>NC_054377.1:79007503-79359169 GCF_017654675.1 Xenopus laevis
GGTTGCATAAAAAACAGGTGTACCTCCAAACAGAGACTCCTGTGGGTTGCCAGAATACATAGGGCTACCAAATGGCCAATCACAGCTCTTATTTTGCACCACCCAGGAACATTTTTCATGCTTCCATTGCTTCCCAAATCTTTTTACATCTGAATGTTGCTAACAGGTAAAAAAGTTTTGGGACCCCTGTTGTAGGTCATACCCAGGCTGGCTTTGAGTAGCAGCAACTCCCACTAGAACACGTATTACATGGACTATTTCCTCTCAGATGGGCCCTGGTTGTTGAAGAAAGGGACCACACTGATTTCACACAGAGAACATGATCTTACAAATAATTTGGATTTAAGTGGTTCGTAAAAATAAAGGAAATTCTCTATTGATGGAATAGCTTAATAAACATCAATCACTTCACTGTTCAAATAATTTTATCCCACAGATGCTACTCTTACTTTCTACTGGAGTGTTTACAACACCCATGAGGTAATACTCACTGCCATGTTCAAACCCTCGCTGGCGCTTGGTAAAGCTCACAGTGGTCCCTTGTTCCAGGAATCTCCTATCCCTGAGCAATGTCAGACTGGGGGCCTTTAGCCCACCGGGGGTCGCTATTTCAGGGGCCCCCACACCCCTCTGGCCCCCCAGCCACAAAATCCTTGGGTCCCAACCCCCCCGCTACAACCCCCTTCCCCACCCCCAACGTGTGCACTTCTATTATTGCTGCCCACACATCCCCAGCAGCAAACCACTCAGGCCCCAATAGAAACCACCCCTGGGACCTCTCCACCACATACCTTACGTATCTTGCAGAAGCAAATTCACCGACACTGCACAAATCTTAAGAGAGAAAGCTGATCTGGGCCTGTGGGGCCAATGCAGACCATTTTGACCCTGTCCCTGAACCTAGTTGCTCAAGTCCCTATAATGGTGGCCTTGTCACCACAGGATAATAACCCTTCCTGGTTTATTCGTTAGAGCCTCCAGCTGCTCTACTAACTACCCTGATCCTACCTCTCACTCATAGAGCAATCTATTACAGATCTTCCTTACACTTAGTTCTCCTACTTGAACCTACCTCCAGCCCAGGCCCTTCAGCATACCACCTCCTTGCAAGGGGGGACCAAAGGTAAAAGAACATGCAGTGACTTCCTCTTTTATAAACTACATTTGGGAGTGTCTACTGGGACAGGGCAGAGCCTTCCAAAGGATAGGTGCAGCATGTGAGAAGCCCTGAATATGAGAGTGTGATGAAGTAATGAGTGAGGAATAGAAGCAAGGCTGCTCCTGCCAAATGGCCTCACCACAAATCAGGCCTGGCCTCTGGTAACTTTAAGAGAAGGATTTCAACTTTTTAAAAGAAGTGCAGAGAGCATAATAGTGCTTTCTGCATTATGAATGCAGCCTCCCCTAGACCCACTCTGACGCTAACTTTGTAAATGCTAAAATTGTATATCCTGAGAACAAGAAGTTAGAAGGAAAGTCATATGCAGACTGGGGGTCTGAAGGTGAACTTGATAATTAGAGAAGTGATGCATGGCAGTGAGGCATTATTGAGCACTTTTTAAGTGAGTTCAAGTATCTTGAAGTAAATTCAGTGTTTGACAGGTAGCCAGTGTAGGGACTAGCATAAAGGGGCAGCACTTGTGGGGCAGATAAGGTGATGACTTATTTTATTGCTTGTAATACTTGATTCTATTATGAATTCATTCTAGAACATTCCAATTTTATATGTATCCACTGTACACTATATAAGGCATTGGGGTACTGTAGCATTTGTAAATCTGAAAAATTAATATGTATAATATTTTTTTATTATTTTTTTTGACACTGCAAGTTAATTTCTCTCATAGGAATAAGAAAATGTAAATTTTGGAAAGATTGTGTGATTGTGTTTTGTAGTTAGATGTATTAAATAAGAATGTGTGTTGCATCTTTCATAGAAGCTTTTTTAAAATATTTATTCAATTATATCAGTACATTTCAAAGTCAAGACAAAGGCCAACCAGAGGAAATATGACACTGTCTGTATATTAATTCATTAGTTCAAATGGCCAAACCATCACCACTAGGTGTTGAAGGGAAGGAGAAATTAACTATGATATTAGTAGTTCGTACTCTGCAGAATTACTATAAAGCAGCCACTGTAAATAAGTAGCAGTTAAATCCTTACATTCCTTAGGCATGTGTAAAGATAGTTCTTTAAATCTACCTTATTTCCTTTGCTTCAACTTTATTTCCCAGCCTCTTTAAACCATATTCTTTTTAAACATAAAATCTATTTTTAAACATACAAGGTATTTAATCTTCCATTTTCCCCTAAATGTGCACATAAAGAAGCACATTTTAGCTGTTAACATGGACTCTATTGACTGTGCAAAGGCCCAAAACTCACCACCTAGGTCAAACAAGTTGACTAGGTTAGAAAACCGATTTTTACGGCTTTTGAACTGTCCAACTGGAGCCATTTTGCCATTGCCATTCTGGTGTTCTCTGTCGGTTAGCTACAAAATGTTCTACTCTCCAGTTGTCTAGTGTTCTGACTATATAAACATTAAACATAATCTGAGTGCGCAAAAAATAATTCTACCCATTATCCTAATTGACTTTAAAAAGCTAATACTGCTATTACAAAGAATTTGTCATTTACCATAAAACATTAAGAGCTATTTGCATGCTTTTTACTTTTCTCAAATTGCATGACCTTACATTTTTCAAAGTCTGCCCTACTCTGCCTTTTATAGTTACTGTAAGTCCCTATATTGCCTTTTGTGCATAGAAAGAACTTTCTGACCTTTTTATATAGACACTGAGACTCTTCTTAAATGCCATAAAATAAGTAAAATAAGCATATGCCAAGGGGTCTCTTGATTTACAACTGTTAGGGGATGGACATACCTGCGTTTTTTTTTGGCGCATTTCCGGCACAGTCTGCACTGCAGTTTTTAAAAAAGCCGACCACCGCATAAATACGCTTATCGGTTTCAAGCTTAGGCAATGTCACATTACAACAGTGAATTTACACAGCGGTCAGCTTTTTTTAAAACCGCAGCGTGGACCGCGCCAAAAAAACGCATGTGTCCATGCCCTTAGGGATAAGGTCTATTAAGTAAAATAGTTGTGACTTATTAAGAAAAAAAAAATCAATCTTTAGGGTAAATTGCAGAGCAATTATCCTGTCTCCGAACAAACAGCTGGAAATTCTGCAGAAATCACCTGTAAAAAGAAAGTTCCCTTAAGCCGAGCCTCCAAAATCTGAGTTTTTGAAGGAGGAAGCGATTTTCACCTTGACCTATATAAGTACATTTAGCTCTGTATTCACAGGTCTAAAGCCAAATGTGCTATTGAGTCATGCAAGTAAAAGTTGAGGTCAAGAATAACCTTATGAGGCATCGGTCAACAGTAATATACCTCTTCCTAAGTGTCTTCTCAAAGAAGACCTCTCCTTTTGAGTGTACTAGCTGAAGGTACAAAGGTATGACCATACATAGGCCCATTCTATGCCACACTGATGAATAAGAAAAGCAATACTGGCGAGATCAAGAAAAAAACATAAAAAAGGAAGAAAGTGCATACAAGGGAAATCACTATAATGACTAAATAGTTTGCAGTATGTATGAGAAGCAAATCTCGCTCCAACCACCACTGTGAAAATGCAGGATATAAGTGAAACTACTCACAATGGTCAGGACATTAATGATCACTTTAGAATAAATAATATACCTCCTTGAAGCTGCCACATATGCACAGTGGATATGCCAAATTAACAAGGGAGAGAGCAAGACCAGTATAGAACTGTTTATTTATAATACTTGCCATACGGATGGATGTTTCTCAGACACTCTGGTCCGCTTTCCAGTGGGAGTTAATGTAGAAAAGGGAAAGAAGCAATTGGATACTCGGTTCAATCTATATTAAACCCTTCCCAGGCATCTTAATCAATAGTTAATATACAATTTTTGTATTTTTCTGCAATGCACATTTCATGTTTCAAAGGCAATATGATTAGTTTTAAAGACTGTATGTTAACTATTGATTAAGATGCTTATTTTCACTTATCTCCCACATTTTCACAGTAGTGGTTGGAGTGGGATCTGCTTCTCATACATTCATTCAACTATTTACAGTCATTATCGGGATTGCCCTATGTATACGATTTCTTTCCTTTTTATTTTTCTGGATTTCTATTAATTGTTACGGCTTTGGTGTTTGGCGTTTTTGTAAGAAAGCTGTCAGACAACTGATTAGAAGTGACGTGGCACAGAAAGAACTCAGTATTTTCTAATTGAACACTGGTGAGATCAACGAAAGAATCTGTAGAAATGTTTTTCCCTTGCCTGTACAAAACACCTACACTTTATCTGATAGTACACTTATTAGCTCCTAGACACTTTTCAATTAAATTCTCAGTGTAGTAATGTGTCCTTGGGCTCAAACAAGTGTTGAACGTCCTTGGAAAATTTTGTTGAATCATTTGCTCTCAGAAACTGGTGGGACACTGGCCCAGACTCCACCCCCTGCCCTTGCTGCCCTCGACAACCCTCTCCAGTCTGGTAGAGGCAAAAAACAGACATGCGCACATGCAGCAGAGGGCTGAAGGAGGGGTGCAACTCTTCTGGGGGCCCGGAGGGCTTTGTGGCAGGGGACCCGGAGGGGGGCACTGAGACAGCAGCCCCCCAGTCCGACCCTGTAACAGTCCAATGAGTGTGTTTAATTATAGGTTTTAAAGGAGAAGGAAAGGTTAAAACTAAGTAAGCCTTATCAGAAAGGTCCATCTAAATATACCAGTAAACCCCCAAAATAATGTCGCTCTGAGTCCCCTGTCAAAAGAAACACAGCATTTCTTTCCTTCTATTGTGTACACATGGGCTTCTGTATCAGACTTCCTGCCTTCAGCTTAAACCTCATTGCCTTGGGCAAGAGCATGCTCAGTTTGCTCCTCTCCCCCCCACCCCTCCCTTCTCTACTGTAATCTGAGCCCAGAGCAGGGAGAGACTTAGGCAGGAAGTGATGTCACACCACATTAATACTGCAGCTCCTATTCTAAACAAACAGAGAGTTTCTAGAGCTTTTTACTCAGGTATGGTAAAACATTCTACAGAATAAATATAGCATTCTAGCTTGCACTAGTGCAGCTAATCTATTGGCAATAAAATGCCTCCATAGCTTTCCTTCTCCTTTAAGTAGGTTATTTATTGTATTCACTGTTGAGAAAAGGTTGTATTTTTGGTAAAGAGAGGTTTAAAACTATAAAACTTCACAGATTGTACTGTATATTGTGCAATTGAGAATTATTGTTAGAAAAATCTGCTATATACTCTTATTTATTATCTATTTATTCTCTTTTTTAGCCATTTTTCAAAACATCCTGCTCTCTGTCTCCCGGCTACACGGGGCCCAGCACTTCCAACCACTCCCTGCCCCATGTAGGGTGTGCGCAAACCCGAAGTCCAGTTGCATCCTCCGGAAAATTCCTGTCCTCCATGCGATGTCCTGTGGCTTAGGAATGCAGCATCGGGTGCTTTTACTGTCACTCATCCTCCAAATCTGCAGTCATACCTCCTCTACCCTCCCTTCTCAGCAGTCAGCTATATGAACTCCGCCCTCAGCCCTCCGTCTTCCTCCCTCTTTCCTCCGCCCTCAGCCTTCCGCCCTCCCTGCTCAGCCCTCTTTCCTCAGCACTCAGCCTTCCGATATACCTGTTCAGCCCTCCGCACTTCGCCCTCCGCTCTCCCCCCTCAGAACTCATCCGTCAGTCTTCTCTCTAAGTTTCTAAAGTGGTGAGCGAGCATTTTAAGTCAGAGAAAGCGGAAATGTGTTTAAAACATCTCTATAATAATACTAGCAAAGTGCGGAGGGATGAAGAGGTAAAGCGGAAGGCTGAGTGCTGAGAGTAGAGGGCTGAGCAGGGAGGGCCGAGATGTATTTGACTTGTCAATCCAAATCTGACTCCTGCAGGAAAATAGATTGCTAAGAGGGGGATATTGAAAGCAACTTGATTATTTCAGAAATGGTATAGAATTCTTAACTGATTATAATTAGATGAATGTTGAATACTTTTTACATTTACATTTCTCCATATACATCAAATAAGTCACGTGATTCCAAAATACATCTATAGGTCAATAGCATTACACTTAATTAACTTTCTTGCATCTTTGTGACATCTCTGTGGCCATTAAAACAGTGGATTGATTAACCAATTGCATGCCGCAATAGTCTCCTTTGAGAAATGCCACATATATTCTGCAATGTAAACAAATGTGTAGAATAGATGAAAAAATGAGGAGGTGTCTGCCTCCTGCCCTGGCACCTTGTCCATAACGCTATTGCTGCTACCCTTGTGACCATTCTTTATTACATTTATCCATTTATGTCAAATAAGTCATGTGATTGCAGAATACATCTATAGGTCAATAGCATTACATTTAATTAACTAATTACATTTAATTAATTAATTTAAGTGACCAATGGCATGGCGCAACAGTCTCCTTTGAGAAATGCCACATATATGCTGTAATGTAAACAAATTTGTAGAATAGGTGAAAAAATTAGGAGGTGTCTGCCTCCTGGCACCTTGTCCATAACGCTATTGCTGCCACACTTGTAACCAATCTTTATTCTCCTATCCTCATCACACCTTCTGAATATCCACCATCCCTATCCCCCCTGTCTTTATCCCAATACTGTAACGGTTGGCACCCTAAATCTAGAACCGATGCCAAGCACCCTGGTCTTGGCTCGTGCTTCTGCCTGTAGCAGCCGCCTTTGGCCTCGGGAGGAGCCCTCAGCTACTCAGATGCCGCCAGGTCTTATAATGAGAGGTGCACGGTGAGCAGTTCTGGACAAGCAGAGGGGCACAACTACAAAGCAAAGTCTTTGGGTAGAAGGTCGTGGTACAAGGCGTTTAGACAGAATCGTAGTCAGATCAGGCCGGGTCGGGGCAGGCAGAGTACAAACGAAGTCATGCAGGCAAGGGTCAAACCAGGAAGTCAATCAGAAGGATTAGGCAGAAGAAGTAGTCGGATATCAGGCAAGGGTCAGGATACAGAAGTTCAGAATCATCAAAAGCCAGGCAGGGGTCAAAACAGGTATCAAGATCAGAATATCAATTAGCACAAAGCTCAAACACCACAGGATAAACCTATAACGGGCAAGGTCTGAAAGCCCAAATGGGTATTTTATAGTGTTAAATTTTCGCCCATTGTGCGCATTTGCGCGCCTGCGTCATTAAGCCAGGGCGTCCGCGTCCATATAAACAACGAGACGCAGGCATGTGCACCCTAAGGGTCCAAGATGGCAGCTGAAGAGGAGCGGCGTGGCGGGCGTCCCACTGGAACACCAGGGTGAGTGCTTTTTATTACAAATACTTTCTTTTGTTATCCCTGTCTCTGCCCTCACACCCTTTCTCTGGCTTATCTCCCCCCCCCCCCAGTTAGGGTTGCCACCTTTTACCTGGAGATGATCCTGACATAGGACAGGCTGGGGGATATCAGGGGTAGAGATAATGATATCATAGATGATATCAGAGATGGGCCAATGATGTATATGGCGGACTTATGACGTGGCATGCAGGGTTTGGTTGAATTTTCAGTCAATTGCGCAGCAGTTAGTCCAGTTACAGACCTCTGAAACCCTGAACAGGCAGTTTTGAACTGGACAGCCCCTATCTAGTTCAACTATCTGGTTCAAAATAGGTGGCAACCTAGTCCACTGTACCTGCCCTGTCCCCTAGTCCTTGCCTTTATGCTGCAAGCTCTTGAAACCCACCTCAATCTATACTATATAAGGCCTTTAATACCCTGCCTCTATCACTCCTGTACCTAGAAGTACCTTTCCCACTGCATTATGCTCAATGGCCCAGTACTAATCTCTATACAAGTTCTTGCACTATCTAGACGTTTTTACTCTCCTGATGTCAGTAATGTATTTGTGAAATAAATGCAGAATTAATTTAAACAATTGGCCAGCTTACCATTCATTGACCTTTTAGCATGACAAATATGCAATAAAAGAGAAACCAGAAAAGAGACAAATAGTTTTTCACGTTTTTGTATGAATGATTTACAGTGCTTCTTTAGATGCTGAATATCGATGTAAAGTGTTGCGTCTCTGTCACATAGTGGAAGAAGCATTCGATTTGTCCATATGCAGGGGCCCCAAACAAGTACTTCACTGTCGAAACTCTATTGCAATCACATTGCAGTTAATTTCCCAAAAGATAGAACAGGATGGCCTATGAAACCCATGGTTAAACTTGTATGAGGAACTGCATGGGTTAACCCTTCTAGGTCAGCCGACAAATCAGATTAATACAATTTGGCCTGCCATGTTTTAGCTGGATATTTCAAAAATATTTCCTGTTTGGCCAGGATGCAGTGATTTGTTTGTACTGACATACTAAATGTGTCCTGTTAAATTGCATTCACCTCAGTAATTCAAATGTTAAAATGCCTTCTGGGGTGTCTGGCATCTAGTCTGATTAGCTCTTGTAATTCAACTAACCAAAGTAATGCAATTTTAACATGAAGTAAATTTTGCTGTTTCATTCTGCCTCTTCCAGTAATGCTATTATAGGTAGGCTATCATACAATTTTAAAGGATTACTTAATAGTTTATTCTTCTGCATTTGATTGTGGGGACCAAATGTATTTTAATGTTAATTTTATTGGGTTAAAAATATCTGAATTGCTTGGATAAGTAGCATGTTAAGGTTGATTTATGAAAGATATGGGAAAGAGGGATGGTGTACACTCTGGTGCTGTTGCTATTTATTCCAGTGCTGTTGCTGTATACATGAGCTGCTTGGATGAAATGCAATTTAGCACCCTGTGTGCACTGCCTATTGGTTAAATATGTAAATAGTAAAGAAGCAATAATGGGTTGGGAGAACAAAGATCCAGAAATCACTGCATTAGACTTAAAGAAGAATTCAACTGTAAATTAAAAAAACCCTACCCTACATAGACCCCCCTTCCCTCCCCCCAGCCTAGCTGCTACCCCGGGGAAATGTAGCCATCTTTTGGCTCTTCGGTAATCTTTGGAATGACAGCAGTGTATTGGCGCATGCGCAGTTTGAGCAATCTTCCGTTTCATGACAACCATGGAAATTGCTGATATGCCGCTCTCATTTCTAACATTACCGAAGAGGCTGAAGATGGCTGCCGTGAGGGGTAAGTAAAGACTTAGGGGCATTTACACAGGGTAGCAGCTAGGCTGGGGGGGATGAGGTTCTATGTAGGTGGTTAGGGGGGGTAGGATTTTTTTTTTCTTTAGGTTTCAATTCTCCTTTTACGGAATACTGTCTCTGGAAAACTTGTTTTTTTCTTCAAAATTCATCAGTTAATAGTGCTGCTCCAGCAGAATTCTGCATTGAAATATATTTTTTAAAAGAGCAAACAGATTTTATTTTATTTTGAACCCATTTCCCAGGTGCCCCCAACAATTGTGATTTGTGCTCTGATTAAACTTCAGAATAACACCACGGCCTAGGTTGTGGTTAAATACAATGAGAAGGTAGAAACAATAGCTGCCTCAAAGCAGTTCCATCCTGAAGTGCTGGCTCCTTCTCAAAGCTTTTTATGATGTACAATGCACTGAGATGGCTGCCTACACACCAATATTACAGCTAAAAACTACAAAAAAAATACATTTATTGGTTCAAGAATAACATTTTAAATGGTTGAGTGAATTATTTGCAATGTAAACAGTGTAATTTAGAAATACAAGTAAACCATACAAATCATGACAGAATCCCTTTAAAGATACAGACAGCTAAAATTAAGCTGTTTTTTTAAAATCTATCTTAACACTTCTCTTTGCATGAGCTTTTAATTTTGCCATGAAAATACTGCCTCATGCTTTTACATGATCCCCATTATTTCTCTATGCAGGGGTTCCCATATTTGTGCAGCAGTATTCTGTTAGCATTAGAAACAAGTTGAGAAGGGACAGGTTTAGGAACTTCATGTAACAATTACTTACAAAAGCTGAACTATCAGCAAAAAACAATCAACATGACCTATAGGTAACTTTTTTTTTTTAAACTTTGTTTTTATTAAAGATTCGTAAGGCCTATAGGTAACTTTTTACATACATTAAGTGGCAGATTTATCAAGGGTTGAAGTGAAATTGAGGGAATTTTCGAAGTTACAAAATTCGAAATTCTAAGTAATTTTTGGATACTTCGACCATCGAATAGGCTACTTCGACTTCGACCTTCGATTCAAAGTAAAATCGTTCGACTATTCGACCATTTGATAATCGAAGTACTGTCTCTTTAAAAAAACTTTGACTTCAATACATCGACTTCGCAAACTTAAACCTGCCGAAGTGCTATGTTAGCCTATGGGGACCTTCCAGAGCATATTTCTAAGTTTTTTGTATTCAAAGGAAAATCGTACATAAAATCGTTTGAATCATACGTTTCGGAGTACGATCGTACTACGATCGTACAATGCAAAAAATTGACTTTGAATTTCGATGTATTCAATTCGATGGTCGAATTTTGAAGTATTTTCCACTGCAACGTCTTGGATGTGCATTGTGAAAACGTCTCCCTTAGCGACAGACTCGGGGCGGCAGCCCCGAGTCTGTCCGGGTCACAGCGGGTCACAGCGTGGAGAGGGTAAGACGATCGTTGTATATATTTATGTGCAATAACAACCGTTGAAAATAATGTGCTGAAGATTGTGTTGAAATACCGTATATACTCGAGTATAAGCCGAGGTACTTCATTTTACCTATGAAAAGTGGGAAAACTTATTGACTTGAGTATAAGCCTAGGGTGACATATGCAGCAGCCACTGGTAACTAAAGCCTACTGTGGTGTACAATGCAAAATTGCAACCAAAATAGAAACTGCCCACATAGGAAAGTATCTAATAACATGCTGTAAAACACATATAAAATGGTTCAGTGTTTCAGTATTAGAATCTACAAGACAAGACTATAGCATGTTATTAAATTCTTTCCCATATACAGTATGCAAATTCTTTTCTAGCCACAATTCCACACCACACACACCACAACAAGCTCCAGTTTTAGATAAAATGCCAGACCAACCTGTTCCGTTGCATACCTATACTAGATGGTTTAGCAGTCTGCCCAGGGTGCTGTATGTTGTCTGTCCAGTAATCCCTGGACCCTGAGGCTGCAGGGGGGTAAGTTGGCAGGAGTGCCCCCTGGGTTTCAGCAGCAGGGGACCTTCCCGCTTGGGGGCCCCTCCTGCTGCTCCTTAAGTCACTGAGTTACATCAACCTGGGCGGCAGAGGTCTGGGTGATTTGTGTGAGGGTGCACAATAGGCTTATTGCACCATGTATTGGGCTGCAGGGTAGGGTTGCAAGATTCCCAGGGCCTGAAACGGGCACCCCCAGGGTTCAGGGTTCACTCACCCTATGTAGCACCCTCCAGGGAATTCCCAGCGGTCCTAGTGTGTAGGATTGGGCACCTTGTGGTTCCGATGCGGCATCGGATCAGGCTCGCATTTACGCGAGTCCCCGGCTTCCGCAACTCTGGTAGGCCGCAACTTGGTTTTCGCTCCGGCGGCAATGTGTTGCCGGCTTTTTCCCTGGATGCGCTGCGGGTAGTCACTGGGTCTGCCTTGGCTTCACTGATATGCCTAAAGCCTAGCGTAGCACACTAATGGGGGATAATTATGCCAGTGGCCCCGGAAGTGTGAGTATGCGGCTGCTCTGTTCTGTGGTCGGCTGGACGCCGCATTATTGTTAATCTTTTTAGAGATACTGCGGGCCGGTTTAGATTTAAACACGGGCCGCAATTGGCCCGCAGACCACACTTTGAAAATGCCTGTTTTATACTGACTCAAGTATAAGCCAAGGTAGACTTTTTCACCACATTTTGGGTGCTGAAAAACTGGGCTTATACTCGAGTATATACGGTATATGAATAAGAGCAGGGTTCGGGGCAGGTGCACCAGCAAAAATAGCTTTCATGGTATAGGGGTGAGGTTGTGATGGCAGATTCTGTTGATACCTTTAAGAGTGGTATATATATCAAGCATGACGTCATTTCGGGACTTCGCCAATTTACTAATGGGCGCTGGCGTAGATTTGCTAGCAAAGCAGATAAGACTGTAGCGCTACTTCGCACTCCAACGCCAGGTGAATTTTCACTCTGGCAAATGGACGTAACTACGCAAATTTACTAAGATGCGGATTTTAATGAACATTACCTCTTGCGCCAGACTTGCCTTTGCCACCTCAGACCAGGCGAAGTGCAATAGAGTAGATAGGAGTTCCTCAAAAAAATTTGACAATTTTTCAAAGTCCAAAAAAACCGCTGGCGACTTTTCAGTTTTTCAGGGTCATAGGCTGCAAAAGAGCGTAAAATTCTGGGTACTCTCCTTCCCCCCTACATTTCCTTACATATGGCACATAAACTATACTGTGGGCTCATGTGTATGGCAATATAACAACTCGATTTTCTTTTATTAAGGTTCCCTAGGCTTGTGTAGTGTAATGTATTTGCTGCAACATTTACGTCCATTGATATTTAACTTCCCGCCGTATGCAAATTAGCCAACGCTAGCGCAACTTTGCTTGCCGAATTAACACTAGCAAAACTTCGCCATCGTTCCATGCCCTGGACGCAACTTTGCATTTTAGTGAATTAGCATTGTCCTGGTGAATTTTGGCCTGGCAAAGTGTGGCGATGTGAGCGAAGCCGTCGCTGGCGAATTTCCGCAGGCAAGTGAATTTGCCCCAATGTGTCTGCACTTGTCCTATAGTGATAGGATAAAGGAAAGGGAGTATCAAAACATTTGGACATAGCAAAAACAGATGATACTTTGAATTTCATTGTTCCTAAAAAGCCTAAGTTCAGCTTTTACCAGGCACGGTGCTTGAAACAACAAGTAAGCCCCTCTGACCCTGTAAACAAATATACAGCATCACCTGTTAGACTTTGAGCCCACAGCTTGGAGCTTAGAGATGTAAGGGATGTGTGATGTGCAGTAGTCTCATGTAAGGTATGTATTTTGAACACCCCTACACTGGTAGAAAATACAAGATCCAGCAGAGATACACCATTTGAGCTATTGGATTGTCATTGTCTATTGTTGTCTTGACAATACGAGGATAGGAATGCGCAGGGCTTCCATCAGAGTCGCATTAGATCCTGAAAGGAACAAAAAAAATCGAGGACGGCAAACAGGACATAGCCCAACCACCAGTCGCAAAGCATTAGGCAGATCATGATCCAGCTGCCTTTAGGTGCATGCCCACAGACTGTTTTAAATAGTGCCCAATGCAAAGGTCATGGGACTTTTATTTTATAATGAAACTTTTAACTCTCAAATTGAAGCACATACACTTTTTTTCCCAAAGCATTTTAATGTTATCTAATTTTTGATACATTGTTAAATCTTACACTTGATCACCGTAACACATTATAATGTATTTTTAACATTTAACATGTGTATTTTAGTAAAATGCACGGTTGCTATGGTAAATTTGATATAGTAACATGATGGAATGCATTGTCACTTTATGATAGATATGTGTGACACCTAGTGGATAGACTAGTGAAATGCAGTTCAATCTGTTTGGTATTTTGCATATTCAAATTAACTTCATGAACAGGCATGAATTCATTTATTGTTTCATCTTGTTTTGGCTCCATTCTCACAAAGGTTATGGGTATTTAAGATTTGCACAAGTCCCTATTTGTTATTCTTGATAAAAGTCCTAATGTGGACCGAAACGTTGGACACAAGTGGTATTTAAAAATGTGAAAATGAGGTTTTTTTTACTTAGATTTAAATTAAATACAAGAGAGTGCTGGTCCTTACCAACTATATATTATACAGTATATATATATATATATATATATATATATGTATATATGTATATATATATATATATGTATATATATATATATATATATATGTATATATGTATGTATATATGTATATATATATGTATATATATATATATATATATATATGTATATATATATATGTGTGTGTATATATATATATATATATATATATATATATATATATATATATATATATATACTGTATAGCTTTAGGGTATGGCTATATATCCATAGATTTAGGGTATGGAGACCCAAACTATGAAAATTATGGATTATGGATAACAGATTCCATACCTGTATAATGCAAATAAGAGACTTTACTCAATTATTTAGAGGGTCATTTGTAGGGATTGAACTTGATGATTTTCTTTTTTCAACCCAAATTAACGATGTAACTATTAACTGGAGTTGATCAAAAAGGTTATGGTGGAGAAATGGCAAACCTGGATGTGTGTGCAGTGTACCCATCTCCTTCACACGTGGATTTTGGCCAGAAGATGCCCATTAAAAGGTTTGCTGGCCAGGTGCACACATGTAAGCACTGATAGAAGAATACTTTTCATGTCAGTTTCTACACACAGTGGGACTGGCCAGATTCAGGAGAGACTGGGGTTTTCTGGGTTTTCATAGTGTACATGAATTACTTATCAGTTTGGCTCACTTCATAGAACAGTACACACACACACACACACAAGGACTGAAATACATCAATAACATGACACTTAATAGCAAAGCAAAAGATTTGAAAATATCACAATTTGTGCAGTATGAATATCATAAAAGTGAATGAGGCAGCGGAACCAGTCATTACTAAGCAAGAATTTGAAGCTCACAGTAAAAATATATGGCACATATAAAATTGTTGGCTACTGTTAGAAATCATAGAGGGCTATTTAACATCATAGAACAATTAACCATGATTAACAGTATATCCTCTTTAGCTAGTAAGGATCAAGGTTAACAGCTAAGGTTCAAGGTTTAATAGCTTGGACTTTCACCCCTGGAGTCTTTTTCCTGTGTGCTATGAATTCAGTGCATTTATTCACAGCCTCCAGGAAAGTATCCTGTTTAACCTTTAAACACTATAAATGCTCCCAGCACCCGTTAGGATGGTAATGCTGAATGATGTTCTATAAGAACAGCTGAAATGCCAGAGCTGGTGTCTACAGGCTTTGTTTGATATGAGGGATAAATATTTTGAAAGGCTTTACCATGTGATCCATAACAACAGTATGTATTTTTTTCAAAAGGCCGACTATTCAATATACTTTATGTTCATCATAGGAATTGTGTCAATTATAATGTCATACAAGAGTCTATGGAGGCCATAAGCAGGCCTGAGATCAAAGAATTGTTTGGAGGGTCATATCCTGCTTTCCTCCAGTCACACAACCCTGCTCCACAAAATTCAGAAGTAGAAACAAATATGGTTCTCTAACATCTGCAGCAGATATAATCTCAAATAACAAATATCAGACTTATCTGGTTCCTGATAGCCTAAATCTATGGCAGGCAAGTGCATAAAGGAGAACTAAAGCTTAATTAAAGAAGTAGGAAGAAATGTTGTAAATTATGTTTTGGGTTTCTGTACCAGCCCAAGGCAACCACATTCATTAAGCAGTAAAGATCTGTCCCCCCAAAAATCAGTGTCAGACTGGGGGGCCCGTGGCATTCCGGGCCTCAGGGCCCCCCTCTGGTCCCTCCCACTGGCCGCACGTATGTGCGTGCATACAAGCTGATATTTTGCTTCGTCCGGGAAGAGAGCAGGTTGTGGCAGGATGAGAGGAGGTGGCACAGCGTGCGGATCTGGGCCAACAAGAGCCAGGGGCCCACCGGGTTTTTTCCCGGTGTCCCGCCTGTCCAGTCCGACCATGCCAATGATGCCCCAGTAGCTCCCCATCTTCTTTTCTGCTGATTCCCTGCACATGCTCTGTGCTGCTGTCACTTACTGAGCTTAGTGACTGACAATATACAGTACACATAGAATATAAATGGCACAATTTAAGGCTGACTAGTAATTAATACAGATAATTACTTGTAGATTTAGTAGAATCAGCTCAGATTTACCTTATATTCAAAAAAGATTTCCCAGTGCAAGTGCAATGAATGGCCACGGTACATTCAGATACTGAAGAAAACTTGAAGTGCAGTACCAGTTTTTTGTTTCAAGGGGTAGTTTACCTTTAAGGTAACTTTTAGTATGTTATAGAATGGCTAATTCTAAGCAACTTTTTAATTGGTTTTCATTTTTTATTTTTTCTAGCTTTTGCGTTATTTGCCTTCTTCTTCTGATTCTTTCCAGATTTCCAATGGGGGTCACTGACCCCATTTAAAAAAACAAACGCTCTGCAAGGCTACACATGTGTTGTTACTTTTTATTACTGATCTTTCTATTCAGGTCTTCTCCTATTCATATTCCAGTTTCTTATTCAAATCAGTGCATGGTTGCTAGGGGAATTTGGACCCTAGCAACCAAACTGCTGAAATCGAAAACTGGAGAGCTGCTGAATAAAAAGCTAAATAACAGATAATTACTATATGGCAGCACATAAACCAGTGCAACTAGCATGAAAATCTAATAATTTGTCCTGTAGCATCCGCTTATATTACAGACCAACCTTATTTTCTGCTTGATAATTGGTGAAGACCCCTAAGCTCGGCTTCTCAACAGCTGCCCAGAGCCCACTGAACATGTGAGATGGTGACTCCCTGTGACAAGTTTGAAGTCCTGGATCATTGCTGCTATTGACAAGTGAGTACAGTTAATTATATATATATATATATATATATATATATATATATATATATATATATATATATATATATATATATATATATATATATATATATATATATTAATATTGCTAGAACAGTAACTAATACAAATTTGAACCAGTTACCTGCAAAAGATTATAGAATCTGCAGTCAAGTAATCTGATTACAATTAAATGTTGGTGTTTTGCTATGGGCACATGCACTGCTTGTGCAAGTTGCGTAATAAGGCCTTATACATGCCTACAAAGCACTTTCATTTGCTGATGTTAATGGCCCTAAATCAAAAGTCACGTTTATTGCTATTGCTACTTTTTATTACTCATCTTTCTATTCAGATCCTATTCATATTCCTGTCTCTTATTCAAATCAATGTATGGTTGGTAGGGTAATTTGGTGCCTAGCAACCAGATTGCTGATGTCATAAACTGGAGAGCTGCTGAATAAAAAAGCTAGATAACTCATAACCCCCAAAAATAAACAGCAATTGCAAATTGTCTCAGAATATATCTCTCTTTCTACAGCATACTAAAAATTTAAAGGTGAACAACCCCTTTAACGAAGCAATTTTGGGGACCCAGGTTGAGGGAAAATCTAAATACATTTGTAATACTCATCCTGCATTCATATAGTTGCTCTTGCACTACCGATCTACTATCTTTGGTTCACAATAAAGAAGGCAGTGGAACTTTGCCTGTGAAGAGCAGAGACAAAAATTCAGAAAACAGATTTTACTTCTTCCCTTCAATAAGAACATCTGCTGGGAACACAAGCCAACACAGTGACGTCCTGCATGGATATCATCTCACTGCAAATGAGTCTACCGTGTATTGTGGTTTTAAGTATTCATGTGAAACAGACAGCAAAGATGAAGCTCCCCCACCAATGCTCGTCACAGTTGAGCTAAAAGCAAACTAAGTTTGTAGGCTGGACAAATGGTGCAAGCTGATATTAATCAGAGAGAAACACTGAGCAACACATAATCTGAGAGAAGCTTTTTATATAATGTTTTTTCATTTATAAAATATATTTATAGCAGGCTTGACAAGCTGTCGCCCTTAAGAGAACATCAAATTACAACTCCCAATAAGATGGAGGACCCTTATGTTCCTTTGCATCACTCAGTAGTGGGGCTCATTTATAAACACTGCACCTGGCCAGTAAACCATGGCAGCCAATCAAATGTTTGTTTTCATTGTTCAACCTGCTGCTGTCTGAAATAAGCCAATCACTAATTGGTTGCTATGGGCTATGCTAATGAGCCCCACTTGTCTCAGCTATGCTGTTTGTGAAATAAAGCATCACTTTATACATGACCGTTACAGAAATATTAGTTCTGTATATTTAAAAAGGAAAAAAAGTTAAGTAGTTATATTTTTTAATGTAAATAGCTACAACATTGAATGAGGATTTGATGCTTTAATATACAACATAAAATGCTTTAAAAGGGTGTACACCACAATCAATCTTCAATTGGTGCATCCAATTTTGTACAGACAGTAATGATTTAGAATTAGAAATATGTTTATTTTATATAACTATTTAACACTCTGGCCTGGAGCAGGGTCCTCTATACCTCCTGCATAAGTGAATATGTGTATATTTGATATATACACTCTTCTATTGCACAACTTTGCAGAATATGTTGGTGCTATGTATAATACTATTAAGAATAATTGTATAAATCTATGGAAGTGACTATAGGGGGATACATGTAACTACTGTGATCTCTAAATCACAGGCATTTCATTGATCTAAATTAAATTTATAAACAGGCTCCCAAAGAATTCTCAGAGGTATGAATGCAAGTTAAAGGGGACCTGTCACCTAAGAAATAATTCCAAATTCTTTTCTATCATGTTAGTTGAGCAAAATTAACTATACTTACACTGTATTTATTATTTAAAATTTTGTTTCCTTCTATCTTGGAATTATACAATCACAGCAAGGCAGGAGCCATTTTGTGAACACGGTTATTAATGGAAATTGTGTATCACCCCAAAATCTGTTTGCACCAGAATGGGGGACCTAATGATCATGTGCAGTGCCCTACACAATTGCCTCCGGCATAGAGGCAGGGTAGGTAATATTTGATTGACAGTTTAGATATTTAAACACCTTTATAACAGGTATGGAAGTTTTAATGAAAAAAATTATTTGTATTCCATATTTAATTTGCAAAGGACTTTCATTATGCAGCTTTTTATGTGTAGGTGACAGATCCACTTTAAGAGCACAGAGGAGAGCAAAATTAATATGTCCTGTCCAGAGCTATGGAGTCTGGAGCTATTTTGGGTATCTGTAGTTGGAGTCACCAAAAATATACCAACTCCTAATAACTTTAGCACTGAAAATAATCAAATCAGATTTAGGAGCTTCTATGAAGGAGGATACGGCAGAAGCAATATTATGTCTAAGAACAATACTTTATTGGTGTTCATATTTAGTGATGACATCACTTTACTTGCCCCCAGACTTAAATACTCACCAGCAATTTATTTTACATTAATTTTAAAACAAAAAAAAGACGCATTTTTACTTTTGTGTTATAAAGCTTTTTTTTTATTACTATAGAAAAATATAATTTACAAAAGAGAGAAAAGGTTACTTTAAAATGACCATTGCAGTGAAAATTATTTCAGCAAGGTTTGTAAATAAAAAGGCTCCCGGAACACTACAATCTGAATGCAAGGATGTTCGTTGTTTATTCAAGCTGCACTGCATTCTGTCAGCATTTATTCAGATGGCAACGCTTGAAAATTAGGAACCATTTCACCTTATGTTAAACAATGAGGTGCATGTATCTCACTAAAAGCAGATAAATGCTGCTGTCTGAACTCACCCACTCTTTCCAATAACATGGGGGGGGGAATGGTCTCTATTCGTCAGACTTGTCAAGCATCTGAATACTGCTAAAGTGCAATGCACCTCACATACACAGAGGGCAGTGTGTACAAACTGCTTTAAATTTACAGAATATTCAGGAATACAAACTAAAAACGCATATAATCTGGATTTATTTCATGATTACATATACACAAGGTATGTACATATATAAGTGCAGGAGGCATGTGGTCAGTGCATACAGGCAAAGAAGAGTGTCAAGCCTTTACCACTGCTCCCAGCTAAAGTCATCTGATCTTCCAAACACAATGAAAAAGCCCAGTATTGTAAGGAAAATAACAGCATTCCCTGCAAGCACCAGTCCACAGGCACCCCAAAGAATCTGCAAGAACAAATACAAATAAGAAATATTTAATAGTAATAGACCTGACTAACATGTCCACTTTCTTGGTTGTATCTGAATGCTGGTTCTGCTTCAGTGCAGTTGAGATAAAGAAATGACAAATGAAACAAATATGTGAGATAACATGAAATAAGTAGCTGAAAATAAAAGGAAGCATTGTAAGCCCTTTTTCAAGCAAACACATATCAGTATATCCAACCTTTTCTACAATCTTCATTCTTCCTTCCATTCTAAGGGGCCGTGGGTTTGTTGCTTTTTAGGGTTACTTAGCCTCTCTTAATTATTAGGGCAAGATTAATATCAAGGCCACAGCCCTGGTCACCCTGTCCTGCCTTAACTTTGTGGTGTCCCAGGCCTTAGAAAAGAACAGGTAATTAGTTTACGGGACAACTCCACAATCTATTCTTTCCAATTTCTCCTACCTTTTTTATGGATTATGACTGCATGACTTTTTAACCCTCCAGTAACCTGGGCCATTTATTTATTCTTATACTCCTTTTTAATTAGTCAACAAATTACCTAGTTCTATTCACATTAATTTATTGCACTGCACTTTAAGGCATATTAACTGTATAGTAAGTGTTGAAATATCAATTGAGTTGTTTCTAGTTTTTTTAGTCTGGATATATAAATGAACTCATATATGTAATAAATTGAACTATCCTGAATTGGTGGATTAATTTATAGAATTCAGTATTAATGAATTTAGGCATTGAACAAGACCTTAGTCTTTGTAAACTGGTAATCTATTAGTAACCGCTATTGGAGGGGTTTCTTTTTCTTAATTATTTTTTTAAACATATCAGTATATATTTCCACTGTTTGAAACGGATTGCAGACCGAGAGGTATTGTAAGATCTAGAAAGCATTAGGTTGCTACATTCTTCGATCTCTCCCACTTAGATGGGTATGTATCCTGTCGTGGTTTGAGCACCATCTAGAGGATTGCTCATATTACGATTAAATACACTAATTTCCCTGCCTTCATTAGCTACAGTATAGATGCTCTATAGTACATAACACAGTCACCACAAACACGTTTCTATTATTCTTTATAGGAACACTCACCACACCAATTCTGGCCAGAACTATGGGCAAGCCAAACGCTGAGACAACGATTCCAGTGGTGAAGAAAAATGCCAGTTCTCTGCAGGCACTGCTGGCAGCATCTGTATCATCACTAATTCGTGTAGCAATAAAATATGGAATCGGACTGATGGTATAAAATATCAAAACAAACAAAGGCCAATACACCCTGTTGGGAAAAGAAGTGTAATAAAGAACATTTGTTTATATTTAAAATATCATTCACAATTTAATCTCAGCATCCTAGATGTAGACTACAACCCCCAGGATTCAAAACTATTATTCTGAGGTCCTTCAGTTAAACTTTCTTATAGTGTGAAGTGAGAGGCTCATTATGAAATATTATAAGGCTGCTAAGATCTTTACTCAGAGGCCATGCATTCAATAGCTTTTTTTGTTCGTCAGTTATGCCAAACAGATGCTCCTCTATTGTAACTAGCCACTCTGTTTTTGCCCATTTATATTATTTTACAGTGTCTACTTCTTCTACTACTACTACTACTACTACTACTACTACTAGTGTCTAAGTACACAGCATCATTATATGACATTGCATGATAGGGCATAAGGCATCTGGATGTGAGGTAAATGATTATTCCCAGATTAATTTATTATAGCTGCTTGGTACAACTACTGTATATCAAAGTGCAAGTAGTCTGTTTGGTTGCAAATACCTTTATTAAATTTGCAACTATTTTACAATGTTCATTTGTAAATGACCCCCACTTACATTATGAGCTTATGCACAAGACTGCTACATCCCTTTATCATTGAAGTACTATGCCTCAGAGTAGTATATACAACATAAAATTCACAATAGAAAGGTGATAAATTATTAATTCAGTTTTACATTCAATGGCAGCAAATAAACCAGCGTAGTCTGCTTCATAATTAATTAGTAATTAGCTCTATGCATCTATGATAGATGTATATTCACTTCTGTTAATGTTCTGAGGACCTTGACAACCCTAAGCTTAGTCTCTAAATAGCAGCCCAAATTCCACAGAGCGGGTGCAGTGCCACTGAGATTAAAAAGAATTCAAGCTGCTGTGGATACATTTGAAGGCATGGGGCCTTGCTGTTCTAGGGCTACTGAATTTCTGAGCTGGTGCAATAAGTACAATATTTAAAATACATAATATTTGCTTAAATCTTAAAGATTGTGTTTTCTTTTATGAGGCAAAATTATTTTTTGGGTTGACATGTCCATTAACAGTTACATCATCTGCACATCCAGCATCAATATTTTTCTTTGCATCAGCTTGGCAATTGTAATGCCAGTGACATTCAACATCACTATTCATGCACATTGGTAACTAGCCTCTAAATTTCCACCTGACAATCCATTTTTATGTTCCTGACAACTGCACCACACAAATTCCTGAGATTTACCTGCAACATAATGAAATCCACTTTTTAGGGAAAGACTTGTGTGATTCCTTGAGTAGCGGATTTTCTAGTTCCCAGAGGCATAAAGAAGTGTGCATATACCTTGGTGACCCCCAAAGCAACGCATGAGTGTTCATGAATAATCAATCACATTAAAATCACACTAAAAATATTAGCTTTTCATAAACCCATAATTTAAGTGAACTGCTATAATTATATAAAAATGACTTTTTTACTGAGGTACTTACTTGTAGCTTTCCAAGGCACATCCCAACATAAGGAAAGTTAATCCAATGGCTCCACTAAAGGATAATGCAACAAGTGCTGAAATGACATTGTATATTATATCAAACAAAAGAGAAATGCACTTTTGCTGAAGTAAATAATACGCATTTAAAATTCATACTTGATCCAAATTGGAAAATTGCACTAAGCTTTTTAAAAGCATCTTGTATTAACATGTCAGTTTGTTAATTAATACCCCAATTCACTGCAGTATTAGGGGGTTAATTATTAAAGGTCGAAAACTAGAATTTTTTGGAAAAATATTTTCGAATTTTTCAACATTTATTATGCCCTGAAGCTGCAAAAAGTCAGAATCTGAAAATACTCCAGCTAAAACCTGTCGAAGGTCTGTTTAACCATCTGAAGATGTTTTTTCCCTTCACAATTTTCATGTGTTTTGTTTTCTCTCACTCAATAAATTCGAGGTGTTCGGGTTTTTTTACATTCAGATTTTTTCATAAACAAGCAAACATTCGAGTTTGTTTGAGTTCGGAAAACGAATGCCATCCCGCCAGCAATTTACAATCTAGCCGGTGGGAAGGCAGTTCGGGGAGATTAGTCACCCGAAGAAGAGGCGATTTGTTGCCTGGCGACTAATCTCTGAGAAATCTTAGCGTGTGTCACTGTCCTAAGAGTCTACCTTTTGGAGCACTAGAACATTAGCCTGGTCCTAGTGACTATGCCTTACCTTGTGCACTTTTTCATTTCCATTTTGTGCCTGTATTTTAGCCTCCAATCCACTTAGACTGTACACTCTAAGAGGCAGGGACCTCCTTCCCACTATGTCTCTTATCACATAGCACTGTCCTGATATGAATTCTGTGTATATTTATTATGTGATTTCCCCTGTGTATAATTTTAAATATATAGTTGTATGCATTGAACAGTGCTGTGGCTCCTTAACAGCGCTTTACAAATAAAGTTATACATACATAGCATGTATGGTATTGGCTGATGACAGATTCATGCTACGCAAATGAAGAAGGGAGGAGCAGAGCATGAACAGTATTGGCTCTGCTGTGGCTTCTTCCTGTTTCACAATGTCAATCTCTGCAAGAAGTAGTGGAGGCAGGGGTCTATGACCGTATAATGGTATTATAGGGATGGGTTAGAGTCACTGGTATGTGTAAAGGTTTATACCATGTGGCTGAGAATCAGCACCATCGTTGGCATGAACCTTCTCCTATGACTGCAATGGATTCCAGCCTAAACCTTCTTCTCCTCCTAACTGCATCACTATGTTGATTTCAAGATTTGGAGCATGTGAATCAGCCTGGAATTCCCCACCATGATCCAATCCAAACTCCCTCTTCCTCCAACCACTCCCAGAAGAACCCTTCCCAATCATCCCTAGCATTCTTTATCAGGAGCCAATCCCCTCCCTGTATGTCTGGTTCTCAGGATTACAGATAAGGAGGGGTTAATAATAGAAGATGCAGCTGGTAAGCAAAACAGAATTTAATGGTGACTTTGGGATCAGGGGTAAATATAGATTAAATTTGAATTTTAAGTGGAACCGATATATGTTTGCAACACAATTCTCATTTTGACTCATGACAAACACGTGTGTACCTTTGCTCCTTTATATTATCTGACACAATAAAGCCATTTATATTTGCTGCAGTATTTTGAGTCGTGTCGTGCAAATTCTCTGAAAGCTACACATGAACTTCTACATGAAAATATACAGCGAGAACTAGGGCCCAATTATTTAGCATTTTTCTAAAAATATACACTTGCGGGTTGTGACTCGGTGTCAGCCCTGAGCTATAGTGCACTTCTCCTTGTTCGTTTAGTATAAGCAAAGCGGGAGGATATTTAGAGAGAGAAATACAGGCCGGCCAGGTAAAGGCTCCAGCATACGTGTAAAAGAAGTAAAGCAGTACCTTTAATCCCCGCCATGTTAGGGCAGGAGCCGAGCTCTTTGGTGTAGTGTATTTTGTTTATTGTTCCTGTTTCCTGACACACAAGCAGTGAGGGGAAGCAGGAAGTCCCAAGAGTTGCGCTGGAAGGCAGTCCTATAAGCTCGCTCCTTAGTGGTCCTGAGCCTGCTGTTGCTGTGGTCAAAATAATTCGCTTCCTTCTCATTGATTGCTTGGCCTGTCACTCGGACGCCAGCGTGTACGCGATTGGATAACACCGTCCACTCCAGTCAGCCGCTTCATTTTCTCTGTTGCTATGAGAACAAGCAGAAATGAGGCAGATCTGGGTTCTTTTGTGACGTTAGCTTGTTGAGATGGCTGTAGCTGAGGGGCGTGGCTGTTGTGTCAGTGTGTTGTACAGTTTCTAGTGCACCTGCGATCTGGGTGCTCAGCTGAGGGTTGGAATTGCGCTTGCGCATTAGCGAGGAGGGGAACGTGTTTACTGCTTTTGTGTTTATCAAACACATAGCTCGGTGCTATACAATATACAAAATAGATCTGAATAGTGACGTGCCAGTGACTGACGCGTATAGAAATATTTGGATTCATATGGCAGCCCCAGTGTCGGATCCACCGGGATACCAGGAAAACTTCAGTGGGCCCAGGTGTCAGTGGGCCTCTTGCGTCTAACCATTTAGCCTATTTCATGGCCATTCCCTATTTCTTTATGGGAACAAAGCGGCTTAATAATGGAATACAAGAGTAGTATGTACAGAAAATAGACCAAGAGAATAAAGAGGTTGCGTGAGTAGAGATATAGTAGATTGGAAAGTTGGCCCTCAGCCTAGGGTCTTCTGGTGGGCCCTGAGTAGGTTTCATTCAGATACTTGTGATTTTGGAGTAAACAACAGATTGAAGCCTAGCTCCTTTAAATTACCTTGCCTTGGTGCATGTTGTGCTGCATTTGGTTGTACACTATGGAATGGGAATTTGTTGTGAACATCAAGTAGTAGTAGACCTCCTCCTCCCAAATGAGAGGACAAACTGGACCATAAAAAGATGATCAGAAAGATGGAATATCATTTCTATTCAGCCAGACACTAAACTAACATTGCCCATCAGTGTCCAGGATACAGGGTACTCTACGATGTGAGGGTGAGATTTGTGCCTTGCACTTATTTGCTAGCAAATACATTTCATACAATAAGAGGTGGTAAATATTGGTGTTTCAGAGGCAATTGAGTCTGGCACCCCTTGAATATTATTATAGAGAGAGAAACAGTAGGTAATGGTACTTACAGGTGCAATGCCCCAGCTCATTTTATCTGTGGCATTCTTTTTACACAGCTCTCTCTCTCAGGATCATGTGCCATCAAGATCAGTTAGTAGGACTTATGAGGAAGCATGTACTGGTAGAAGGTAAGATAGGCAATACTGGTACCTGAACTGGCACTACAAGGAATATTGGCAAGATTGATACTGGTAACATGCAGGACAGACTAGCCTGGTACAAAGAAAAATCAAAAAAGGCACGGTCAGGGATTCAACTCCAAATTAAGGCACAGGTCAGGGCACGAAGAGTTCAGAAATAGTTGGGTCACAGGCCAAAGTCAAGCAACGGGAATCCAGGACCAGGCAGGAGGATACACACATGAACTGGCAGAACAGGGTCAGAAGGGCCTATGTTGAGACAAAGGCTTTATTGTCAGTGGGGTTTAATTATAAAAAAAGGTCTTGACATTTCAAAATGTGTGTAAAAACATTCTAGTTTATTTTAATCTGTACATAATTATAAAAAAAAGCCTTATGCGTTTCATGCCACAGAGGGGCACTTAATCATAGGCTGAAGTACAAAGGTAGACACAGAATTTTAAGGAACACTGACCAATCACATTACGGCACTAATTAACCAACCAGGGGCATAGTATCAATATCAATTCTATTCTTAATTAAGTTGTACTGGGGGCTATAGGTAAGTATAGAATCTTCTCATTCAAAACTGTGAAAATAAAAGAACTTGGCTTTAAATTAGATGAATGTTTAAAATTTGTCTCAAAGCAATGCATTACCTGCAACTATGTCAAAAAAACTCAATCTTTCACCTCATCAGTAACTAAAAAACGTACCAAATAAGACATTATATTAACAGTAATACAAGGTATGTTATCTACTAACCTGTAAAAAATGTAAAAAACAATATATAGGGCAGACTAGCCGAAAGCTAAGAGAGAGAGAGAATTAGAGAACATGCTTTGAAGGTGCAACACAACAGTCGCAAGACATTTATCAGAATGCTCAAATAGGTGCTTATCTAATTTAACTGTCACAGCTACAGACAAAGTGAAACCAGGAGTGAGGGGGGATTTAACTTCTCAACTTATTAAAAAGGAGACCAGATGGATCTTATACTTGGATACAAGACAACCTGAGAGATTGAATCTCGAATATGACATCTCATGTTACAGTATGTGTGGTAGATTTCCTTATTAAAATGTTTTTCTGTTGAATTTCCTTTTTTTTTCTGTACAAGTTATTAAAAAAAGTACTACAGCCCTGATAGGTTAATTAGTGCTGTAATATAATTGGTCAATGTTCCTTTAAATTCTGTGTGTCTGCGCTTGTACTTCAGCCTATGATTAAGTGCCCCTTAATGGCACAAAACGCGAAAGATTTTTTATGACTATGTACAGAATAAAATAAACTGGAATGTTTTTACACACATTTGAGACTACACTGTTTTTCATGTATGTTCCCTGTATGGCTCCCTAAGCTGAAGGTCTGGGGCTTGAGCACCTGGACTCAACATACTAAGTGATAAGCAAGTACATACCTGATCTCTTTATTCTTTTTGTGATATAGTCACAGTGTGCCTGTATTAAAGATAATGTATTACTAGTGTGTCGCTATCAGCACCCGGCCTGGATTTATAGCGAGGCCCAGGCCTAGGACTGCAAGATCTTAGGGGAGGCATGCCACATTTAAGGAGTACTGGGCCCAAGTTGCTCCCCCAGTGCTCTGGTTCATGCTTGCAAGGGGGGGGCTAGGAGCGCCCGAGACGGAAAACCAGGCCTGACCGGCACAAGCTTCCTGGCACAAATGCAACTGCATCAATGTCAACAGGGTTGCCACCTTTGCCAGCGGCTAAAACCAAACAAAGTGGGCAGGGTAGATAATGTTGGAGGTGGGGCAGTGATGTTGGAGTGCGCATGATGACATCAGAGGAAAACACAATGATGTCAGTGGAGTTATCACTTAGATGCAAATGGCTTGATTTATGTTCAGATTTCTGAATGTTTGGAATTGGACAGAAAGTTTTGAACAGACAGCTTTTTAAAAACTGAGAAATCCAGTTCAGAACCATAGGGGTGGCAACTCTATCTCTATCTATCTTCTGCCCAAACCTCTAATTCCAGTTATGGGATCTATTATACAGAAATTGGTTATCAAGAAAGCTCTAAAATACAGAAATGCTAATTTAGAAAAACAATTTCTTATTTTTGATTGATTGGACATTGGTCCTTTTTTCAACCCATTTAACTATGTACAGTAACTATGATTTGCTTTGTTTATTTTGTTTCTATAATAATAAGAAATGAACTGTAGTTGAAAATAACTAAGCCACATTAAGGTGAGCATATAAATGTTTTTATTTATTGACCAGATTATTGTTCAGGTTTCACAAGGCTGAAAACCGAACAGAAAGTTGAGACCCGAACATGCCTTAGAAAAACCGAACTGTTTGGGTCAAAACTGAACAGGTGGCAACCCTTGTCACTGCAACTGTAGGGAGTAGTGACCCAGTACCTGTGCTGCAGCCAGTATGTACAAAAATCCATTTTTTTTACTATGTCCTGCACTTTATAAATAATTGCTATTTACTGATTATATACAAGATAAATGCCAACTTGGCCAGCCTTTCATCTTAAATGAGATCTCAAGCATCAGCTTGGTTGCCTTGTCTGGACTTTGTCTACTTCAATAATGTCCCTTTTGATACTGGACACTAAAACTGCTCGGCATATTCTAGCTGAGGCCTTATGGGTAAAGCAAATCTGTTCACATTTTAATACAGGACAATACATATGCATTACACAAAAATATGCAAGGATAATCTAATGGTGTAGTTTGTGACAATGCGAGTCTGATGTGATCTACTAGCTCAAGAATTACTGTAAAATCCCAATCTACCTCTAAAGGTATAATAGCCTAATTCATCTAATAGCAAAAAAACAAAAAAACATCAATTTGTTTCTTTTTATTATTATTTAAGATGTAGATCACACAATTATATCTACAAACATAAAAGATAAACAATTAACAAATCACAGAAACATTATTCACATTCCAAGGAAAAATTTAAATATGACAAGCAAACATTTGTTCAAAAGCTCAGTTGTTTCAGTAATGAATACACTTTCATTTACCTCTTGCCACTCTCATGTTAAATGATCTTTTCTTTTCTGGGGAGTTGCATATAAAAGTTTATCTGTGCAGGTAACACAACATTTGTGGGACATTTAAATACAAGCAAAATAAATAGATGTTTGGCTTATACAAAAAAGCATTGCAAGTTATTACCAAATAAAACTATCCAGATCATGTAGATAGTAGTTATGTAAATGAATGTGACCCCCTATGGAAATATTCTGTATGTAACTGTACAGCAGGGATGTCCAATTTGCAAGTCTAGAACGCTTGCTAAGCTAAAGCTTCTATACGCTAGGATTACCAGATCTCTTTACAATTCAGGGACACATCTAGAAAATCCAGCTAGAAGGTCTGCAGTGAATTCAATTTAATTTTATGTACAATCGGAGCATCCCTGCAACATGCATTTATTCAATGTGACCCTGAATTTTTCACGTGATCTGGTAACCCGAAATCCCAGTTGAAAGCTGGAAATTGTAGTTTGGCAACAAGTGAAGTACCATGGGCTGGAGATGCCAGGTATGCCATAAGGAAAACTCTCTTAATACAGTTGTCAACTGCAAAGTTGTTAGGATTACGTCATAATTTAAATTAAAATTACAGGTCCCCTTTAAATGGAATGACCACTAACTGTGCTGTAGTTATGGCTGCCAGTGAAGTATTAATATGTATGACAAGCAAGAAGACAGCTTCCCCTACGTACTGCATGAATGTCAATATGCAGAGAAGGGATGTAATGAACATATGATTAAGCATTAATAAGAAAAGACAATAAGGGGCAGATTTATCAAATATTACACACAGGTATCCAGAGAGATTCCTCAGCAGTTTGATATTTTCCTCATTACACTCTGTTAGTAAAAAATGTCAGGCAGGATTATTTTTATACGTATTTAGATGTCAATTTGTTATAACACTTTTTTGCTCTATATGGTGCCTATATCGATCGCCTAGTCTCCCACCAAACACACACCGAATATCATACAAAAATTTTTGTTTCACACGATAATATCTGTATGTGTTTGGCCACCTTTAGACCCTAAAAGTACTAAATGCTAACACTAGTGATGTGTGGGTCAGGTTTTTCCCTACCCACACCCGCCCGATATCCGCCCTCCCTCCCTCCACCCGTGCCCGACTTCCGGGTTCCTTTTATAGACCCGCCCCACCTATGATGTCACAAAAGGGGCGGGGTGAGCAGGCGCGTGACTATAAAAGTTGAAGTCGGAAGCTGGCATTGTAAGGTTGCAGGCTGGGAGAGCAGGCAGAAGAGCTCAACCGGACCTGCCCGCGACATGGAAAGGGGGGTGCGAGGTCGGTCCAAACAAACCCGGGGGTATCGGGCCGGCCCGCACATCACTAGATACCACCTCTTTGGACCATTAATCCTCAGTGGAAACTGCAAACTGGGCAGATTTATCAAGGGTCGAATTTTGAATAAAAAAAGACCAACCTAAATTTATTTAAAAAATCTAAGTTTTCTTTTCGGGTGAATAGGCCGTTTTCATTTTTTCAAAATCCACCAATTCACTCGAAATAGATTCTAGGAGGTCCCCCATAGGCTAAAACAGCAATTCTGCAGGTTTTAGATGGCGAATTCGAATTTTTAAAGTACTTGATAAATTTCGATATTCAAATTTTTTTCAACTTTGAATCAAATTTGGACTATTCCCTAGTCGAAATACACAAAAAAATAGCTTGAAATTTAAATTTTTTTTCATTCGAATTTTCACTTCGACCCTTAATAAATCTGCCCCTAAGGATTCATATATTTTGTTTTTGTGTGCAAGAACAAACAATTCCAACACAGGAAATAACTTGTGGAATCTGAACCCATGGTTATCTTTTTTTAAAGTACTAGATGTTGGAAATGTGACAAATAGCAGTTGTTTTGATTTTTGGGAGGTACTGTGGATATTCAAGTTAAATCTGCAGTGGCTAAAGTATATTTTTTTGGGCTAAGCTTTAGGTCGGGGATAGGCAACTCTTGGCTCTTCAAATATTTTTAAACTAAAATTCCCAGCACAATCCACAAACAATTGCTTGGAGGACATCCCTGGTTTAGACAGGACAATACAGCTCGTTCCATCCTGAAAACAATAACAACCCATTTGTTTTACACAGTAGTACTTAGGCTGTCTTATTTCTTTTATCATTGCAGCTTTTTCCAGAGTAAGATCACTGAGAAAAACACCAGGAACTGTCTCTGTTGGTTTATGAGGATCAGCGATTGATGTATAGCTAGGGTCATGGTACACTGGCATTCTGATTGCAGCTATGCTCTCAGAAACAACCACATCGATTTAAATCCCTTCCCTGCCGGCATCTATTTCTGATTCACTTGGATAGGATATGTGCTGCCTATAGCTGACCTTTGTGCTTAAAGGAAAGTAGGAAACACATTTACCTTCCAAGTAAATGGGAAATCTCTGTTGGCAGAGAGTGGTGGTTAGATTGCTCTTTTTAAGAAGGACTCCGTGTTCCCTTACCCTTAGAGGCAATTCCTGGGGTTGCAAAAATAAAAAGATAAAAATAGTCCTGTATGCCGTAAGCATAACCCTAGTCCTGCTGCAGGGAAATAATGGTTATGAGTACAGCCTGTAGTGTAAATAAATATAGAGGTCCCATACCTATTGGTTCAAAATAAATATAAAAAACATTGTATCGTGCACATGACAAGATAAAACATTAAAAGCAATCAAGAAAATAGCAGCTTAGAAATGAAAACACAAATCAACTGAAAATCACTAATGTGAAACCTATCTCACAAAAAAGTTATAATGTCATTATATACAATGTCTAACTTTCCATAATGAGATGAGAAACCTGGGTGTAGTGTTGAATAATTGTATATGTTTGGGTATGTTATGGTGCATCAACCACCCTCAAATACGTTCTAAGATATGTATGGAAAGGATTCACTATTCCTGAACGTGCATGTACAGGAATATATGATTAGATGACATTAGCAGTCTCGGGAAAAATGTCAGACTTGCTTATAATGTAAACCTTACACCTTACCTGACGGGGTTCTACTCATGGAATGTCTTTGTTTTTCCCCTTTCTGATATCCTCACTGCCAAGACAGCCAACAAGAGTGCATTGTATTTTTGGGATACTCCTCCATACATAATGCATGGAAGCTTGGCTGCCAAGCGTTGTACAAAAATAAAAATCCTTTAGGGGTGAAAACAAAGAAGCATCCCTGTAGATATTCTGTTGTCTCCTAATGTGATATATGTTTCCAACCATCAAATAAGACACAAAAACACAAGCCTTCACAAACAAAAAAAAAAAACCTTTGTAAATGCCCTTGAATCCTGTTTTCCAAAGTAAACCCAAAATTAAAAGCAGCTCCATAAAAAATACAGTTTTTTACTGTATTAGTTCTGAATGTAATAATCAAGGCTGGTTTAATTGTGTCATGCAGTATTTCACCATACTTTGTATATTCACATTTTCAATGCCAAAAGGTCCTACTGATTAATATTTTAATGGCCATTTGGGTATTTGCTACAACCAATAATATTGCAGCTTACTAGCAGCCCACAGAGCTCATAGATGTGCTGGTCCCATTCTCATCTATAGACAGAAGCTGTTAAATATACTTGGAATAATTAAGCCTGGGGGTTCCATTCAGCCACCTCTGGTAAAACCTTTGTTCAAAGTCTTTCCAAAAAAAAAAAAAATAACACAAACAAAGAGGAAGAAAAAGCACAATGGATTTTTGTGTGTTGAGCAATTAAGGAATTTTGAGGATCCAAAAGAAATATGAAGTCACTTTCCTCTGACTGTATTCAAATGTAGAATAAACCAAATATATACCAAGCATGGTATGGGTGATGACGGTGTGAAACTGGATCTGCAGAAGACCAGGAGTATGTAGAAGACTAATAAAGTGGTTTCTGGCCTTGATTTTCAAATTCTGACCAGGCATCATTTAGCTCCATAAAGATCATTTTTGCATATTGCTCATATGGCTGCCCAGTTGCCTGTAATATAAATATTGTGTGTGTTAAAACAAATCTTTCAGATGCAGAAGTAATAAATGTATGTATAAAAATGCTAATTGCTACTCCAAAAACATTATTGACAGCCACAGAACAGAATAATATTGTAGACATGAGTCATTCCAAACAATCTGCCACCACAGTGTACTATTCTGACAAATACAAAGGCCCGAGTCTTTAATTAATTGGAATTTTATAGAAACCCAGTGGTATCTGAAATATTATGGGGAACATGTTTATAAACCAAAAAAAAACAAAAAAAAATGAAAAATAACATTGGAGCAGATTTTTATTTTTACTTATTTTGCAAATGTTTTTTTTTTGTATTGCTCCATATTTTTCTCTCTTTTCATGTCTTTGTATTGAATTTTCAAGCAAAAAAAAAGACTTACATAACAAACAAGTAAAATCAAAGCATGTCCAGTTTTAACTGCTCCATTTTTTTAATGATTCTTTTTATTCCCCCCGCTTAGTTTATATATAGGATATGATATGAACATAAATATTTCACTTACTTTATCTGGATGGACCACTAGCACAGCTTTACGATACACCTTTTTAACTTGTTCTGGAGTTACCAGGTCAGCCATACTAATAGGTTTCCATTTAGTTTCTCCTGCCCATAGAACTGTGTGCATCGTAGAGAGCAATGCTCGGATATTTCTTTCTTTCCCTTCAATCCAATCTAAAATCTGGAAGAAAAATGAAGGAATTATGCACTAGTGAACATAGTAACTATTTGACAGTCACATTTTGTTAGACTGGATCAGTCTTAGGGGCAAATTAAGAATTATGTCCAGCCCTGTCATACTACAACCACATCAGAGATTCCCACACATTATTATTATTAAATGCCATCCCTGGAAAAGATGTAAAATAGCTGCCATTCCTCCTCATTTCCTCATTTCTTAGCACATAACATTATCTTCTTTTAATATGTATTTATTTCAATGGTTGTTGTCCCTGTTTGTACTATTACTGTATTATACAGCACTAGATTTACAAGTTGTGCTATAAAGATATTCAACATAGGTTATGGCACACATGATGTGTTGATTGCAGATGTTTGCAGTAGCTCTGCTACTTTCTGTGAATTGTTGCATAGCCACTTTACTTCCTATTGATAGCAAGTTGCCACAAGTACATGTAGCAGTTAAAATGCTACGTGGGCCTTATAGCTAAATGTGGTGATGCTGGTGTACACATCAGCTTACACTCATTGAAACTTGCCTTTTGATTAGCCCCATAAATTGGGATAAGCTTACAAGGGAAATAGGAGAGGGATTCATGTTGATATAATGCACTTACAGTGTTACACCAGCTGTTGTGTTCAGAGCTGACTGGTACAGCTTGGCTGCCTTTGGAGTTTATCAGGTATAATCATATGTAATAAACATGCAAAACATAAACTCTAAAGCTAAGTGGAATTTTTTTTAATAAAATATATATAATGACATAGAAACGTTGATGTGGACAAAATAGAGGCCAATTCACAGTGCAGAAGCAGCATTTATCACACAACTGGCATTAGTCTTATCTGTTTAGCAGGGGAGGCTCTGATTCTCAGTGAAGGGCCTGATTCTCAGCCTGTGTTTATTCACTAAACAATTCTCTCTTCTCATACAAAGTAAGCTCAACAGACACTTTTTAAATTCATTGTAATTAATTTTACCTTTAATTTCTCTGGGTCCATTTCCTTAGACATTTCCTCTTTCCTCATTTCTGCTATTGTCCTTGGCCCTTTTCTATCTTTATGTGCATTAAAACCTTGACCAGACAACAAGTCTTCAAAATTGTCAGAGCAGACCTTCTGTTTTGGGTCTACAAAAAACAAAGTATCAGGTTAGTCAGAGTGGAAAGCAGAAATACCTACTCCCTTTTTTTAAACTTAATGGAAGAAAGAACTACAAAACCCCGGGCTTTTTCATTTTGCTAAAAACAAAACTGCAATTAATTTTCATATAGCACTAAAATAAAAAAAACATTAAAATTATTTTTAAATGGCATAGCAAATCCCTTTAAAGTTGACTATTAAACTTACCAACGTTAGATGCATTTTTTCCTCCATTCTGGCCACTGCCTGTAAAACGAATATTATAATTGGGTCTGCTTTGTGGGGAAGAGTGGGGAATATTTTGTTGTTGTTTGGACTGTGCCTGTTGCCAAGAATATCCAGTACCAGACTGCCAGGTCCCCCCTCCTGTATGCTGTGGTGATGGTGGAAAACCTCCACTACAACCAGTTGGCGTAGTTGGTTTACAGGCAAAGGATGACCCGCCTATAAGCAGAGTGAGAGAAATGGTATGGAAGTGACAAATAAGTGATAGGATATAAGACGGAAAACATGACAGTCCAACGGTTATAAACCACAAATTCTAGCAGGCTGCATATGCACAATGCATTTCAGTAACATATTAATATTGTAGCACAACAATAAATTGTCGTTTGAATACTCTACCGGCTAGATTTGCACCCAGTGCCCCAAGGTCAGCAAATGGATCAAGGCTTTGTGGTTTGGGTTGATGGAGAGGGGTACCGTGTGGAGATGCAGTGGGGCTTGTAGCTGCTGATCGACTTCCTACATTCAAACCACCTGGGAATGAAACTCAAGTTTTACATCAACACTATCTTTTAACAACACATCTTATATTTTGTGAGCATTTAAAGCACAAAATATCATAAAATATATCTTAGGCTGACAAAGTCGGATTATAATGAAGTTTGTACGCCTCTAAACAGAGCAGTAGGTATTGAATTATATAATAATTGTTAATTGGTTCCTGTAGATTGCTAAACCTAGAATTTGACCACAAAATCTTTTTTTGGTAACAAAACACGCAATAAATGGCCTTATATGACAGTCAAGGGGAATTTCAGAAAATTCGGCATTAGCAGTTTACCTTGTGATGTAGTATTCCAATCCCAAGGTGCAGATGCATCAGGCTGGATAGACAATGATGGAGCTAAAACAATGATATGATACACAAAGTATATATCAAAGCACAGCATACAAGACTTAATGATATATATATATATATATATATATATATATATATATATAAAATTCTCCAATGAGTATCCGCACTCCAAGGCAATGTAGTATAGGGAGGGGTGCACGGTAATTTTTGCATACACCAATAGTTTCCAAACCAACACTCCCTTTAGTGAAAAAAAAGTAATTTTTATTATTGCATAGTATCTGTTTCCAATGTTTCGGTCCCTATTGGGACCTTTTTCCTTTGGGAGTGCTGGTTTGGAAACTATTGGTGTATATATATATATATATATATATATATATATATATATATATATATATATATATAGATATATATATATATATAGTGAAGGGAAAAACCGGCACTCACGAAAATGTCATCAATTATGCCTGGGTGCAGTCCTTGTTGAAGTTTGAATGTAAAGCTGGAAATGGAGATCGCACTCACAGGTCTTAGAAGTGTTTAAATGTCTTTATTCAGTGGACGATCGCTGACGTTTCGGCTGACACGACAGCCTTTCTCTCTTTGAGAAAGGCTGTCGTGTCAGCCGAAACGTCAGCGATCGTCCACTGAATAAAGACATTTAAACACTTCTAAGACCTGTGAGTGCGATTTCCAGCTTTATATATATATATATATATATATATATATATATATATATATAGCAACAAAAAACCGCACACACAGGCCTTTTCAAAGGTGCAAAATCCAAAAATGATGTTTATTCCAACGTTTCGGCTATTCACTTAAGCCGTCATCAGGAACGGCTTAAGTGAATAGCCGAAACGTTGGAATAAACATCATTTTTGGATTTTGCACCTTTGAAAAGGCCTGTGTGTGCGGTTTTTTGTTGCTGTATACATGTTCTGTTATAACCAGCACCTAGGCATTAACGATTGTTTTGAGTGCACCAGTATTTGGACTATATATATATATATATATATATATATATATATAGAATCTGTAGAAGGAGAGCTGTTGCACGCAAGGGACTCTTGTCTGAAGGTAAAAAATTTAAGTTTTATTTAGATTTTAAATTTTTTACCTTCAGACAAGAGTCCCTTGCGTGCAACAGCTCTCCTTCTACAGATTCTATATATATATTCTGTTGGCACCAGGGCATTACCTTCCTTTGAAGTGTGTGCAACAGTCTCACAATTTGTATATATATATATATATATATATATATGCGTCCTGTGGGTATCAGCACTCGATACTTGTATGAGTTTGAGGTGCAGGATCAAATTAATGATACAGGTGATGCAAGGATCAGCACACTCATTTGTAGAAAAGCAAAGTGTATTTTATTTCAACACAGCATTGTGTCCAACGTTTCGGTTCCTCCTGGGAACCTTTATCAAGGATGCAGTGCCTTACAGTGCAAAGGTTTAAATACCCACCCCCACATGTGGATTTTGGCGCCCTGGTGACGTCATTAGTCCATATACAGATGTTGTTTTCCAAAAACAAAGTCTTTCCTGTGTATAGAGTGTCCTTTTGTTCCTACACCACTAGGTGTCAGCGTAGTGCCTAGTGTCAAATCCTCTGTGCGCATGTGTCCAATTGGTAACATGGTTACACGATTGAAACAGTGTTACAATAAAGCAAAAAAGTAAAAAACGGAAAAACAAATTACTTACAGATCAAAGGAAGAATACTTTGTATGCATTTCAGATCAAAAGAAGAATATTTTGTATGCATTTCCTGAGGAGCAAAAAAAGTTTCAATCAATATTTGGTGTATATTTAGAAACAGCAAATTATTCAACATGTATATTGCTCATGCAAGGAAACAATTCAATGTTAACTGTCCATTGAGTCCCTTGGGTATAACGCAGTCCAGTTCATGTATCCAGTACGCTTCACGTTTCAGCAACAAATTGTCAATATCACCGCCTCTGGGCGGTTTCTGTATACAATCTATAGGCATACATTTAAACGTGGTAGGGTCATGTCTGGCCTCTTTCCAATGTTTGGCAACTGGCTGTTGCGCTATGTCCTGTTTATTGGCATCGACCTTTCTGTCCATATCCAATGCAGCCCTTATAGTGGCCCTATGCATATTTATCCTCTCTTTCAATTGCCTAGTGGTTTTTCCACAGTAAATTAGTCCACAGGGGCATTTAATCACGTATATTACTCTGGTTGAGGTGCAAGTGAGCCTATGTTTGATCTCATATCTCTTTCCAGTTCTAGGGTGTCTAAATTCTTTTCCTAGTATGAGAGTGTTGCACATCACACATCCCGTGCATTTATATACCCCCGGGCGGTTGGATAAAAAATGTTGGACCTTGGGTTGCGAATATTTACTTACTGGGTCGGCGGGACTCAAGTGTTCTTTTAGGTTGGTGTTCCTCGCGAAACTGAATTTCGGTCTTTTGGGAACCCTAGGGGCTAGCGCTTCATCTTTGGCCACTATATCCCAATGTTTGAGTACAGCTTCTTTGGTGGCCTTACTGTGGGGATTAAATTTACTGACGTAATAAATGTCATTGATGTCGTTGTCCTTATTGTTCGTGGTGGCCGTGGTACTTTGTAACAATTGTTCCCGTGACATAGCTGCTACTACTTTTGTAGTGTCTTTGATCAAATTAGTTGGATAGCCCCTAGCCAATATTCGCAACCCAAGGTCCAACATTTTTTATCCAACCGCCCGGGGGTATATAAATGCACGGGATGTGTGATGTGCAACACTCTCATACTAGGAAAAGAATTTAGACACCCTAGAACTGGAAAGAGATATGAGATCAAACATAGGCTCACTTGCACCTCAACCAGAGTAATATACGTGATTAAATGCCCCTGTGGACTAATTTACTGTGGAAAAACCACTAGGCAATTGAAAGAGAGGATAAATATGCATAGGGCCACTATAAGGGCTGCATTGGATATGGACAGAAAGGTCGATGCCAATAAACAGGACATAGCGCAACAGCCAGTTGCCAAACATTGGAAAGAGGCCAGACATGACCCTACCACGTTTAAATGTATGCCTATAGATTGTATACAGAAACCGCCCAGAGGCGGTGATATTGACAATTTGTTGCTGAAACGTGAAGCATACTGGATACATGAACTGGACTGCGTTATACCCAAGGGACTCAATGGACAGTTAACATTGAATTGTTTCCTTGCATGAGCAATATACATGTTGAATAATTTGCTGTTTCTAAATATACACCAAATATTGATTGAAACTTTTTTTGCTCCTCAGGAAATGCATACAAAATATTCTTCTTTTGATCTGAAATGCATACAAAGTATTCTTCCTTTGATCTGTAAGTAATTTGTTTTTCCGTTTTTTACTTTTTTGCTTTATTGTAACACTGTTTCAATCGTGTAACCATGTTACCAATTGGACACATGCGCACAGAGGATTTGACACTAGGCACTACGCTGACACCTAGTGGTGTAGGAACAAAAGGACACTCTATACACAGGAAAGACTTTGTTTTTGGAAAACAACATCTGTATATGGACTAATGACGTCACCAGGGCGCCAAAATCCACATGTGGGGGTGGGTATTTAAACCTTTGCACTGTAAGGCACTGCATCCTTGATAAAGGTTCCCAGGAGGAACCGAAACGTTGGACACAATGCTGTGTTGAAATAAAATACACTTTGCTTTTCTACAAATGAGTGTGCTGATCCTTGCATCACCTATATATATATATATATATATAAACTTCTACAAAAAAAAGTTATTTTTTTCCTACGAGTCTACAAATAATGGTAGTTTTAGGCAACCTTACTCCAAAATACTTTAGTATATAAAGCTACCAATTATAGACAGGCAATACCCGTGGATGTTATATGATTATAATAGAAATGAGCTGTGATTTCTGATTTACTACTCATCAAACAATACAGGCTAGAAAACTGTGAAATGTGCCAATAACTGATTACTGCTGTGATTAGTGGCTTAGTACAAATTAACCAATTATAATAAGGCGTAAAGGGGTTATTCACCTCTACATTAACTTTTAGTATGATGTAGAGAGTGATATTCTGAGACAATATTCATTTTTTATTATTTGTGGATTTGAGTTATTTAGCTTTTTATTTAGCTCCTTTCCAGTTTGCAATTTCAGCAATCTGGTTGCTACTGTCCAAATTACCCTAGAAACTGATTTGAATAAGAGACTGTACTAGAAACTGATTGAATAAGAGACTGTAATATGAATGGGAGAGGCATGAATAGAGAGTTGAGTAATCAACTCTAGCATTAACAATTAAATATTACAGAGCATTTCTTTTGTAAATGGGAGTCAGTGACCCCAATTTAAGATGGAAAGAGTCAGAAGAAGGCAAATAATTCAAAAACTACAAAAAATAAAGGCCAATTGAAAAGTTGCTTAGAATGAACCATTCTATAGCTTACTAAAAGTTAAAGGGATACTGTCATGGGAAAAAAAAAATTTCAATATGAATCAGTTAATAGTGCTGCTCCAGCAGAATTCTGCACTGAATCCATTTCTCAAAAGAGCAAACAGATTTTTTTATATTCAATTTTGAAATCTGACATGTGGCTAGACATATTGTCAATTTCCCAGCTGCCCCAAGTCATGTGACTTGTGCTCTGATAAACTTCAATCACTCTTTACTGCTGTACTGCAAGTTGGAGTGATATCACCCCTCCCCCCCCCCAGCAGCCAAACAAAAGAACAATGGTAGAGTAACCAGATAACAGCTCCCTAACACAAGATAACAGCTGCCTGGTAGATCTAAGAACAACACTCAATAGTAAAAACCCATGTCCCACTGAGACACATTCAGTTACATTGAGAAGGAAAAACAGCAGCCTGCCAGAAAGCATTTCTCTCCTAAAGTGCAGGCACAAGTCACATGACCAGGGGCAGCTGAGAAATTGAGAAAATGTCTAGCCCCATGTCAGATTTCAAAATTGAATATAAAAAAATCTTTTTGCTCTTTTGAGAAATGGATTTCAGTGCAGAATTCTACTGGAGTAGCACTATTAACTGATGCATTTCGAAAAAAACATGTTTTCCAATGAAAGGATCCCTTTAACTTAAATGTGAACCTCCCCTTTAACAATGTTCACTATCTACATTTTTATTTCTGCTTGAGAAGATCTGCACCACATAAAGCTTCTTACTCATGTTGAATGGATCAAGATGAACTGTTGGTGATGGACTTCTTGTAGTGTGTAGAAAAGCATCACTACCTGTGGCATTTGAAGTACTTAGGAAGGAACCAAGTAAGTCCTGAGATGGCTGCTTAGGACTAGATCCAAAAGGATCAAAGGCAGCAGCTGTAAATATAAAATTAAGGTTAGATTAAAAAAAGGGAAAAAAACACTTTCTGTAACAAGGGATGCAATTTTAATTCATACACTATGAAACATACTTGAAGCAAAGACTATTTACAGATGTGTTCAGATTTTTAATAGAATATTAGGGTGTGGCAACATGAGGGTTACCTTCTCCTCCTATTTTTGGAGACTGGGATGGAGAGGCTGTAGATCGTCTTGGAGTTGAATTTGCAGAGCCGATTGGTCCTGACTGAAACAGAGCCTCAGCAGCGGGCTTAGCTCCTGGAGTCACAGCACAAAAAAGATCATTTAGTAAATCAGAATTAGTAGGGGGTGCTTTTGGCTGGGAAGCAGAAGCATTTTTCTCTACATCCAGACCCAAAAGGTCAGCATCCTGGGGTGGCATGGGATGGGCCAGTGGCTCAGGTTTTTTGTGCTTTGGAGTACCATGTTGTTTTTCACCACTGGTGCTACTATGCTGGCTGGAGAGGGACAACAATTCATCATCAGATGGTTCACTTTCTTCATGTACCAAGGCAGCACGATCTTCTGATACCGGATGTGAACCTGTTTTGTCAGATTTCTGATCTAAGATATGAAAAGAAATGCATTAAGAAAAGCACATTCATTCTTAGAGGTCTTTCGTTAATACTTTCTTCTTTATGACAATATATCAAACAAGGACTTAATTTAAAAAAAACATTGTGCAATGAAGATACTTCGATCCCTGTACTATTCGGAGTGAATGTGTGTACTTCAAGGCATACTGTCATGGGAAAACATGTTTTTTTTCCAAAATGCATCAGTTAAAAGTGCTGCTACAGCAGACTTCTGCACTGAAATCCAATTATCAAAAGAGCAAACAGATTTTTTTTATATTGAATTTTGAAATCTGACATGGGGCTAGACATATTGTCAGTTTCCCAGCTGCCCCAAGTCATGTGACTTGTGCCTGCACTTTAGGATGGAACTACTTTCTAGCAGGCTGTTACTTCTCCTAATGTAACTGAATCAATCTCAGTGGGACCTGGATTTTACTATTGAGTATTGTTCTTATATCTACCAGGGAGCTGTTATCTTGTGTTAGGGAGCTGCTATCTGGTTACATTCCCATTGTTCTTTTGTTAGGCTGCTTGGGAGGAAAGGGAGAGGGGTTATATCACTCCAATTTGCAGTACAGCAGTAAAGAGTGACTAAAGTTTATCAGAGCACAAGTCACATGACTGGGGGCAGCTGGGAAACTGACAATATGTCTAGCCCCATGTCAGATTTCCAAATTGAATATAAAAAAAAATCTGTTTGCTCTTTTGAAAAATGGATTCTGCTGGAGCAGCACTATTAACTGATGTGTTTTCCCATGACAGTATCCCTTTAAAGTACACATACAGAATCCTGACAAGCAGGGCTGAATAAAAGAATTTCATTTCTTTATTTAGCATAATGGCTCCTATTTCATATGGGAGTCACTGACCCCATCTAGAAAACAAATGCTCTGTAAGGCTACAAATGTAGTGTTATTGCTACTTTTTTATTATCTCATCTTTCTATTCAGGGCCTCTCCTATTCATATTCCAGTCTCTTATTTAAAATCTAATGCATGGTTGCAAAGGTAATTTGGTCCATAGCAACCAGATTGTTACAACTGCAAACTGTAGAGCTGCTAAATCAAAAATTGGTATTGCCTCCAATAAGGATTCATTTTATCTTAGTCTGGATCGACAGTCCGCAATGTACTGTTTTATTACTACAAATAAAATGGAAATTGCTTTGGATGTTTTGATTATAATGGAGTTTATGAGAGACGGCCTTTTTGTAATTCTGAGCTTTATGGATAACAGGTTTCCGGATAACAGATGCAATACCTCTAATATATAAGTGATAACAATGACTTGTTTCTGACTGATACCTTGCCAATTCAATGAAGAGAAAAATGCCCCCTGGCCAACATTTCTTATGTTATCCTGATGTTGTTCAACAGGAGCTCTGGCTGTAAAACAAAAGAAGTAAAATTATTCATGCAAATTCATGGCCATCCTTAAGATAACAATGTGTCATCCCATGACATACAAATAATCAATGTCATACCACCGATTGCATGTGCATCTTGCTGTTCCTGATGAGAAGAGAACAAGATGCTCGGATTAACATCTTTTGATAAGAAGTTCTCCCAAGGAGGTGTTAGGTCCACCTGCCTGTCCTTACTTTCAATTTCTATTTCCAACATCACATGAAACAGCTGAGGATATTTTTCTGGGGAGTCGCAAGCATCAAGTTCTGGCCTGAGAATTACAAAAGGGTTAATAATCTTCTGGATTCTACAATTTTACAAGACAATGTATAACCATTGACGGATAAATAGTAAAGTTGCTACCATTTGTTTTAACAGATCCTTCCTTACATAGAAGAATGAGACCATCTGTTAGTACAGGTATGGGACCAGTTATCGAGAATGCTCGGGACCTGGGGTTTTCCGGATAACGGATGTTGCTGTAATTTGGATCTTCATACCTTAAGTCTACTAGAAATTCATGTAAAAATTAAATAAACCCAATAGATGGGCTTTGCTTCCAAAAAGGATTAATTATATCTTAGTTTGGATCAAGTACAATGTACTGTTTTATTATTACATTTGGATTAAATGGTTTCTACTGAAGACAGCCTTTTTGTAATTCTGAGCTTTCTAGATAATGTTTCCAGATAAAGGATTCCATACCTGTAATATATTACTTAACTGACATTTTCATTATAAACAGGAGGAGTTCTTTTCAACAGTGACTGATTTAGGGAAGTCCAATACCACTTGACTTTTTTATCTTGATACGAATACTTGATGCCAAGCTTCCTTTTCACTTGGCCTGATCTGCTCCAAGGATATATTATAGATATATATAGGTGCTTGCCCTAATTTAGCGTTTTCAACATTTTATATGCCACCTGTAGATGGTAGAAATAAAGGGTTGCTAGTCATAAAGTATGACTTTTTGCCAAGAAGAAACAAATGCACATTAGACCCAGGAAATGTTTTCAGTGTAAAAGCACAAAAATAGCATACAACTTACACCAAACTGAAGTAAATCATTTCCCCCTAAATACTAAGGGCCGACTTGCTAACATTCGGATCTCCTTTTTTTTCCCACAATTCTGATTTTTAAGTATTAAAACCACAAAAACTTCTCCAAGTAAAAGCAGTTGAGGTCCCACAGAAATCAATAGGAGCTGCTCTGATCCTATTGGATCTAATTTTAGCCATTTAGACTTTGCGGGGTTTTTTTCGCTAGTAATTTTCGCTAATAATTGTCAGAAAAATGTTTTAGAGATATTCATATTTTTTTCAGATTGTTCAACACTTTTTTTCCATTCATACTTTTTTTCATTTACTTTTTATTATCAGATCTTTTAATAACTTTCATAGCTTTCGTGATCTTAGAGAAATAGAGTTCAATTATGGTTACAAAAAGCTCTAATACCACTAATTCGAACTTTACTAAATGGGCCTCTAATTTTCACATATAATACATATGATAAATGTAATATGGTATTTAGTATAACAAAGTATATTGGCATATTTCCATTGTAAACCTAGCTTCCCACCAAGGGCTTTTTTTAGTACAGGTCTTCCATAAATCTAGCTCTTGCCTAGTTCATTTGGACTACATAGTGTAGCAACCAAGGATTCAGTGTGGCTGGTGGAGTCGCTATTTTAAAGGGATTGCTGAACTTTTAAAACTTTTTTCAGTTCAGTTTTCAGATTTTTTTCACCAAAAATTTTGTTGCCCATATTTTATTTTTTATAGTTTTCTGAAAATTTAAGTTTAAAGGGGAACTAATGTAATATTCGCTTCATCATACTGAAAGAAGAAACTTTCTAAATACAATCAATTAAAAATTCTGTACCGTTTCAGAAATAATCAAGTTTATCTTCACTATTCCTCTATCAGCATCTGTTCCTCCTCATTCTGTCTTAATGCAGGAGATGGGTGTCAGATGAATGATCCAATATATCTTATAGGGGGCTCCTTTTGCCTTGAACATGTATTAGAGCTCACTCTATTAAAATCACCAGAAATCCTGTCTCTCTATATGCATAATTTTTGCAAAAGGCAGTTTGTTAGATGTTGTTTGTACTGGAATCAGCTCTGGAATCAGTTTCACAATAGTTCTCTGAATGTTCCTGTCTCTGGTGTTTCAGTCTGGCAGCTCAGAAATCCAGTTGCGGATTCTGAACTGTTACAATTTGATACATGATCCGTTTTTTTTTTCCGTACGATTTTCACTAGCTTTGTCAGACATAACTATCGTACGATTGCTGTCAGGGGCAGAACATTGGCTGATCTGTTCTGTAACTAATTTATTTGATCAGAATGGTAAGACTTTGATCTGAATGGTTAGTGGCGGGTTGGGAGGTGGGAAAGTTGGATCGTACGTTGATTTGTACGATCAGATCTTTGCGTCTATGGCCAGCTTTACTTTGTATAAACAGTCTGGGCAGAGAACAGAAAGGGACAAACACTGTTTTCAATAGCAATGCATATACAAATAACTGAAAAACCATAGAAAATTTATAGACTTTTCTTTTATAGACGTTTCTGGCAAATCAAGAATTTTACCCAGCTTAATGTGAGATAAAAATGTTTCTTGTTTGTATGCAAATCTGTTCCCATGCCTCAGAAAAGGAAAACTTGGCCAGAACATTTTGCTCTGCAAGACCAGGGCAATGAACATACAGCAGAGACCGACTCTGTAGAAACACACCCCGTAACAGAGTTGTGGGGGTTGATGAATACCACAAGTGTGCTTTACAATTTCGTAAAATGAGGTTAAGTCACTTAAAAAAATAAACAAATAATATACTTACTTAGTAAATTGTAATTCAGTTGTTCCAAGAGGAATAAATCCAGTATGAAATTGGATCTGTAATATTTGTGTATTCGTCATCTAAAATGACAAGAAATACAGCAGCAGATGAGATGATTAGATAACTGTAAAGGAAGTCACCTGTCTGCCAGTTAAATAGAAATGAGGATACAGTATTTCAAGTCTTGTCTTGTTTTGACATAAATAGAGCCGCAGCCTAGTAACAAGCAATAACTTCAGTACTCATCTCCAACACGACATCCAATTTACTTTCATTTCTGTATTGTGTTTAGAATGTTTTCTGAACAAAACAAAAGGACTTGTACATGTGTCAATCAGACATTAGCTTATACAGAGTACCTCGATGGGGTTTTACAATTACATGATTAATATGCATGTCAACAAATGCTTCCATTTTTGTTTATGTTTAATAATATTTTAATATATTTGTTTTTTAATATTTGTAAATGCAATTAAAAGCATTATTTCTTTGCCCATTCCTGCACTGTTGGGATTGACTCTTGAACCAAGATGGAAGAAATCTAACCTTCTAATCAAGACTCCATACCGTGTATGTTTTTTCACTGGTCAGCTGACATCTGCTACATGGTTTGAAGAATCACAACCAACAGTGCACAGAACAGCATGGGATTGCTTTCAAAAGATACTGTTTTAACAAGCAAATTCATATACAATAACCTTAATGCAATTTTAACATAATAAATAACTTTATAGCAATTTAACATTTGTAATGATTGTAAAGGGGAAAGACAAATATATATTCTTTTATTGGGCAAAGAAACGCTGGAAATGATAAAAATAATGGACCCCCTGGGACAAGATATAAGTATATAAGTGGTCACCTCACCACAGATGTAGCACAGAAAATTGCTTACGTGACCATTTTTTGCCACAGAGGTTCCTTTTTACTGCTCCATGTGTTTAGGTTCAGGTTGTCCTATTTAATATCAGAAGAAGCAACAGGGGCATATTTTTTGCTATGCCATAAGTGCCTCAGGCATTCCTAACGCTGTTATACACTCACGTAAATAAAACTGCACATACAGGTCTGGCCAAGTGAAAAAAGTGGTCATTTATTTGACTTTTTTCACTTTACAAGACCTGTGAGTGCAATTTTATATGGTGTTATACATTTTTTCATTCTGGCAATAAGGCAACTAGCTTATACAAACACAGAGTGCAAACTACACACAGATATGATATATAATAGATGATATGCAGCAAGCGGTAATGGGGCCTGACACACCAGTCATCCCCTTAACCCTTACTGTACATTACCAGAAGCCTAGAGTAGGTTTCATCCTACAGGTGAAAAATTCTCAGAAATCATTGCTAAATATGCATCCATCTGCCACCTAGCTTCCAGAAGTAGAATTTTTAAAAAAAAACTGTTGTATAGGTGTATGGGATATATTATGTGGAATGCTTCAGAGTTTAGATTTTCTAGATAATCTAGGTTTTTTTTCCATAATATCGATCACCAAACCTTAAGTCTACCAAAAAAATGTCAGCAAAATTCTTTTTGCCACCAATGTGAATGTATGCAGTTTAGTTACCATCACATACAAGTTACTGCTTTACTACTACATATTAATAGATTTCTAAAATATAAATTATTTGCTTAAGATAGACTGTATGGGGGATGGCTTTCCCATTACTTGGAGCTTTAAGAAAATTGGGTTTCCAGATAGAAGATCCCATACCTGAATGCTAGGGAGATAAATATTGAAAAGGTGAGGAGGCAGCTGCCTAACACAGAACTCGCATTGTACTGTACTGGTTGTTTCTGAAAAGCACAAGGTCAGGCATAATAAATCGACATACAATTATTATAAAAAAAAAAATTGTTTGAAAATGAAGTGAATTATTTGCAAGGCACACTGGGGGTAATTTATAAACACCAGGCAAATTTGCACCTGGGCAGTAGCCCATGGCAACCAATTAGATAATTGCTTTCACTGTTCAACCTGCAGCTGGATGAAAAAGTTAATCACTGATTGGTTGCTATGGGCTACTGCCTAGGTGCAAATTTGCCCAATGTCTATTACAGTGGAGCTTATTTATAAAGTATAAAAAGACTACAACATCAGTCATGACAGTATCCTTTTAATAGCCTTATATTTTACAAGAGGGTTACAGTTTTTTTCCCATATAAATACAATATGGCACCTGCATTATATAAACAAAGCACTTACCTTTGCTTGAAGTCTTCCACCAATTGTAGATCTCATGTGAAAGACAGAGACAACAATATCGCCATAGACTGTTACACCCAATGGGAACACAACCTTGCCTTCCTGAACACGATATTCCCTTTAAAAACATAACTTCATTTTAATAAAATCATATACCACCCTTTATTTTTATTATACATAGATAGTAATAGCAAAACAAATCAGTATTCTCGATTAACAATTTATAATCGTATCTCTTAGTTTCTGTTGAGGTCGGACCTAGTTCAGCAATAATCAAATTAAACAAAATAATTTTTCCAAAGGGGTAAAGAAAAGCACCACACAGAAACTATCATAAATCGTCAGACACACGTCACCTTCTCCTCTACCCACCACTAAAACATACAAGTTACAAATTAGGGATAAGTGAATTTTATTGCAAACTAAGTGTAACTTGTCTGAAAATACTAATTTAAACCCACAAAGGTTCTCAGTGCAGACCGTAATCAAGTGAATAAACCACAATTAATTATAAACTTATAATACTACAATTTAATTAACACTTAGGGGCAGATTTATCAAGGGTCGAAAGGCTTTAGTTCGACTTCGAATATCAAAGTCAAAGTTTTTTTTACCGAATTTGACCGTTTTGCGGTCGAAGTAAAATCGTTCTATCGAACGATGAAATCCTTCGAATTGAACGATACAATTTTTCTTTCGACTTCAAAAAACTTAGAAAACTGCTCTAGAAGGTCCCCATGTGCTAACATAGCACTTTGGCAGGTTTAATTTGGCGAAGTATTGAAGTCAAAGTTTTTTTAAAGAGACGGTACTTTGATTATCAAATGGTCGAATATTCGAACGATTTTACTTCAAATCGAAGACGAAGTCTAAGTCGTAGTATCCTATTCGATGGTCAAAGTATCCAAAAAATTACTTTGAATTTCTAATTTTTTTTTTCGAATTCCCTCAAATTCACTTCGACCCTTGATAAATCTGCCCCTTACTATACATATAATTCATCCCCATCAATTAGGATAATTCATCCATATAAAGTGCCGTGCAATAAATATCCCTATAATAAGAATCACCAATTAAAAATACAATTAGTAGTAGGAGAATAAATGAATCAATGTGACCAGCACCAATCTGAGATACAATTAAAAACCACTTGCTCAAGTTCATGAAATTAAGGTGAAGTTGTCCCAAAGTTTAACTGCCTATATTTTTTCTATCAAGGGATATCACAAAGCAAAAGCAGGCAGGATAATCATGACTGTGGTCAAATTGATAAGACAATTTGCAGCTGGTTTTCATTTTTTTTATATATTTTGCGGTTTTTCATTATGTAAATTTTTGTTCAGCAGCTTGACAGTTTGGTATTTCAACAGCTAATTGGTTGCTAGGGATCTTATTTAGCAACCAAGTATTGGTTTGAATGAGCCACTGGAATGTGAATAGGAGAGTGGCTGAACAGGCACCCAAGTCATAAAAAGTAGCAACAATGATGTAGCATCACAGAGAAATGTGTTTTTTTGGCTGCCAAGGTCAGCTAAATAACTCAAAAAACACAAATAATAGAAAATGAAAACCAATTGCAAATTGTCTCAGAATATCACTCTCTACATCATACTAAAAGTTAATGTAGAGGTGAATAACCCCTTTACGCCTTATTTTTATCATAATTGGTTAATTTGTACTAAGCCACTAATCACAGCAGTAATCAGTGATTGACGTGTTTCACAGTTTAAGCCTCCTGCACATTGGCAATTATGATCTGACTTTATTAGAACATACATTGTACATAAAAAGCCTGGATTGTGCATTGAGTATGAGTAGGTCAACACCTAAAACATTACACTAAACTTATATAACTATATTCATGTTGTTTATTTATGTAGACGCTTGATTCTGGTAAATCCTGGTAAAATTGCTAGTGTGGTGTTCTTCATATATATATATATATAAACAAATAAGCATAAGGAAATTCCAGAGTAACCAATGACTTACTTCATTCTTTCATAGTCTTGCATTGTGCTAAAAATCCTAGTTTCTCCAATAAGAATTTCACAAAATGGCCGGCAGCCATTCCTCTGCTTGTTGAAACATGGTACAGGGCTGATGGTGGCAGATTTGATAACAACAGGTTTGCAGTGGAGCTGTGGAGGCTTGTCAGATACCAGGTCACAAATATAGCCTATATATCTGCAAAAGAAGAAGGGTCATTTTATTTCACATGTAACTCAGCGTTTTCCAGTGTACCAGGACTATGCTGTAACATTCCCATATCTATTGTTGCACCAAGCAACCACTAAAATAATTGCTGATTGATGTATAGTCAATAACATCAGGGAGTCTGTTCATGAGGGTTACATATCACAATACCGACTTGTTCACCTAAACTGTACTATTTGTACATGGGGATCTTGAGGCCATAAATTGCCCAAAGTGTGGTTGTGGAGCTTCCAATAAGCTACATTTCAGTAGTAAAATTATACAATATCCATAGCCAGTACTTGTTTAGAGCATTACACTAAATATACAATGTTTACAAACAAAAGATCTCAACCTCCTGTGTGACGGCCATAGTCCTATTCCTGGGCGTTTAGCATTTAGTAACTGAATTGCAGAGATGGGGTTCGAGAAGAGATGGCAGAAACAAAACATAGCACTGACCAAGACTGCTGAGGCTGCACGGCCATCCTATATGGGAATAGAAAAAACACAATACAGTTACATTCAACAAAGGCCTAGGACACTAGGGAGTTACTTCTATCCACCTACAGTATAAGAACTTCCTATATCAACTGAAGAAGCTGCTCGGATGAGTAGTGAAACGTCTTCATTGATTGCTCAGCAAGTCCAGTTGTTTTTAGATTTACCTATACTAGATATACCATGACCTGGATGAATGAAAATCTTCATAGTCATATTCCTATATCAAGGTATAAAAAATGTGCTTCTTATGGCAGAAATTGTGGCTAAAAAAACAAACATTTTCTGAATGATGGTCTGCATATTATGGCCAAATCTGCAACAGCATTTGACATATTTTTCTTATATCCGTAGATCTTTTATAAAACTAATAACACTGTTGTAATTTTTCGATCTGCCTGTCTAAGCAAACCCCTACATTCCAAAACTATCATTGTACAATTTTTTTTTTGTACTAGTCTACTACAGTATAGTATTTTAAGGATATGTTTTAGGAAACTGCCCATCATCATTTGATTATATCTTACCAGTCTGTCCAAGCTGAAAATGTCATCTGCCACTGTCTTATCTATTTATTTATGGAAAGGGGCATCCTCAGACACTGAAGCTAGAGGAGCCATAGCTCATTTTACATGTTTGGGCTGACAGGACAATATGGGTCACCCATCTGCATTGATATATTTTGTATTTAACAGTGAATTTCATGGGTTGAGCTGGATAGAACTTACTATAAATCTAAGTCTTTCGGTTACACAGGATTATATATATTTTACAACATATAAAATTCAATATCATAATATCATAATATAGTTGTATGGGAAAATAAACAACTGTCTCAAACACACCCAGAACCCCCAGTAGTTACGTCACTGAGTGCTATAAACGTTTTTGCACTTAGATAATTAACTCCCCTTAGGTACAGTTATATTAAAATGTGTACAGTACCACACAAAATGAAATACAGTGTCAATAATTGGTCAACTGCAACATAATTAAATACAGTAATAGCAGATGTATACTTTTACAGTTACACAATGTGCAAAATTCTTTATAGAATAAATATGATAAGGTTTGACTTACCATGCAGTGAATGACACAAACATTTTTGGGGTTCTGCTGTAACCAATTGTGCATGTTTTTACAAACTGCGAATAAATTATGCAAACTTGGAGCTTGTCTAACCGGCCAGCTGCATTCAGAGACCTAAGAAGAACACATTAACAAGAACACATTTGGTATATGTCACATGTACCAAAGGCCTCATTTACTAACATAGGTGCCAAATTTTATCTCTAATAAGTTGCAGGTAGCTGCACTGGTGAACTTTAGCACCTGTACTCTTAAATCCTTTCCTGAATTGTATTGGCTTTAGCTGGTGGTAAAAGGAATTCATTTTTAATCTTGAACTTTTTTCCAAAAAAAAGAGATAGAGAAACTTTAGATAAGGTGCACAAAAATAAACAGTAACTGTACCTCCAGCTTTAAGTACTTGAATTCATGTTGTATTTAACTACATGTAAACTGTGTTTGTCATAGAAAGGCCAAGTTAAAGGATAAGGAAAGGGCTAATCACCGGAGGGGGGGGAGAGATGGAAATTTGTTAATCATCCCACAGTGATTATAATCGTTTACCTCAGGTCCAGGGCTGATGCTCTTCTTCCCTTTAAAAGACTACATGTATAAACCACAATATGCGGTCAAATATAGAGGTGACCTTACTATTACAACATTTTAAAAACTCTTCTTCACTGACAAAAATAGTGTCCCATGGTACTATTTTACTGAGCACTGCATTGCCATCCTGTCACTTGTCCAAAGATCCCTAGCGGCTGCCCTGGATGGTGCACAGTTGCAATTTTACTCTACTTTGCATGTGTACTGCTGAGGGCAACTTCAATTGATTCCTTGAACCAGAGACAAAATGGCAGTACACCACTCAGCAGATCAGTACCCTGGACCAGTGCATTTTACAGAGAAGAGAAATGCCACTACAGGATGTGAGGTCGAAGAATATAATCACTGGTGGGAGCTTCCCAGTGATGAACCTTTTTTGTTCCAAAAAGTATGTACATATAAAAAAAATTAAATCTGTTGGCAGAAGCCTGTCTAGAAACAACTGGCTCCCTTATTTTCTTTCCACAGACCTCTTCAGGTCACGCTACTACTTCTGTGTCAAGGGAAGGAATTTAATGCAGAGAGGGATAGCTATGTTGTCTGCTAGGTTAGCTGCAATGCCACTCAAAGATATCAATAGAGTGTTTTTTCAAAATGTAGAATTTATTAAATATAGGAATATTTAAAGTTTAGTGAAATTCTGAATTCATACATAGGTTGCCTCCTTTCTGAAAAAAAACCTACCCCATTTCCTCTATTTTTACATTTATTCCCTATTAATAACATTAGCATAAGGTATCATGTTTTAAATACTGACCAGGTGGCAACACTAGTACTACATTCTGCATAATTTAAGCAACTGCACGTGGCACTTTATAGACATTGAAATACTCTAATGGTGAAGTAGAAAGTCAGCATACACCTTGTCATTGAAGCACAGAGGATAATGTAGTAGTGTTGTATATTTCAACAACATATTAGCAGGTAGTAAGCCTTGCAACTCTTCACATTTTGCTGGAAATTGTAACAGTTGGAGTGTGACAGACTGAAGATCACTGTGTTCTATAGACACAGATTGTGTACTATAGTACAGAAATCAACAGGGCATAATTCTCAGCAGTACAATAATGGTACACAGTCTGACATTTCGGGAATGCAATGATCAGTTTTCTCTGTTTCTATAGAATCCCAAAAAACATACCCTGTTGTGAAACTTGGCACTACGGTAAGATTTCTGGGACAAATTGAACACTGTGTAATGCTCCAGATGCCTTGAATCTAAGAATGAACGCACGTCTTCAATATGGTTTCTGAAACCCAATTCCACTCCTTCAGCCGGGAATGACATCACTAAAACCAATAATATGGATAAAAGCATGTTACTGAAATCTACAAAAAAGGAAAACAAGACCTACTTCACACTGCAAACACGTTGTAGGACAGCATTACAAGGAGGACTATTCTAAACAGTTTAGTTCTGCCACTTATAAGACACTTAGGTCGAGATTTATCAAAGGTCGAGGTGAATTTTCGAATTTAAAAATTTCGTATTTCAAGCTATTTTTTGTGTACTTCGACTAGGGAATCGTCCAAATTCGATTCGAATTTGAAAAAAAATTAAAATATCGAAATTTATCATGTATTGTCTCTTTAAAAATTTGAATTCGACCATTTGCCATCTAAAACCTATTCGGCCAAAATAAACTTCGACTTCATTTCGGTTGGTCTTTTTGAATTCGAATTTCAAAGTTTTTCAAATTCGACCCTTGATAAATATGGCCCTCAATATTAATATATATATATATTAATCTGTGTTTCTGTTACTTTTCCCAATTATTAAAAAAAAAAAAACATATGTCACACTCCTGCTTACCAATAATCCTTGAGGTAATATATGAAATGTCCAGCTCTCCTTTTGTGTAACTGCAAAAAAGTAATAATTGGAATAAAAATGAGTAAATCACTGAATTGATGAACTCAAGTATTTACAATGATTTTGAATACATTTAATGTCAGCTAAATATGAATAATACTAGGAATGGAGTGTGCTTAAACCAACAAATCAACAAGCTGGCAAAACATTTGTAAATGATGTTTAGTTATAATATAAACAAGCAACTCCAGGCATTCTTAAGCCTCTGCTTTTCAAGATCGGGCTTCAGTAACCACAAACTAGATGTTTACTGTTCTAAAAGGCACACAATTATGACCCTGCTGCCTAAATATATTTAACAAATGAAATAATGCACTATTGCAGTGAACCCCATATTATTTTTTTTTTTTCTAAAACTGCCAAACACTATTCAGATGGCATACTGTATACTGTATTAAGAAATGTCAAATGTGAATGCAATAGGCTATAATGTAGCATATGCTGTTTCTATGTGTTCTGGCAAAAGATAAAACATATTTATGACTTGTACTAAGTGGGAACTAATGAAGAGGAATGAACTAGCCAAACTTATCTGACCCTTTGGTAATTAACTACTGCATTGTTTTGTCTCATTGCTTTAACCTCCTCACAGTAAATTTTATCTATTGGGTTACAGTACGGTGAATATCCATTTTCATACTTTTAGGGAATAGTAATCAGTCTAAACAGCTATTATGTCACTTTTCTCACTTTCTCATTTACTGTGGAGTTTGACCTATGCAGTAGGTATTAAAGTATTTCCCACAAAAAACACTATCTTCAAAAAAGAAATTCCAAGACATAACAGGGCTTCAAGTAGATCCAAAGATTGAGAACAATAAAATCAGCCACTGATGAGCTCTAGTAAAGCATGTAGAAGGCTGAGCCATCATATACACAGATTTAAAACCCAACCTACATAGCAACGACATTGAAGTGGGTCTTTAGTTCTCCTCCAGTCTCCATGTAATGTCCATAATACTTTATCAAAATAAATGTATCTATTTAAATAGAAGCTTGTTACCTTGCAACTGATTGCATTACTTTGGAAGAAGTGTCCTTCAGTGTGTCCTTAAGGTTATCTTTAAAGTTGCTAAAAATACGACCTGCTCCTCCTTTAACCATGTCCAAGAGCCCACCCCCATAGTTGGATTCCAGATCTGGAGATGATGCACCTAGAATAAAGAACATATTATAATATCATGCTGTACTACATTACAAGACTTCATGTAAATTCTTCTTTTCTCGCAGCAATTAACCTACACTGTCCCTCACTAGGACAAAAAGACTTGAGCCCTCAAACTCTTTTTGGGATGAAGCTGACAAGTAACTTTTATGTCTGCAGTATTCTTGAAGACCAGTGAAAATAATCCTCATTTTTCTAGACCAAACAAAGAATGATTTTGTCTTTTGTTTTCCCCAATAATTGATCCGGGTACTATATAGACCCACTTTTTCAGCCCAGCAGCTGCCAGGCATTTGTATTTAATCTGTATTTCCCCCAATGATGACATTATCTTCCCAATTCAAGTTAACCTACTTAAAGTGGTATCATAGATAAAACTGAAGAAATAGATTTACCGGTCTCTATTTTTTCTATGGAGGAGCCACTCCCAAACTGCTGCTTAGTTTTTATGGGCTGGGGAATTCTTTTTGTCACATGTAATTCATTTGTCACATAAATAGTTTACTATTTTAAATCGAATTTATCAGAGCAGAACATTTTAACCCTACAAGGTTGTCTCATGGCGTGGTGTACAGATATAACTAATTAACAAATGATGAGGATTAAACTTTTTGCTGATCATAAAATAAGAACATTGATTTTACAATGCCCTGTGTCTATAAAGTACTTTAATAGAGGTTCCATTTAAAAAAGTGCAAACATATGAAAATAAAATCCCCCGCAATATTCACAGAATACTGTCATTTCAATCAAAATGCGCCCACTAAATCTGTACATGTACTGCATGTCTACTGTTAGGCTGGCTGGAAGGAGACTTACACTAACCATAGGTTACACGCTTTAGTCAGAATTAGAGGGTAATTTTGATTTAATTGTTTGACTGTCTGGGCATGCATATCAGCTCCTGTCAGAAGGCAGTTGGTCTGCCCAAACAGAAAATTTCTGCCCCATGTCAGAATATGTCACAACTCCTCCTCATTTCCATTTGTCCATTTATAACATGTCTATACTGTTCAGCTAGGCATATATAATGCAATTACTATTTGCTGGTTACATTTAAGGAGGTTATCATTTTGTGTCATCTCTAAATCTTTTCATCTTCCCCTTTAGATGCTGTAGGAAAAACAGAAAGTACATGTATGGCCTGTCATCTCACACACACTTCTACTTCTTGAAATAAATGATGTTTTCCCTCCGTCAGTACACAAGTGTATGCAATAAAAAAAAGGCATCAGCTACAACAGAAAAATAAAAGGAAAACAAACAAAAAAAAGAAAAAAACAATGGGCACATTGCTTATTTTAATAGAAAGAAATATGGATGGAATTGTGTATCAACTGGCAATATAACAAATGTTGTAAAAAGGTTAAAGGGTTAAGTTACACAGAAAATACTGCTATGAAGTTTAAGGTTTGTAACATTTGGAAATGTATATAGTCACAAAACATCTGTCAGAAAGATCAATGGGGATAATGAAGACGTTCTTTCTTTTTTTAAACTATTTACAAGAGAATCATAAATGTAAAATAAATAAATGTAAGAAAATCAACAGACATGGCTGTGTGGTACATAACAGATCAACAGGCGAGAGACTAAATAGATGGAATAATAAATTTTTGCATGTAAAGAAAAGAGACTAGCAGAATAGAGGTTGTGTGAGGAGAGGAATTATAATAGTACTGAGAGTGGGCCCCTGATGTAAGGTCTTTTGGTGGGCCCCTAGTCTAAGGTTTTTGGGTGGGCCCCTGGTGTTCCAGTCCGACACTGTTTCTAGCAACATAAAGATTTTAATGTAGTATCTATTTTCTACATAATCTGCCTCTGTGGCTATATAGAACCTATGCTCAGAATATAAATCACCTTCGTGGTTAGCCTAGAGCATATTCCCCATTCTGCAGTCATATTTATTGTATTTCATCTTAAACAGGTTAACGCAAACTTTCCATTCCAAAGCCAATTTGCAAATCAGTGCCACAACCACCTTGCATCTTTAGGTATATCGGTATGTCAGAGTTACATCACTTCAGATACAAATGGTTAGCTGTCCCTCTAATATCTTATTATTATTTTAAGACACGCCCCATCAAAGATGCCCCTTGATGGCAGAACAGTTATTCATGATGTATGCTAACTGTACATATTAGTGAGTCCACCATACTGCTTGACTCTAAAAAGTATTCTCCACTTTAACAGAATGGCACCCCGCTGATCCACTGCACTGTTGTGTGTGTATATCTATGGGGAACGTCTCTTTTTTAAGTATTGCATATTCCATGTGAAATATACAACTGTCCATAGACAGAATACTGGCATGATACTAGCATACTTTATCCATTTATATATTTTGCAAAACAGAACAGGGTTAGAATGTATATTCGTGGTTAGAAATATTTTGTGAACAATGTATATTAATACCATCATGGGTTGAACAAACATCAGTGCGGGTCTGATATACAAAGAGAGTTGCTAAATTGCACCTGTGCAGTGACCCATAGTAACTTTCATTTTTTAACTTGTAGTAGACTTTATAAACGATTGTTTGGGTGCTACAGACACTTGCCAAGGACTGGCAGTGGTTGAGCAAGCAGGTCGGTGGTGGGGGCCCCTGAATGGATATGGGGCCCCTGAATGGGTGACAGGGCCCCTGAGGTACTAGCCTCAGTGGGCCTCACACACCCCAGTCTGATGCTGTACAGAATGCATAGGGCAAGCCTCTGTAATGCTAATTGTGCTTAAATTAATGACACTATAATGCACAGAGATGGATTTCAGATATACAAACAATAATGCAGAATAGCAAATGTTTTCAGTTTGATATATTTCAAAAATTGCAACATTTGACAGGGAAATTAGGATGCAAAGACAGCCATGTTTCACATAGTGTTTGTTTGTACGTGTATCTGTTAATGCTACAATTTTCTTTTATTGAAGATAAAGCCTGTATTTTGATGCCAATACTTAATACAATATTAAATTAAAAATGTGTGAACTTAGTATAGTGACATTCTAGAGGACCACTTGTAAGGGGGTGACATGGGTTCACCACAGGTATTTTGGGGTAATTACTAAGCTTGACCACTGAACATTTTATCCATATAATTGGTGCCAATTTTTCCTGGCATGTCATGGTTATGAGAGCTACTGTAAGAAGTATACAAATGAATTCCAGATAATGCCAATGGGTTTTACTAGGAGGTGTTCCACTCAGGTAGGTACAGTATTATGCATTGGCCTTTAACTGCCTTAGAGTCTTGCATAGGGTCAGGTACCAGCAGAATACCTGCAAAGTGGTTGGGTTTTGGGCCCTGCGGGGAGTCCGTGGGTAACCTGCCTGGATACCCAGCTAAAGTGCAGGATTGATCCTTCTCGCCCTCCCATGGAGTTACAGCAATTCCACCCCTCCACCCCACACACACACACGTCTGATCAGGCTCCGGAGTGACACCACTTCCCATTCATGGTGGTGTCTCTTCCGGTTTCACAATCCCAGGTCAGAAGGTAGGTTATCAATTTGCAAATCAGGTAGCTGGCCTGGGTAGGGGGACATATTGGGTGGCAGGTGCACATCACGTTGCAGCTCAGTGGGTCCTTGTTGGGTAAAGGTCTGCCCAGTTGAACCCAAGCAGTGGGTAGTCGTGGGTGAAGTTATTACATAGCAAAAAAAGCTATGTAGCACATACATTCACAGCTGCACCCATGGACCTTCTCATAACCTTCTATTCTGGCAACAGCCCAGTTGAACTTGCAAGTGGCTACCAGCTACTCATTTTACAGGCAGCCAAAGAATTTGTTATCATTTGTCAGCTGAAGGCTACAACACAGATATTCCTTCTCTGCCCATCTGTAGCAAAGACTCACTTCACAGAACTTCACATGGTGAATTCTGTGACAGCCTGTCTGCCTACAGTATCTCATTCTAATAATGGTTACAGTGTGTGATTGAGAATTCTAATGCAAAACGTTTTATTCCATTAGCACCATATCATATCTCTGCACAGATCTCCCTTTCATCAGTGGTCAATATAAACACATTTAAATAGAGAACTAGAGAAGCATCAGCAACTACTACAGGTTTACTGGATATATTTTGCTATGTTGAGCCAAGTCTAAATCTTTTTTGACATTTCATATAGCAAATTAAAGTTATTTTATGCAGCACAAATTTCCATAAACTGTTATGTGCATCCCTGGAAAGCCGTAACAACCTAAGCCTGAGGTATCAATGTTTAGAAACGGAAACTTGAGAAGACAAATCTGCCTTTCTTCTAGAAAAATGCAAATTGTCCAGCAGCACAAAGAAGCCCTTCTGTTAAGGTCAACCCGTGGTTATACTGTTGCAGGAGACATCACTCTAATTGATACAGGCTCTGGACAAACAAAAGGAATATAACCTGGGGGGCATTTCACTACCAAAATAATTACACTATATTTATATTGTATTGAATACAGTCAATAAAAGGTCAGTTTTTTTTTGCTATCCAATTACATTTCTATAATCGCTATTAACATGCCCAATATAAATTGTTCTTCAAAAGTGTACATCCAGTCAAACTATACCGTTTGCTCAATCACAAAACTAAAGTATTTAGTTTACCGTGACTGCTTTTTTTAAAATTGGTTGCTCACATTTGTTTTAGCTCAGCTGTTTTATTGTCGGACCATTTTTGAACATTTTGAGCTCTTTCACTTAAGGGACCTTTCCTGGGGCACTTTATAACAACCTAAATTTTCAAAAATGTGTGTAATTCCACTTCTGTAAAAAGATATTGGCTTCTAAGTGCCTAAAAATTTTTTTAAAAAAATGATGTTTCCAATAATACACATTTATCAGAAACATAATTTATTTAATGCAGAACACAGCCGATTTGGAAAGTTCCATGTCTCCTGAACACACCAATAATATATATATATATATATATATATATATATATATATATATATATATATATATATATATATATATATAGTTTTATGGGGATTTCTCACTTGTATAGATTAAAATCTACAAGCAGTAAACTACCAAATTTCCAAAGCACCGCTCCCCAAAACTGCATACTTTTGATTTCAAGGCCAAACATTCCACTAACAGTAGGTTTACCCTAGAAATATAAAACACAATTGGACTTCATCCCCCAAAATCCAGATAATAAGATACTTAATTGGTAATATTAATATAGTTAAAATGACGATGTTTATTAGTCAACCGTGCCAACACATTAGGGTTGCTACCTGTCCGGATTTGTCCAGGACAGCCCGGTTTTCAGAAGGGTCAAGACTATCTGCCCAGTTTTCCACATAAGGAAAACCGGACATGATCTCCCTTGATTGACATGGCATCAGCCAATAGTCTCGCCCCAGTGTCATTGCTCACTGCCTGCCAAGTCACTGGCCTGCTCCTCTGATGTGTAAAAGAAACGGATCCGCACACACACCGATTAGTGCAGTCGGGGATTATCCCCTTTTATTCAGCCACCAAACATCAACGTTTCGGGGGGGAACACCCACCCTTCATCAGGATACAATTATTTGTGCAGTCACCCATTTAAACCCAACTTCCCACGCCTTCTTTTCCCATCATGCAATTTGCCATAAAAATTAACCCTTATGTGGGATACAGGAAATTCGACCTATATGTTACATACAATAAAGCAATCAATTTGGTACGAAAGTCCACAAAATGATCTTTTTCTTTCTTAAAGTGCCCATGTGCAATCATTATTGTAAAATATGGTATCAAAACATTATTTTTAACTTCTCTCTTTTTTTATTTTCCAAAAAAAGGATACATAGCAAGATATCAGATACAATTATACATAAAATGCAGCACAATGTTCTTATACAGAGTATAGTGACACACATGCGACATTTACATGGTAAGGCGTATAGAAAGTCATCTGAAGCGAAATGTAGTAAAAGAGAGAAAGAGAGACAAACTGTATCAAGGCAAAGAAAGCAATAAACATTAACAAAACAACAAAAAAAAAAAAATATATACGTATGTCCTCATTATCCAAGAATCAACAAAGGTGAAACGTAAGTTATGCCATGCGGGATATGTACGAGTAATTCAAATTAGGCGAGTAATAAGGGGAACGAAGGAGATTGTTTAAATTCAGACCATGGCTGCCAACGTTCCATATGAACTTCTCTCTTATCCTCAATAAGCGAGGTCAAATATAACATTTCCTCCATGTAATTCAGTCGGGATACATATTGTGGTATAGAAAGTGTTGGAGATATCCAATTCAATGCTATTACCCATCTAGCAGCAGCCCATAATTGAAGTAATAGATAATTTACGTCCTTGGACAATCCAGGGTAAGGATAGTTTAACAAACAGTATTGTGGACAACATTTCAAAGAGACCTTTAGCATTAAGGAAGCCATGTTCACTATTGTTTGCCAGAAGTTCGTTACTATCGGACAGGTCCACCAGGCATGTTTATAATCGCTAAGCGTACCACAACCTCTAAAACATAGTGGAGAGATATTAGTGTGCATTAAGCTTTTACGGTGTGGAGTAATATACCATCTAGATAACACTTTATAAGATATTTCTCGAGTTACAATATTAGTTGAAATTTTATGGGTGGAAGTGAGTGCTCTAGACCAATTTTCTAAAGTCCAGGAGAGATTAAAGTCTCTCTCCCATGCTGTCATATATGAGGTAAAAGTTAGTGGTTGTGTGTCTATTAGCGATGAGTATATCTGGGAAATATTCCCCTTAGTAAATTGAGGATTTCTGCAACAGCTTTCATACCAAGACCCCTGAAGAGTAGGTTTGCAGTTTATCTGAGAGAAGTAAAAGTGAGAAAGTTGAGAGTATCGTAGAAACTCTCTTGGGGGTACAGCTAACTGATCTTTAAGAGTAGTCCATGATTTGAAACCTCCAATAGTTAAGAGAACATACAGCTTGGTAAGACTATGCGATGACCACCACTGAAAATCTTTATGATGCAGTCCCGGAGGAAAATCCGGATTTCCAATTATTCCTTGCATATAGCTATTGGTAGTTTGTGGAATAAGCTTAGCTTTCAATGTGTGCCATAAATGCAAATGATACTTGACAATGGGATTGGAAATAGTATGTTTTGCTATATTTTTGGTAGTAGTCCATAACAATGCTGAAAGCTGTAAGGGGAATATGGTATCATTTTCAAAATCGACCCAGCGAAGTGTACCAGGGGTGTTATGCCATTGTATAATCTGAGCCAATCTGGCAGATCTATAGTACAATTGGAAATTCGGAACTTTGAGACCACCTTGATGCGGATGACGGTATAGAACATTCCTATTCAGCCTATGAAATTTGTGCTTCCATATGAATTGCCAAGCCTGTTTCTGTAATAACAGGAGGTCTGTTGTTCTGACAGCAATCGGTAGGGCTCTAAATAAATACAAAATCTTGGGGAGTACTATCATCCGAATAGCAGCAATACGACCATACCACGAGATAAGTAATTTGTTCCAATTTGTAAGAAATGTCCGCAGTTTATTATACATAGGTGGGTAATTGTGTTGGTATAAAGTTTGATAGGACTTTGTGATTTTAACTCCAAGATAATCTATTGTGGTAGTCCTCCAATGAAAGGGGAAATTGAGTTCTAATAGTTTCAGAAGTGAATGAGGGATATTAATAGGCAAAGCCTCTGTTTTGGAAACATTTACTTGTAAACCAGAGATTCTAGCAAATTTGTCTAAAAGAGAGAACAAGTTAGGGAGACTCGTCAGGGGTTTAGTAAGAGTAAGGCATATGTCATCTGCGTAGAGATTAAGCTTATGTGAATGACCTTTTTTTACATATCCAGTTATATCTTCATTATTGCGAATAAGGCAGGCTAAAGGTTCAATAGCTAAAGAAAACAATAAAGGTGATAAAGGACACCCCTGACGAGTCCCCCTATGAATTGGAATTTGTAAGGTTTGGCGCCCTAAAAATTTGATATATGCTTGTGGGTCACGATATAACACTCGTAAGGCATCTAAAAAGGCTCCAGAGATGTTATACCGAGGGAGAATATGAAACAAATATGGCCAAGTAACAGAATCAAATGCTTTTTGGATATCTAACATTAACACCAACAGTTTAGATTGAGAATGGTTCGCATCTGCAATAATATTAACAAGCTTGCGGATACTATCTGTAGTTTGGCGTCCAGGGATAAAGCCAGTTTGATCTGGTTGTATCAAAGTAGGCAAATATTTGCTAAGCCTAGTGGCCAAAATTTTTGAAAAAAGTTTCACATCCACATTAATGACCGAAATTGGACGATAATTTTGTGCTTCCGAATGGTCTTTTCCCGGTTTAGGGATTAATGATAAATTAGCATGCAACATCTCTGGGGGTGGCCTTGGAGCATTTCATTAAACAATACGACCAGATGAGGAAGGAGAAGTGTTTGAAATTTCTTGTAATAAATGGACGGAAAACCATCAGGTCCAGGACTCGAAGTGTTTTTTAATTGTTTAATCGCAATTTCAATTTCCTGGAGAGTAATCGGGGAATTTAAAGCAGCACTATCTTCCTCAGTTAATTTAGGTAAACGAATGTGTCCCAATAGGTTCTCTTTAATCACCGTACTATCCTGGGTTGGAGTAGCATATAATTTAGTATAAAAGTCTTGAAAAACTTTCAGAATCTCTACAGGGTTTTGTAATAGGACACCAGTCTTTGATTTTATACTATGAATGGGCTTATATCCAGAATCTAATTGTAATTTCTTTGAAAGAAGCCTATCAGGTTTATCCTTTAAGCGAAATAATTTCTGTTTAACCCATTTAGTCTGTTTATCGGCCCTAGAGTGCAAAAGGGAGGTTAGACGGTGCCTTGCTGCCTGTAATTCAGTAAAAAGGGTGGAAGTCGGGGCAGCCTTATGTTGTGACTCGAGATGGGATACCGTCATTTCCAATGCTATTATCTGGTCATTATTAGATTTCTTATGGTGAGTGGCCAATTTAATTATTTCCCCCCTAATAGTGCACTTATGTGCCGCCCATAAGGTACCCATTGATAACTCATCATCTAAGTTCTCAACCCAATATTGTTCAATGGCATTTGCAATGTGTTCTTGAACTCCCGGATTCAAAATTAGGGTTTCATTAAGTCTCCAGGCAGATCTACCAGGGATGGAAGTGGGTAATTTGATGTTAATCAGCACCAAGGCATGATCGGACCAGGTGATGGTATCTATAAGTGCCGAAGTCAGGGAAGGCAAAAAAGCTTGTGACATAAAAACAAAATCTATACGGGAATAAGAACAATGCACTGGGGAATAAAAAGTAAAGTCAAGGGTAGTGGGGTTTAAATATCGCCAGGTATCTACGAGAGCGGCATCTATTAGCATACGTTTCAAAAATTTCGGAGAAGCAGCAGAAGTGTGTGAAAGTGTTCCTGTACGGTCCAATGAAGGGTTCATTACCAAATTAAAATCACCCAAAAAAATAATCATTCCCTTAGCATAACGATGTAACAAATCAAAGATTTTAGTATAAAATAGCTGTAGTCCTGTAAATGGAGCATAAACATTAATAATGGTTACCTCCAAACCCAATAGAGTGCCCTGTAAGAGAATATATCTGCTTTCTGAATCTAAAATGATTTTTTGCGGTGCAAAAGACAAATGTGAGCGGAATGCGATTGCAACTCCCCTTTTCTTTTCTGTATAAGTAGTGGCATATATTTGGGCATAAGACTTATGAAGATAAGGTGACGGACCAGTGTGTTGCCAGTGCGTTTCCTGCAAACCTACAACATCCGCCTTATGCCGTAAATAATGCTGTGACGCGATCTTCCGCTTAATTGGAGAGTTCAATCCTTTTACATTATGTGAGATAATATTAAACGCCATACAGAATTAGAAACAGAAAGCGATACATTGATCCGCCCATATGGATTGGAGCCCGTATAGATATAACAGGCGCTATTGTAAATCTGATACCCATCATAGCAAACTTGTACAATAACGGAAGCCAATTGTTCTGAGGACAAAAAAGAAGACATAAAAACAATATATATAAAAAAAAAAACAATAACCAACTAGTATGGAAAAAAAACAGTAAATTCAAAAAAAAGTTCAAACTTGTCTGAGGATATAAAATCCTCGAGTAAGCCATAGCCGTCACCATTGAGTCCCACAACAGTGATCCATGGCTATCCAGAGGGAGGGAGAAGGCCATGAAGTCAGGACAAAAACGGTAAAAACATGCAAAAACAGAGGCAACTTCCAAGCGAAATGTGTATTAAATCTCTCGGGAACGTAGTGGCTATAGACAAGGTAAGGAGAAAAAAAAAAAAAAACAATAGTGGTATCCAAATTCCAGTCGCTATATTAGCGAAATTACCGTCAAGGCTTGCGTCTCATCGGTTTCTTGTCCCATATTGGTTGTAGCGGAGGAGAAGTATTTCTTTTCGGAGTAGATAAACTTTCCGTAGGAGTAACACCCAGACGAACCAAAAGACCTGCGCCATCTTGAGGATCTGTAATGGAGAATATTACCCCATTCTTTAACACAGTAAGCCGAAAGGGAAAACCCCAGCGATACTTCAAGCCAGCTTGTTGCAATGCCAGAGTCGTCGGTCGTAATTCTCGACGTTTTTGCAGGGTGGAAGGTGCAATATCTGGGTACAATTGTAAGGGTTCTCCATCCAATTCCACCGCTTCATGACTTCTAGCGGAGCGAAGTAGGTCCTCCTTAGTTTCAAAGTAATGGAGTCGAGCAATAACATCGCGAGGGGGTTCCCCGACTTGTGGTTTAGGGCGAAGGGCTCTGTGCACCCTATCCACCATTAACAATTCCGAACTATACTCTGGCAATAATTTAGAAAAGAGAAGCTCAAAGACTTTTGGTAGGTCAGTAAAAGACTCCGGTACATTTCTGATTCGCAAGTTATTGCGTCTCGATCTGTTATCCAAATCTTCTGCATGTAAATTAAGTGCAGTGACATTTCTTTGTAACGAAAGTACTTGCTGTTGCAAAGTTTCATGAGCTTGTGTTAAGGCGTCATGTTTAGTTTCCAAGTTGTCAGTGCGCGTACCTAGAGCTGATATTTCTGCTGAAAGATCAGTGACTGCAGATTTAAGCTCTGTGTGAAATGACTTAGTAAGTTTGGTAAATAAATTATCCAGACCTGTGTCTAAGTCCTCTTTCTTGAGATAGGAGTCAGATGAGAGTGCAGCGCGGTGTTCAGGGCTGCTTGTAGGTGAGCCGGCGCCATCTTGGTTTTTCGGCAGGCCCGGAGTGTGCTTCTTAAAGAAGTCTTTCTGCGAACCACGGAGTTTAGCAGTAGCCATAATCGAGTAAGTAAGATCCTGTGGGGACACTTTACCAGATCAGCGTTTATGAAGGCGAATGAGTCCCCTTAAAATGCCGAGATCGAGTCTGCTGAGGAAGAGCTCCTAGAAGTTACGTCCGGACAGCATGGCGTCAGGCTCCGCCCCCCCTCAAAACATTATTTTAAACAACTTTTTCTAAAAAACCACATACATTAAACACCATATTGCAAAAATCCATGTGTTGTATTATAATACCTTACTGCCCTTGGGATTTTCTAATAACCCTTAATATTATATGTGATCATTCAGCAGTTCTTATCTGTAAGAAATGAATAAAAACATGCAAGAAGGTTAAAAACAGTTTTTCTCTCATAAGAAAAACTCTCGTTAAGGCCCTTTGGTGTGAGTGTTTTTAGCTGCCAAATCCAAAAGGCCACCAAAGGGCCTTAACGAGAATTTTAGTTATACGTGTTTCTTATGAGAGAAAAACTGTTTTTAACCTTCTTGCATGTTTTTATTCATTTCTTACAGATAAGAACTGCTGAATGATCACATATAATATTAAGGGTTATTAGAAAATCCCAAGGGCAGTAAGGTATTATAATACAACACATGGATTTTTGCAATATGGTGTTTAATGTATGTGGCTTTTTAGAAAAAGTTGTTTAAAATAATGTTTTGATACCATATTTTACAATAATGATTGCACATGGGCACTTTAAGAAAGAAAAAGATCATTTTGTGGACTGTCATACCAAATTGATTGCTTTATTGTATGTAACATATAGGTCGAATTTCCTGTATCCCACATAAGGGTTAATTTTTATGGCAAATTGCATGATGGGAAAAGAAGGCGTGGGAAGTTGGGTTTAAATGGGTGACTGCACAAATAATTGTATCCTGATGAAGGGTGGGTGTTCCCCCCCGAAACGTTGATGTTTGGTGGCTGAATAAAAGGGGATAATCCCCGACTGCACTAATCGGTGTGTGTGCGGATCCGTTTCTTTTACACAATGGTTGCTAAGGGACCCGGCCGGGTCAACGTAAGGAACGCACCACCAGTTTGCAGGATTGGTGAACTACAGGTGTGCGGTAGGAGAATTACATTGTAATCAAGCTGCTCCTCTGATGTCAGGGCTCCGCCCCCTGCCTGAGTCCTGAGCCACAGAAAGGACTAACCCTAATGGGGTTATGTAATTAAAGGCACTAAGTTTGCCCAGGGGCAGTAACCTATAGCAACCAATCAGCAGGTAGAATTTCCTGGTCACATGTTTAAAAGCAAACATCTTATTGGTTGCTACTGGTTACTGCTCCTGGGCAAACTTAGTGCATTTTATTACATGTGGGGGTAAGACTCCTGTAAGAGGAGGGGTCCCTCCCTTCTGTGACACAAAAAATTATATTGCAAAGTAATATTGTATCACAATACTGTAAATAATAACTGCTGTAAATATTGGACTAAAAAGTCCACCAAACATTAATACAATGTCCGCAAAAATATTGTCATTTCTACTTGTAAGCTTGACATATGTATATTGAAAAGATTTCAAGGAGAGATGCATCAGCTGCAAATTAATTATGTATACACCATTGTAATTAAGCATTCTTGGCTTGTTTTCCAAAATTGGTCTCCTATTTGTAAAAAAACTCCCATTGTGGCGCTTATATTAATATCCAAAATACTTCAATGTAGGATCAGTGTGTTGCTTGTATCCTTAGGTGCACAGATTTGCCAGCGTGTGAGTTGTAGTTCAGTGCTAAACAGCATATTGAATAAGATCATGTTACATAGTTAATACTTCTCTGCCATCGCTGATGTGATATAGATAAACTTGATATTATATGCCAACTGTTCCATGCACCAATGTAACTTTAGTTAAGACTTCCATCTAATTACATCCAACGAGCAACATATCTCTCAGATTTGCTCAATATGAGCCTGGGGAGAGACAATACCTAGGAGACTTCTGTGCACAGGAGCAGAGAGGGGCCCCTATTCCACAGGAGTCTTCACGTCTCAACAGCTGTTTCACTTCCCAGCGTAGCTTTGTCAAGAGGACAACAAGAGGACCTAGAAACAAGAGGACCCTAGAAAACTACATATTATTGGAAAGAAAAGCGTAAATATATTTTTGTTCTTAAAACTGCCAAGTTGCAATTCTATCCTAAAATTGTGCAAGTATATCCTTAAATTGTGACATTTTTTTAAAAAAATTACCTCAAAGCTTTCAGTCTACAATCAACACATTACAGCATTTTATAAGGGGTAAAGCACACTCACCCCAGAAAGCCCTATATATTTATATTTGTAGAGGACACATTCCCCTGAATCCAAAATGGGTACACTTCTGTGTAAAGGCAAAGAAATAAAATTCCATTTTTACTTTTTTTAATGAAAAAGAAACATCTCCAATATACTTTAATTATAAAATGTCTACCGTTTTTATAAGAAACCGAGACTCTATGCAGTGAAATTCCCCCTTAGTTTTACTTGCTCTGACTGCTGAGGATGGGAAACTTCAGATAGTCCCTAGCTACTTTGCAGGGAAATGATCCTACTTTCAAACAGCAGGGGGAACCAACACCCACCACCTTACTTCGCAGCCATGCAGAACTCAAGCAGCTTTGTTCGTTTCCCAGTCGGTGACTGCATAGAGATTCATATTGGATTTTATTTATGCCTTTACATCCCCTTTAATATTTCCAACTCCAGTGGCAGGGACAGAGATAAAGGAGCCAGATTTAAACAGATAAACTGGGATTTTCATTGAAGGATTATTTTTACTTTAAATGTAACCACAATTGGCATGAACACTGCGGAGTAGAAAGAAAATACCTAAACGGCTTTCTTAAAAGGTTTGCTGGCTATCTAATTCTTTGCTTTTATAAACACTGGCTATGACTGAAGTAACACCGCTGTTAAAACATACTGATGTTAAGCATAGCAGTGCATTCTGTGGGCTTGCAAATGTGCTAATACAGTACCTACTCCGTCCATCCTGCTGCTTGTCTGTCCAAAAATATATCTTTCCATCAGTTTTTCTGTTCCACAGCTTTGTTTGTCCCGCAGGCAGTATGTATGTACCTCAAGCACTGTCTCCTTATAGTAGTGTGTTTGTCTCTTCCACACTCAGCTCTTCTAGTAATATGTATGTCCTGCCACCAACAGTAGTATGCATTCTAATTCAACATTTTAAAACATACTATCACCCCATTAGTTATTTGCCAAGCAGCATGCCCAATCACAGAAATATCTGCATCCTTCCAACAGTATCTATCCTTCCCATGGCAAGTCTGGTGATCCTTCTAGCAGTGTGTTAGTCCATTAAGCAATACTTTCATTTATTAATGGATTTCAAATGAAAGGAATAGAACACAGCAATGTGTGCACAGACACTGAAAACCGATCCTAACAAGCATTATCCTTAACAGTATTCAGTTAAAGTAATACGGACAGGTTTTTACAGGGAAGTGTCTGTATCACTTTAAAAAACCTGTTCACACCAATCTAATGTGTTAAACTGACACTTTGCCTCCTCCCAAACATCTCTTAAGCCAATGCCGATAGAAGCTGTAAAGCTAAGCATGGGGCGGAGAAGAAATGATATGTGGTGCAAATAGTGCCAACCTATGAGGTCACTGCTGTAGCAGCCATGGCTGAGGAGATGCCAGGAGTCCAACCTCAGGTAAGGAACACTGCAAGGTGGCAAAATAGATTAGCTTTAGGAAACCATTTAGTACAATGGAAAACAGAACACTTTGTTATCAACAGGAAATCTGTTATAAATATAGCTAGGATCCAGGCTTTAAATCAGGACAAAAGTGCTGATTTGTAAAAGAAAGAAAGGAAAATTAACTATTTGATCACTCTTCTCTTTACAAGCTCAAAGGTGACTCCTTTTTCAAATTGAAAAACATGCTGTGCTGAATAAGTCATCATTAGGTTCCACATCAATCCAGTTACAATTAACAGCAATTTCTTTAAATTGTATTTATATTTGGAGTGCACAACACATGAATACATTGTGCTGCAATGTTTAACATTGTAGCATGGAGACCAACTTGACATGGAACTATGAAAATGTTTGCAGGATTCTTAAAAAAGTGTTTATACCATCCCAAACTTGTGAAATAAATGCAATTCTTTTCCTTCCTCAACACTTCATTTTTTTCCTGCTTCAAACAATATAACCATGCTGTTTGAGGGCAGTGCAATGCAAACTGCTGAATCACGTGGAGCTGGTGAAATCTGTCTGGGACTTACAGCATGTGGTTTGCAGTCAGAAGTAATGTTTGGATGAAGAATTGAACTGTAGGAAAACTGCTTAGTAAGGCATGAGACTACAGTGTGATGATATATGCCTTACACAAAGGTAGTTTTAAATTAAGAACATATTTTTCAAAAACAAACACTCAACTTTACTACGCATAACAGAAATAAAAACCACAGAATTGATGATCCCTTTATAGTCCTATATTCTTTAGTTGTATAACCTGAAAATGAACATATTGTTCCATGTATATTATTTATTGTTTAAGTCAATACGTTTATGAGAATTATTAATCACAATACTGGTATAGAATGTACTTGCTTACAGGATGCCCCATTGGGACAGAAAACACATTTAATGAGAAAAGTGGCATAACTGAATATTACTGGGGTCCCCAGCAAATTGTTTTTCAGGCCCCAAAAATGTCTAGAGCTTAGAATTTTCATTGAAATTGTATATGAATTATGGCCTCATGGGGCTACTATACTCGGGGGGGCTGCAGCCGCAGGGTCTGCTTTTTCTGTAGGTACCCCCTGAATGAGAAGCCCTTACTTAGGCCTTCATGATGGCTACATGGCAATTGGCAAGATCCCAGGAAAGGTTTCAAGGCTGACATGACAATTTTATTTAAACTAATATTAACAGGTGTAGGGGTAAGTGTAAAGTGTAGATATTTTATACACATTAATTAAGCATTAAGGTGATGTCCCACAGCTTTTCCTCTGACTGCTAGTATTCTATGAAGTCATGGGGATGAGTGGGCAAGCTGTGCTACACCCAGTGGTGGGGATGATGATGATGAGTAGGAGACAAATGGGTGTATGAGTGTGAGCAGAGAGAGCTATAAATAAGGAGGGCTGTACAATTCCACATCAGCAAGGCCCCAGTGATGGGTAAGAGGGGTGTGTACAGCAGATCAGCAGAGTGATGTATGGAAGGAAGAAGGAGAAGCTGAAGTGAGTACCTGAGCTGTCCATGGTGCTGCCGCAGTCTGCCTGTCTGGCCGGGCTCCGGGCGGCTGCTGCCGATGCTCCGGATTGGGCTGTCACTGCCGCTGCCCCGCTCACTCCTTGCCTGCTGCTCGCCGGCCGCTCCTTCTTACTCGTATCGCCGTTGCAGTCCACCAGCTGTAAAGATTCATAGCCATCGTTATTGGGCTTTTTCCGGTAGCTCCCGAGCAGGCTCATGGGTCAGTGTGCGAGGAGCAGCAGCAGCATTCCACTGCCGGGAGGAGCTATCAAAGAGGTTCGTGACCTTATTATGGGCCTGCTAGTTCCCTCCCTCTCCCCTGGCTTGTGGGATTACACTGGGCAGGGCTCATCAGACATCCAGCAGGAAACACCGGGTCCTAGCGGAGCTGTGCGTAGGCCTCCTGCTACTGATACTACTGCTACTACTGCTGCTACTGATACTACTGCTGCTACTGCTGGACTCAATGGGGGGGAAAGTGCCTTTGTCTTGCCTGTGTGTGTGTGTGTGATCACAGACAATGCAGCAGCGGCCCTCCCCCTGCCACTCCAACCCATTTACACCCCGAGCTTCTGCTCACGCATTATTATTGTCACTGGAACATATGGCTAACATGAAATAACGGCTAGTCTAGTCTCTACATCCACCTGCCATTAGCTAATATGTCACCACGTGGGCCACAATCTGCACACAGTGCTGTTTGAAACCAAGGGACAACACTAGTAGTACTTACTTTCATCATGTATTATTTTAGAGGGTAGGTCACTCCTATACATATTACATAAGGTTGCTATTTAATTTTTTTAAATGATACGAAAGTTTCAAATAGCTATGTGCCACTAATGACCTCACACAGCCCCATCCATGAGCGTATAATATAACAGGTGACATCACTAAGCATCACTTGTTAACCAATGACATCACTAAATATATATATATATATATATATATATATTTATAAACATACATAAGAAAGAATACTTATAAAATCACAAAGATGCCCAACTTTCAGCCCAAGGCAGTTAAGGGATTCTGGGAATTACAGTTCAAACACAGCTGCAGGGCTAGGGGTTGGACATTTCAGAAAGGTCTGCCCGATGACTGGTCAAAGAAAAATGTACAATGGTGTGTGCGATGGGACATTTATGTAATTGTGCTGAGGAGGCTTTCTTCCAAAATCTTTTTATCTCTTGCACCATTTAACTAAATGGCCACTTTATAGATATGCCAGCACATTTTTTTTATTGTCTGCATTGGGCCAAAGCAATAAGAACTAGGGGAATACTACTTAATTAGTATTTTTTTATTCTCAGGGTTTGCTGCAAAAACTCTGCTGACTTCCTAATTTTACACGTCACTGGTGAGCCTATTAAGGAACGCTAACACAAAAAAGGTTGTAGGCATTTACTTTTCACTTTTGTCTGAATGCAGATTTGAGCATATAACTTTGCAAAGCAGGAGAGAAATATATAAGCACTGTGCTTTAATAGCCAAATACAACAAAACATGATACCCGTGTTGTACAAATAAAGTTGTTCACATACAGATTACACTTGGGTCATCCTCTCCTTTAGCCTCTTGGGTTAATGATCAATTATATTGCATGTAATTTAGCCCCACATGTCAGATTGCACTGAACCAAATGCCCAACCCATGACACTGATAAATCAATGTCTACACTGGATAATAAACAACTATAAGCACCATGCACCCTATATATAGGGTTTACTTTTCCTTTAAAGCATATAAGACCATTAAAAGTCTCCGGCCTACTGTGTTCTTGCACTTCAAGCACAAAGTTATAGTCCCCTCCCTGTAACATGTGCAGTTCAAAGATCCCCACTCCTTGCTACTAGCACAAGTATGTTGGAAGTTGTAGTGCAGCAAAAGCCTATTCTTATAAATATAATACTTCATTTGAAATAAATATATAGTAATACCACAATTTAACATACACTGATTTAAAGTTTTCCCAAATTTTACATCATTTTTTATTGTCCCACAAATTTGTAATACAGGTGTAGGATCGGTTATCCAAAAACCCCTTGTATAAAAAGCTTCAAATTATGGGAAGGAAATCTCCAATAGACTCCATTTTTAACAAATCATTCTAAATTTCACAAATTATTACTTTTTGTCTGTAATAATAAAACAGTATCTTGTACTCCGTCCTAAATAAGATTAGGATTGGAGGCAAAACAGTGCTATTGGGCAGCAAAGGCTAGTTACACCACTGCACTCTGACCGTTTTTATTTCTCAATACAGCGAGCAAGAATGTAGTAAATATAGTATTTGCTTTCCACTAAAGCTGGGCACACACAAGACCCTCCCAATGTAATCCATTCACACGGCAGAGCCACCTCCAGAGAACCACTTTTACCTCTAAGAACCCTGGTGCCTTAGAATGACAAAAGACCAGAGTTGGTACACAATGCTTGATGTTATGGTTTGGTTTTAAGATTTGGAAGAGCTATACATTTTCTGGAAAAAAAAATACACGAAACAGAATAACAGTGATTTTTTTTTTAGGACCCTGGCAGTGATCCCCCCCCCCCGTTACCTCATAGAGTCACAGACTCACAAAAAGTGCTAAGTATAGCATGAAACATGTAAGCATGAACTCCTGCTGTACAAGCTACAATAAGTCTTCATTCCTTTTACAATATATATAATATGAAGAAATTATAAAAAAAATAAAAAAAAGTATGAAGGAAAACAGTTCATATTTTAAAATTTGTCAGTGCAGAATTATGCAGCCAGCAGTGTAATTATCAGAACATTTTATAATAATGTTCACTGTTAAATATATACAACTGTTCATTTGGTTGGTTGTTCACCTTCCAAACACTTTTTTTTCAGTTGTTTTCCGATTGTTTACCATTAGGCATTAGTTGATACATTTCTCAGCAACATCTGAGGAATATTAGCAACTATTATATCAATTCTAACAGCTGCCTTTAAAGGAGAATTCAACCCATAGTTTAAAAAACCCCTCCCCCCCACCCTGGGTAGACCCTCCTCCCCCCAGCCTACCTGCCCCCCGGGCAAATGCCCCTAATTTTTTACTCACTCCTCCGTGCAGATTCTGGCCTCAGAGTTCATGGCGGCCATCTTCTTTCTTCTGTCTTTTTCAGAAGTTTCAGCGCATGCACAGTTGCAGTAAATTTCTGGTCCCGAACAACTGCGCATGAGCTGAAAGTCACGGAAATTTTTGTGACTTTCGGTGCATGCACATTTGTTCGGGACCATAAATTTACTCCAAATGTGCATGCGCCGAAAATGCCGTCAATGCACGAAAATTACCGGAGAACAAGAAGATGATTGCCGTGAACTCCATCGTGAGTAAAAAATTAGGGCCATTTGCCCAGGGGGGGGGCATGTAGGCTGGGGGGGAGGGTTTTTTTTTGAATACGGGTTGAATTCTCCTTTAAAGGGCACCTGTTGGGTGTTGCCTCACAAGGAAACTTCGGGCGACTTCGTAAAATGAAGTGTCGCGAGTGCCATGCCGCAGGCGGAAGACAGGGGGAAGCAGTTCAGGGAGATTAGTCTCCCCAAAAAAGAGGCGATTAGTCACCGGACGACTAAATCTCCCCGAATCTCCAGGTGTGACATTACCCTTAGAAGGTGAAAAAGTAAACTTCAATACTAGAAAAACAGTTACAAATAGATAATAGAAAGTAATTGAAACAAGTCTTTATTTCAGAAAAACAACAGAACTAAAAAAATGAAAAAAGATGAACAACTCCTTTAAGCAGAACCTACACCATTTGATAAATATTCTGGTAAGGAAATTTACAACTGGAGAAGAAATTTGTTTCTGGTTAACTGCCCTTTACGCTTGTGTAGAACTTTCTGTCTAGGAGGATGAAATGAGCTGTCACATTTAATCCATAATTTAAATGAAATCTCCTAACAATCACTCAAGAGGAATGAGCCTCTAAATGTTTGTTTGAACAAAAACCTTTTTACAATAGAAGTAGAACCGGAACAGCCCAGTACATCAAAATTAAGCCTAAAAACCAAAGACTGTTAAGTATGTTTGTTTTAGAAATGTTTACTTAATACATTTCTCAAGACTGGTCCTTATTGATCATTATGAGTCAATATGTGGATGGTTGCTGGTAAACCTAGAATAGTCTTGAATGCGTAGTGATTAGCTTTGATTACCCACACAACGGAAGCCATTTGTATGTGTTACAAAATATTACAAGTGAAAATTAGATTATGCCAAAGCCTAATTAATATAATAGAAGAAACTACTTCCTGCTAACAGGTCATGCAAAATTCATCTTGCATGTAAATCAAGTAAACAGGAACCTGTACGACCAATCTCTTACAGTTGTTGTCACATTATTGTATGCATGTGTTTTTGGTTTTCAACCAACATTAAATAAAGTTAGTGTTTTCCTGTGGCATGATACATATATGGGCACACACACACACACACAGACTGCACAGTTCAAGCATTCGTTTCCTGAAAGACAAGGCAATTTCATTGATTTGGCAAAGGCCGATAAGAATGTAAGAGGTAAATCCTTGGATCACCTGGCTGAATGGTATCCGTACCACTGTCACACACAGGGGGAAACTTTGTAATGTACAACTTAATAGTAAATGAACTGGAAGTTTACATGATTTTGCTAATTAAGGAACACTATTTACGGTCTCCAGTACAGCTTCTTGGATAACCATTATCACAAAAAATTCCCCAATAAACAATATAGCATGTTTCTTCCTTCCTGTCAGGGATGCTGTACCATCTTACATACTTGCAGCACAAGAGTCAGCCTTGCAATCTAGACACTAGGCCCTACTTAACCTAGTGCCTCTTCAACTTGGTCCTTATGAGAGCGAAGTACCGCCGGGACACTTGTCCCTTCTTCTGTCCCCGTTGGAGCCTCAACTACCTGACTCACTAACTTACCACTAACTCTCATCACATACAGCAGGCTCCACAAATCTAACCACTATCTAACTTAACTAAGGGGCAGATTTATTAAGGTTCAAGTTGTGTTTTCCATGAAAATTAGAGTTCATGAGGTTTTTTTTGGGTCAAACTCACATTTTCGGGTTAAAAAAAACCTTAAATTTGTTTATATTTATTACACCCCTTCCCTGGAAATAGCTTGAATCAGACAATACACCAACTAAAAACTGAGGAGATCATATAGGAGTCAGTGGCAGAGGTCCCTTGAACCATTTGAAGAAGTTGCAAATGATTTAAGCAATTAGAGTATTTCCTGCCGAAACAAGAGTTTTTGGGTTTCTCAACTTGAAATAGCAGAATTTAGTTTTTTCCATTCAAGTTTTTTCTTAAACAAGAAACCATTGAAGTAGGTTAATATGAGGTATAAAAAACTCGAAACATTCGACCTTTGATAAATAACCTATCTATTCTTCTTGGTACCTTCCTGAGATGACAGGCCTCAGTCTCCCTGGTGTCATGCACTTGTTCTCCTTATTAGCCAAAGAGAAAGTTGTACTCTGCTTTATATAACCTCTCCTATGGACTTTTCCTGCTTATCAATGCCACCTGGTGACTGAACCAGAAATAATTGTACTTACATAAAATAATCCATTCTACTCCTTACAATTCCCCCCAGTTAACCTGTTTGTTGTTAACTAATTAAAACACACACACTCACAGCTAACCCCTCTCACAAGGGGTCATCACTAACATACAAACCCCAGTATCCCTAATCATAAAATGAAAAGCTTTTGGATTTTGGTGCAGAAGAGGTAACTGGAACTATGAAGTAACAGAAGATGAAGGTACTTTTAAACACAAATATACAGATGGTATAATTACAGAGAGGCCTTTATTCTATATATTGTGTTGAAAAGGACACATTAGCAGCACAGTTGTACAGCAACACATTTGCTTCATAAATGGCATCAGAAGTCCCAAGTTTTGCAGCAGAGCCATTGGAGACATTTTATAAAATGTGCAAAGTTTGCTACTGGTCTAATCACCCATAGCAACCAATCAGAGGAGAGAATTTCGTGATCACCTGTTTAAAATTATACATCTTATTGGTTGGTAAAGGTGAACTGAACTTTGCCAAACTAGGTACCATAATTACATATTGGGATATATTTATTCCATAATACATCTTCAGGAAGAAAAACAAAATTCACATGCATTGGAAGGCTTAGGCACTCACAATTTATAAGACAAAATTGGCTTTAAGTGTGCAAGAAGACTGAACAACCTATTGTACCTGCAGCCCCTTTCCCATTTGTTTGTTGCTTGTAACAGAAGTTTCAGACAAGGATTCCTCAGGAACACTACAAACTTCTAATTTCCCAAGCGATGCTTGTATGACAGTGCCAGAATATTGACAGTTTCTTATTTAAATAAAAGGCAGGCAAATGCATTTTAATTGATACTGTGCTCTCAAAGAGGATCACACACACAAAATACATATAATAAGCCTTACATCAGTATCCTTTTTCACTACAATTATTCTGTAGTGCAGTCATTCTCTAGAGATATTGCCTAGCTGCTGTTGGCTTCCTTGAGATCCCTTTATACAATGACACACATGGTGTTTTGATGCCTGTGCACAATTGCACTCGGACAACAAAGTACCCAGAAATACCTCTCTGCTGCATTTTCAAGCAGTAACATAAGTGCACCAGTAGGAATGCAATGATTACAATGTTATTTGAGGTGAATGTATTTCCAAGTGTTTTGTCACCCAACAGGCAGCAGGATTTCATGCAAGCAGCACCCGTATGGTATTGCCCTTTAGGAATTTTATAAAGTTATTTTATGCATTCATTCATTTCTACAGAGCAAAAAAAAACAGCATTGCTTATAGTGGTATTTCTAACTTCAAAGCCTGATGTCTAAAGCCTTTTGCAGCAGCCATTTACCAGATATTTTTCGTTCTCTGCCGCTTCTCATTACAGGTGCCACCTAGTGGCAGGATCTACTAATGATCATTAGTACTGTATTTCTAAATTATTGGTTTTAATAAAAATTATAAATTAAAAAAGGAATGGAATACAAACTGAGCTATAACAGCAGGCAGCACATGGAGTATTTTGTTCAATTTCAGCCAGGGAATTTGTTGCATGATTTTCTACTGGATACACCCCAGTCCTCCCAAATACATATATCACCCAAGGATGGGGTTTGGGCACCTGCTCAGTGTTATATGACATCCAATAAGCCAGCATAAGTTATCCCTAGATGTAAGAAAATAGCATTTTACGTTTATGCTCACTGGAAGTGTTTACCAACGTTTCAGCATTACTCCTGGGACTGCTGTGAAAGTTAAACATTTTCCAAGTATTGCATTATATGCTTGTACTATATAAATAAAGGATAACTAGAAAAAGTTTTCCAGTCAATGCCCAGCATAAAGTTACACTTTAAGAAAACAGCTAAGAAGAGATTTGAGTTCTGCTTTATCAGCAATCCTCTAGGGCAGTGTTTCTTAAACTTTTTCTCAAGGAACCCACAGCAAGTAAATAATTCAGCTTTGCAGCCTAAAAGTTGGTATAAAACCAGTCATGTACCTTACTGTAATTACTATTCTCTGCTGTAGGAATAAGCCACATTATTAAAGGGGACATTACGACTCATTCTAAACAGCATGGGTCCCAAAACATAGGTTAAGAATCCCTGTTTTAGGGGCTGAAAATTAACCTGCCCTCTGTAGCAGGTTTAACCCTATACGCTATAGACTAGTATAAAATTAGGGCCCAGTCCTCAATCTGCCAATGGACTACATATCCTAGTACCCCATGTCAGCAGAGGAACGGAGCTGCCCACAGTTACAGTATATAGCAAAGCAGACTTTTGTGTGCTGTGTTTATTTAACAATGTATGTTTGCACATGGCCTGTCTCCTGATTGACTATCATGGGACACCCATGGGGCACGCAAAATTTGCGAGCCTGTTGCAGGTCACCACTACCCCTCCCGCCCCCCAAGCACCCTGTTCCCCCCCACCTCGGTTGTGGGGTCTTCCCCCTCTAGTTACACCACTGGATGAGGACTCTCATAGTATGCTAGAATTTGTATATTTTGGCTCTGAGTTGGATTTGATGCAATATTCACCCCCCCCCCCCTTTTTAACATCCACTCAATGAATAGCTCGTGGTTGAACATACTTGTTGCCTATTGTGTTACTTATAAAATATCTATGGATTTTGTTATTTCTGACACTAAACAAGAAAATGAATCAGTTTCATATCGACATTTCCTTCACTTCCTGATGCTGCAGAGCACGAGAAGAGTTGCTAAAACTAATCAAGTGTCTACTGTAAAGGCTGAGCTGCTTAATGGCCGCTGCTTTTTTTTTATTTTTTTATAATTCAAAGGTAGATAAGCAACGCTAAACAAATTGCCCTGTTTATAAACAAGGGGGTGGAAGTTCGGTGAAAAATAACTTTAAAATTTGTGTTTTTCAATGGTAAAAAATTATTTAGGTTTTTTTTGTTTGTTTGTTTGTTTGTTTGTTTTCTTAAAAAAAGAACAGGCAGAACAAAATTTATTGTGTTCAATATTAGGGTGGTGGCAGACATGGCTACTCTGGGAGATTAGTCGCCCCCCTCTTTGGCGACTAATCTCCCCTAAATGCCTTCCTGCCAGGTAGAATGTAAATCGCCGGCGGGATGGTACTCGGATCGCTTCAGCTTTCGGAAGTCGCCTGAAGTGTTCTGAGTGCCATCCCACTGGCAATTTACATTCTAGCCGGTGGGAAGGCATTTAGGAGAAGAGAGCGATTTGTCGTTGGGTGACTAATCTCCCCAAGCAGCCTCGTGTGCCACCAACCTTAGCATTAGATTTTTTAAGTATATACCGTGTCTGGAAGACAGATCTCCTCCTGATGATTGATTCTGTAACTGCCTCCTACCCCAGCAGTGACCTGTCCTTAATTTAACTCCTATCCCAGCTGCCCTTATGTACAGTTTGTGCAGAGTTTTTTGTGACAAAACTTAGTGGCCAATATTGATCTGCCTAATGCAACAGCACTGTATGTGCTACAAACATAAGAAGCCTGTTATGCACATGCTTCTAGCTAAACATGGCCACCTGAACTGGGAGCTCCCTCCTGGCGCTGGTTGCTTATAGCTCACATGGGGCATTTAAAAAAAAAAAAGTAAAAAATTGTTTCCCCCAACCAGAGAGTGGCTTCTATTGTGTGGAGGACACATTTTTTGATGACTAGTGACTTTTTTAGATCACAGTAACTGCTGATCCTCTCCCTCTCTCCTAATAATAGTGGAGGTCTATTTGGCAACTGTTAGAGTGAGGACACACTGGGTGTACGACCAGCTTTACTCTACCGGCATATTTTAGGCAGACAAAGAGAAGTGACCCCCCCAGATTATTTTATTTTAAGATCCCTTAAATTGGGTATTGTAGTCCAACAGAAGCCTGAGAGATGACACTTTTTTTTTTTTTGAGGCACAATGTATTTGCTGATGTGGGAGCCCTCTAGCTATGCTACTTTGAGTACAGCTGAGCTGCAATGTGATGCTTTCTCTGGATCTGGAAATTTTAGGAACATTATATACATATTTTCCAAATTAAATTCTTACAGTGGCCACCAGAGCTTTGCTGTCACTTCTCCAGCAGCCCCTGCATATTCAGTAAGCAGTCACCAAAGAGTGGTTGTGACCAGAGCAACATTTTTCATGAGAATGACTGTATTAGATAATTAGTGTATTAAAGACTTCTGTTTAGGCATAGTTTTTCTTTGGGGGGGCATGCCTGTTTTTACGACCCCAGCTCATCTGTTTTCTACTCTAAATGACAACTGTGACGAATGCTGATAAGAAGAAGGGCATGTTTTTCAGTATAAAAAAAAAAAGACATAACAGTCAAGGGATTAGAGAATTAGCAGCCCCCAACCCCCCTGGAGCTACAGTGTACAAACCAATTCACACCAGGGGGGCTTGGCAAGATCCCTCCCTCTACTGAAACAAAGTCTTATGGCCTGGGAAGTGGGTGTTGTTGTTGCCGCAGGGGCTGAGTAAGCAGCATCTGCAGTTCCTGAGTAGGAGTATTTTTTTTTAGAAACCTCTGGGGGGTATGCCCTGCCTGTAGCAGGACACCCTTCTTTGGAACCTCTCTAGACTATATCCTAGCTGCAATAAGAACATTCTCTCCAATAGCTGATTGAATTCTCTACCCCCAATGAGAAATGTATACTGTTGGAAGTCTGCAAGGATATTCTCAGGTACTCGGTGGATGGTTTAAAGGGAAACTCTGCCCTGCTGACCTACGGATTTTATGAAGAGAACTCTTTTTTAAATAGGGGCACCAGTAAGGGGACTGTTGTTCAATATACTGATAGATTGGGCGATGACAGGGGTGCAGAGTGCAATAAATCGGTTTTATTATAGGAAATCATCAAGAAATTAGGCAATTAAGCAATGTTCTAAATATAACCAATATGAAATATTGTACTAACATAAAAAAACTGGTGCAGCTCATATTAGATGTATCATTTCATAATAGTTAACCTTTAAGTGTATTAATAACCTAGACAGCAAACCAGGCCTTTCCCACAAGGCCTGTACCTCAGTTTAGCTATAGCAAATGGAGTTCGTAATTATCAATATCTGGCTAACATGTTGTCTAATCTTAGGCACGTGAAGTAAACATACCCATAGGATGCCCATATACATTAAAACAGCTTCTAATAACATTACACAGTTAATGCAGACTTCAAGGGCACTGACGTACATACGTGTGAATACTGCGACGTAAAAAAAATGGCACCGTTCAAATGCAACTTCAGCAGGAACTGGCTCATCGAGGAAATCTATACTGTGGCCTCCAGCTTTGGTAGAAATACAACTCCCAGCATCCACTGTGATCAGCAAATCACTCAAGCAGCTATGCAGATTCCTCTCCTTCGTCATTGGGGCAATAATCACAAAAATTCAATCTGAGCTAAATATTAAGCTGTTGGCTCAGTTGGTGAGACACACAAGGGATGCATTTATCAGCAATAAAATAATGGCTGAGGTTTATTTAGCTAATGTTGGTGTACCTATTTATGTACAAGATCTCCAGTAACTGGCATGGAGAGTGGGTACTTCAAGCTTTCATGCCACTGGCAACCCTTCAGGAGAGTGGCCTGATCTATCTATATATCTATCTATCATCTATCTATCTATCTATCTATCTATCACATAACACAGTGTTTTATCGTTTCGTCCTGCAGTGAAACCCACAAGCACCCCTGCCTCCTGCTGCAATCTGGATTTATCTTTTCCAGGCAGCTCTGCATTAATATTGCATCTGCCCCTTATTTCCAGTGGGAGAGGAGAGAGGAGTCAGTGGTCCATATTTAGAGCTGGAGCTTCTCTTACCTGGATCTGCACAATGCGTCATCCTCTCGTTTCCGTGGATCAGTAATAATCCGGCTGCTTATTAATCGCTGTCTTTTCATTTGTCTTTCAAATCCTGTCAAAGGTCACCGGGTCCCTGGCCATGAATGTAGCGTAGGCTGCTGATGGGGGGCTGCTGACAGCTCTTGTGCTGCGTCTTGTGGTTGGACAGGGAGGATTTAAAGGAAGGCTTAGCAAATTGGCAGATAAACACAGGCTAAAACATGGCATGGATTCCCTCACACCAACCCCCCCCCCCCCCCTCTTTCCACTTTTCCACGGTTTCTTTTCTTCTTGCTTTTATGATCAGTCAGTCGCAACAACAGCTCATAGCTATGGCTCCTCTCCCTGCTACACTATGGCTGCTGCTGAGCCTTGCCTGAAGAGAAATCCTGTGCAGCGGGAGACATGTTTATAAGCAGTGTCGGACTGGCCCACAGGGATACCAGGAAAACTCCCGGAGGGCTCAGGTGTCCTGCTTCAAAGCATTTGGCCTATTTCATGGCCATTCCCTATTTCTATGAGAACAAAGAGACTAAATAGTTGAAATAATAGATTTTTGCATGTAAAGAAAAGAGACTAGCAGAATAGAGGATGTGTGAGGAGAGGAATTATAATAGTACTGAGAGTGGGCCCCTGATCTAAGGTCTTTTGGTTGGGCCCCTGGTGTCCCAGTCCGACACTGTTTATAAGCCACAAGCCTCTGTCTGACTGGCACGGGCAGGAAATAGTTAATAGATTTTAAAAAAAAAAACCTAATCCTTTTTGTTATTACGCAGGCACAAAAGGAAAGTCAGGCATGGACAGTGGTCAGCTCAGGAACATGGTAAGTCGTCCGATGGACTGATGTCAATTTCCTTTTCTTATTGGGAATTCTTTATGTTTTGTCACAAGAGGATAGGGATTTGAAATAGTTAAAGAAATGGTTTATGGTGGTTAAGGGGAGCATTAAATCTAGGGATGCACCGAATCCACTATTTTGGATTTGTCCGAACCCCCACATCTTTCGCAAAAGATTCAGCTGAATACCGAACCGAATCCTAATTTGCATATGCAAATTATGGGTGGGAAGGGGAAAATATTTTTTACATCCTTGTTTTGTGACAAAAAGTCACGCAATTTCTATCCCCAACACTAATTTACATATGCAAATTAGGATTCGGATCAGCCGGGCAGAAGGATTCAGCCGAATCTGAATCCAGTTGAAAAAGACTGAATCCCGAACCAAATCCTGGATTCAGTGCATACCTAATTAAATCAACCAGGATGAGATTAACTGTATGAAAGGGGTAGTTCGTCTTTTAGTGTGTTATAGAATGGCCAATTGGTCTTCATTATCTATTTTTTACAGTTTGTAAATTATTTGCCTTCTTCTTCTGACAAACTTTTCAGTGGGGGTCACTGACCTCATCTAAAACAAATGTTCTGTAAGGCTATGAATGTACTGTCATTTATACTTTTTAGGGATGCACCGAATCTACTTTTTTGGATTCGGCCGAATCCTTTGTGAAAGATTCGGCCAAATACCGAACAGAATCCAAACCCTAATTTTCATATGCAAATTAGGGGTGGGAAGGGGAAAACATTTTTCACTTCCTTGTTTTTTGACAAAAAGTCACGTGATTCCCCTCCCTGCCTCTAATTTACAAATGCAAATTAGGATTAGGATTCGGTTCGGCCAGGCAGAAGGATTCGGCCGAATCCGAATCCTGCTTAAAAAGGCCGAATTAAGGCCGAATCCCGAACCGAATCCTGGATTCGGTGCATCCCTAATACTTTTTATTACTTTTCTTTCTATTTAGGGTTTCTTTTATTCATATCCCAGTCTCTTATTCAAATCAATGCATGGTTGCTAGGGCATTTTGTACCCTAACAACCAGACTGCTGAAATTGCAAACTGAAGAGCCGCTGAATAAAAAGCTAAATAATTCAACCACAAGTAATAAAAAATGAAAACCAATTGCAAAATGTCTCAGAATATCACTCTCTACATCATAATAGAAATTAAGTGAAATGTGAAGTCCAACCACAGGGAATATCTGCAGTAACAGACAACCTTAAACGGCGGTTGTTCAGAATTACCCCCAGTCATTGTGCGAATATAGTCATTAAATGTACTTGCTTCCAATGTTCCCTCTAATTACTTTTCAGCTATGTGCTAAAAAAAATCATTTGTGCGCACATTTTATACTTGGGTGAGTAGTTTTTAAAAAACTGTGTGCTCAGGTCAGAATTAATACGAAATTTGTTGTTTTCACCACTGTTTGTGGTGTATGCTGGCCTCAAAATTTGTGTGCGCTTGCACACCTTAGAGGGAACTTCTATAGGCTCCACATAGTTGTGCTCAGCTCCACTTGGTCCATTCTGCTCCCTTTTGTGAAGTAGGCAGAGAACCCATATTGACAAAGGACTCCCATGGAAGCCTGCATCAATTAGCACAGTGAACTTGCACCTAAAGAATCAGGCACACACATAATTTTCATGCAGAGCATCGAAACAATGTAATCCAAACACCAAAGATTTTAAATATTAATTGAGTCTGATTTTGGCACCAAATCTGCTGTGTGTGCACTGATGCCTCCCCCTGCCTCTTTTTTGATCATATGCAGGGCGCTTTCATTTTAAATGCAAGCTGCAGGTCTCTGTATTCTGAAATGGCCTTTTTTGCACATTTACACAGGTGACAGGTTTTTTTTAGTGAAGCACATATAGATAACCAGTACTTTAGAACCCTGTTAGCCACATAAACATATACAAATACATCCAAGTCTGGTGCTTTTGTAAAAATAACAAAAATATAATCTTGGGCCACTGGCAATGTTCCCTCTAAGGTGTGCACATGTGTGTGTGTGTGTGTGTGCACAAAAGTTTTTAGACCAGCACACAGGCACAAACTGGAAAAAAACCTACAAGTATGCTGTGAAACCTTTAGTTCAGGGTGCTTGATGGATGGTCAGACCCCGCCCCTGCATGCTCATTGGTGATGTAATTTGCCAGTTAACAGGGGGCAGTGCATCCAATTGAATCATTGTGGGCAGTGCAGCAGGAAGACTGGTGGGCAGTGAGGCAGGCTGCAGATTTAGTTCCAGATACAGAGGTTGTTAGAAAATATGTAGGGTGCCTTCTCATTGTCTGTGCAAACCAGCTTTATTTAGCCCATGTGTTCCGGCACTTGTGGGGAGGCGGGGTCAGGAGCGCAACCAACTGCTGGCTGTGTGGAGCTGGGCTGGGGCCCACCTGTTTTTTCCCTGGTGTCCTGCCTGCCCAGTCAGATCCTGGTACCCTGCACTTCCAGTTTGCCAGCAACCAATGCCACATTTGCATACCTCCCAACTGTCCTGTTTGTCGCAGGACAGTCCCAATTTTGACAGCTCATCCCGCAGTCCCAGATTGTTACTGAAATGTCCCGACTTTCTTGTCTCGTGGCAAATCTTTTTGTCCCTTCTTCAGTTTCCAAAATGTTGGGAAGTATGCATTTGATTCTAGACTGCACCAGGTCAGTTTTATTAAATTTCAGTTAGCAAACACATACGAGATTGCCCCTGATTTCTAAACTAATTTACTTGGTGTGAAGCTGAAAAAGTCCCAACCTAAACTGTTATTCCTATAAGGACAAATATTCACCTAGGGCAAATAACTATAATTACCACACCTTGTCTATAATACATATCCACATTAAGTAAAAAATAGCATTTCATTTTTTTCCCTTATTATTACAAATGTGGATTGATGTGGATCAATACAGTTCATACACAAACACCACAACCATTGCATTTTAAATCTTAGTAAAGTTGAGTTTGCTCAATGAAGCAATTACTTTTTCCCCACAATTTTGGTGTGTTGTGTCTATTTGATCTTATAATTCATGGAGTTGGTTTATGGTTATGAGGTGTTAGACAAATACACCATCATCAATCGTCAATCAGAAAGACTGAGTTAAGCAAGACAAATATGGCTCCTCTCCCAGCTGTGGGAAAGACTGCCATGTTTGTCAGCCACAACTACACACACAGGTTTCAGAAAGGCCAGGAGAAGCACCTAGTATCTGCTGGGTAGCATTGTCTTCTCATTCTCCGTTTTAGATGGTGCTATGAATGTACGGTATGAAACGTAAATACAGTCTAGCTTCTGAAGGTTATCTTTTGCATTTCTTGCATTGAGAAGGGCTTTTCAGCTCATTGTGGCTTATCTCAGTCTAACCTTGACAGTTGGTTTGCTTGGTTGCTCCAAAAATCCTACCAGCTTAAAAGCCATGATCCAATATCTTGCACTGATAAGATATAACAAGATTGAAATAGGTTGTCTCCAAGTTTGGATCAATGTCTCTGAAGTATTACTCTGTTTCTGAACCAGAAGTTATGGATGCATAACGTAGTGATTTGCCGGTCTCCGCCAATACCTCTTGAATTGACGACGAAGACCTTGCAGAACAAAGTTAGAAAATATTTAAGATACAAAATAATTTACTCTGAATCCTTAATTTTTGGACTTGGCTAAATACTAATCCAAACCTTAATCTGCATATTCATACTTTTTTCCAAATTGTCGACACAAACATTATCACATTCATTTATCACATTCAGGAGCTTTAAACTCACATAACTTTAAGGTTTCAGATTCAGTTCAGGTTTGGTTCAGAAATCTACACAAAAAGTTAAGCCAAATTCTATACTGAATATGGTGTTCATTATTTCCCTACATAGAATACTGTTGTCTACGTGCCAGGCTGGGCCACAGGTGAGTGGCTGGCTGGTAGGAGCCTATGTGCTGCATAACATGGGTAAAGTCGGTATTTGACTTGATAATAGGCTGGGAACATGCTGTTAAGTTGAAGGTATTTTATTAATGAAGAAAGAAAATACAGAGGGGTCAGTGTAAGGTATCAGAAGATACACTAGTCCTATACCAGGCCAGTGGTCGGAGGCAGGCAAATAAACAAGTTCATAATAAAGGCAGAGGTCTGGGCTGGCAGAAAACATGGAGAGTCCAAAAAACTGTAAACTGTATATCTTGCAAGTTTAGAAGCAAATATAAAAGATGACTATTAATAATATATTTTCTAAAGCAATCAAGATATAATTATATATCACAGGGTGTCCCAGCATGTGATAAATAATTGCACAATCAATAAACTCTGCATGCAGCACATTGACTTATTTATGAGGCACAGGCCATTTAGCAGAATTTATTCTAAGCAAAGCAGTTCCTACATTTCCATTTCTTTCTTTTACCATACATCTTGTATATTTAAACTCTACCCTTCAAGTCAGCCCATCACCTTCAAAACTGCTATGATGCCAATGATACCAGCCAAGATTGACTATTATTATTCACTTGTGTCATCACAAGCTTTTCCAGCCCTGCACTTTTGTAATAAAACTCTGTTCTGAACAGTAGATTGGAGAAGGTAGGTGTAACAACTCACCCTGGTGGTCCAGTGGTGCTGCGGGGATGCAAACTGCCCCTGATAGGATCTGTTTCCTGTGGTTCCTGAGCTTATTGCTATCTGTTATTCTGTCTGATTCCTGTTTTGACCCCTGCCTGGCTAATGACTATTCTGTACTCCTGATTCCTGACCATTGCCTGTTATACGACTACCTCTTCTGCTGAATTCCTTCTGATTGATTACCCAGTTTGACCCTTGCCTGCCTACGTTTGTTCTCTGCCTGCCCCAACTCGGCCTGATTTGACTACAATTCTTCTTTACGCCTTGTACTGTGACCTTCAGCCCAAAGACTCTTGCTTTACAGTTGTGCCCCTCTGCTTGTTTAGAACCCCACGCCTTCCACCTCTCGTTTTAAGACCTGGCGGCATCTGAGTAGCTGAGGGCTCCTCCCGAAGCCAAAGGCGTCTGCTACAGGCAGAAGCACCAGGGTGCTTGGCATCGGTTCTAGATTTAGGGTGCCAACCGTTACATTATCACGGGCCATGGATGACAAAGGTCATGCCGCTGCTCCCTCCACTACAGAAGCGTTCCTTACCACCTTGCTACAGCCCTTGGAGGATCACGAGCAGAAGCAAGACTATCTCATGCAAGGCTTCCACAATCTGACTCGCCGACTGGAGTCTCCACAGCAGTTGCCTGGTCCAGTTGCCACTCCTCCTGTAGGTTCTTCTGCCATTATGGGTAACACCTCTAAAACCCATGAACCCAAAATTGTGTTCCCCGAAAAATTCATCTCAGAAAGAACCAAATTTTTTGTGTTTAAGGAGGCCTGCAAATTATACCTTAGATTCTTTCCTCATTCCTTCTCATCAGGTGAGGAGAAAGTAAGGTTTGTTATGACCCTGCTTCAGGGTGACCCTCAAATTTGGGTTCTCAGATTACCTTCCACTGATCCTGCCCGTTTTTCCCTTGATTGTTTCTATAACACCATGGCAATTCTATACAATGACCCGGATCGTGGTGTAAATTACGCCAGGGAAAACGGGATGCGGAGGTGTATTGCACTGAGTTTCGCCGGTGGGCAGTTGAAACTGGGTGGAACAACATGGCTCTTCGTAGCCAGTTCCGTATTGGGCTTTCTAAAGCTGTTAAAGATAGCCTAGTTAACTATCCTCTATCTTCTAACCTGGATGATCTCATGTCTCTTGCCATCCAGGTAGATAGAAGACAGAGGGAGAGAAGGGGTGAGAGGGGTTCTTCTTTTCATTCTGGGTTTACCAATACTAAGTCTAACTTTTCTAATGTGGTGACCAATGTTAAATTCCCTAATCCCTCTGTGCCTCTACCTCAGGAGGAACCCCATGCAATTGGGCATATCCCATCTAACTCATGAGGAAAAGGCTCGTAGGCGATCCCAAGGTTTATGCATATACTGTGGGGAAAAGGGTAATTTCTTAAATCAATGTCCTAAGAGGCCGGGAAACTTCCAAGCCTGAATGGAGAAGGGGAGCTCTCCCCAATCTTCCCCTAGAATTTTGATACCGATTAAACTAACCTGGCCTACGGGCTCTGTCAAGGTGTCCGCTTTTGTGGACTGGGAGGCAGAGGGGAATTTTTTGGATGCTGCCTTTGCGGCCAGATTTTGTGTTCCTCTCTAACCCCTCTAAAGGTGGCCATACACGGGCAGATAAAGCTGCCGATATCGGTCGTTCGGACCGATTTGACAGCTTATCTGCCCGTGTATGGGGGCTTCCGACGGGTCATCCCGATCGATATCTGGCCACGATATCGATCGGGAAGGTTGGATTTTTACCCGACCGACCGGTCGGAGCCGCTTGGCGCATCGTAATTCGATCGTTCGGCCATACGGCCGAACGCTCGAATTACCCCCGATATAGCCACACAGTTTAGTGGCATATCGGGGAAAGATCCGCTCGTTTGGCGATGTCGCCAAACGAGCGGATCTTTAAGTCTATGGCCACCTTAAATCCTCCCATGAGAATATTTGCGGTGGACAAAAGACCCCTGGGGTCATGTTTGGTTTCTAAGAAAACTATGATCCTATCCATGTATGTTAACAATCTTCACAGTGAGGATATAGCCCTTTACATTATTGAGGGTGCTTCTTCTCCTCTTATTTTGGGGTTACCTTGGCTCCAGACTCGTAATCCTTTTATTGATTGGGTATCTGGGGGGTGGCAACTACCTCTTTAGAGGGTTTACCTGCAGCATATGCAGAATTTGCAGATGTGTTTTCCAAGAAGGCCGCAGAAACCTTACCCCCACACAGGCAGTATGACTGCCCAATCTATCTAATCCCTGGGTCTACTCCCCCTTGTGGTAGAATTTACCCTCTTTCTTTGCCGGAAGCCCAGGCAATGAAGGAGTATATCAAGGAAAACCTTGAAAGAGGTTTCATTAGACCTTCTAGTTCCCCTGCAAGGGCAGGCTTCTATTTTGTTGGGAAAAAAAAGATGGTGGTTTTCCCTTTGTATAGATTACAGGGGTCTTAATAAAATCACCATAAAGAATCGCTATCCCCTTCCTTTGATCTCTGAATTATTCAACCAGGTTAAAGATGACAAGATCTATTCTAAGCTTGATCTTAGAGGTGCTTATAACCTCATCTGTATCAGGGAAGGGGATGAGTGGAAAACAACCTTTAACACCAGGGATGGCCACTACGAATATTTAGTAATGCCATTTGGTCTCTATAACGCCACGCAGTGTTCCAGGAATTTGTCAATGACATTTTCCGGGACCTGCTGGGCATATTCGTAGTGGTCTATCTTGACGATATTCTAATTTTTTACTCAAACCTGTGCGAACATCAAAAACATGTTTGTGAAGTCTTACATAGGTTAAGAGAAAATAATCTTTATGCAAAATATGAAAAATGTACCTTTGAGGTTTCTTCTGCTCAATTTTTAGGTTTCAATATTTCCAGTAAGGGTCTAGAGATGGATCCAGGAAAAGTAAAAGCTGTTCTGGATTGGGCCCAACCTCTTTCTTTACATGTAAGCCAAAGGTTCTTAGGTTTCGCCAATTACTATTGTCAATTCATTAAAAACTTCTCCCTGATAGTGGCTCCTATTACCAATTTGACAAAGAAAGGTGCTGATCCAAGCATATGATCCCCCGAAGCTATCCAAGCTTTTGAATTCCTCAAGAAAGAGTTCAGTTCTGCCCCTATTCTTCGGCACCCTGACACTGCACTTCCTTTCATTGTTGAGGTAGATGCCTCAGAGGTTGGGGCAGGGGCAGTCCTTTCTCAAAGGCATCTGATAACCAACAAAGTGCACCCCTGTGCATTCTTCTCTAAAAAAATTTTGCCTGCTGAGGCTTACTATGACATCAGAAATAGAGAGTCGTTGGCTATCAAATGGGCCTTTGAGGAATGGCGGCATCTGTTGGAGGGTGCTATGCATTTGATAACGGTCTTTACTGACCATAAAAATCTTCTGTATATAGTCTGCCAAGCGGCTGAATCCTAGGCAGGCTAGATGGGCATTGTTTTTTACCAGGTTTAATTTTTCTCTTACTTTTAGGCCTGGTTCTAAAAACACTAAGGCGGATGCACTCTCTAGAAGTTTTGAATCCAACCCTACTGAATCTAGTGAGTGCATTCCCATCATTCCAAGCAAATTAATTGTGGCAGCTTTGGGATCAGACCTTACCACCCTGTTATCTCATGCTCAATCTTCTGCCCCAGTAGAAACTCCCTCCAGGAGACTATTTGTCCCTGAAGATCTTAGGGAACAGGGGTCCACAATTCCAAAATGGGGGGGACATCCTGGTATTTCTAAGACAGTGACTCTTTTGTCCCGCAATGTATGGTGGCCTTCCTATAAGCAAGATGCTAAAGTTTTTGTTAATTCCTGTCCTGTTTGTCAGAAGTCTGAATCCTCCAGGAATTTGTCACAGGGGTTGTTAAGGCCACTACCCATTTCTGACAAACCTTGGTCCCATCCATTTTGATGGATTTTATTGTTGATTTACCCCCTTTTCAGGGGAAAACTGTGATTTGGGTGTTGGTGGATAGGTTTAGCAAAATGGGTCATTTCATTTCCCTCACACCTCCCTTCTGCCAAAACCTTGGCTGAATTGTTCATTTCTCACATCTTTAAGTTACATGGGTTTCCGGTCAATATTGTTTCTGACAGAGGGGTTTAGTTTGTTTCAAAGTTTTGTCGAGCCTTCTGCTCTTTGGTTGGGATTGAGTTGTCATTCTCTACCACTTATCACCCTCAAACCAATGGTCAAACTGAAAGGGTTAATCAATCAGTATATGAGGTGTTATGTATCTGAAAACCAATCCTCATGGGCTGAACTGTTACCCTGGGTGGAATTTGCCTACAATAATGCTACTCATTCCTCCACTGTGGAATCTCCTTTCTCCTTTCTTTATTGTCAATGGTTTACATCCCAAAGCATTTTCTTTTTCTGGTTCATCATCCCCTGTACCCTCTGTTAATTCTTCTGTCAAACAGTTTGCAAAAATTTGTCTGGGGTGGGTGCACAACTCTTTTTCTGCAGCTACAGCCGCTCAGAAAAGAGCAGCGGATAGGGCTCGTAGAGAGGCACCGAAATATCAAGTAGGAGACTCTGTATGGTTGTCTACAAAAAACATTAAGCTTACAGTCCCCTCTCTCAAGTTGGGGCCCAGGTTTATTGGTCCATATCCCATCATTGAAATAATTAACCCTTATTCTGTTCGTCTCAAACTGCTTGATAATTTCAAGATTTCTAATTCTTTTCATGTGTCTCTTTTAAAACCAGCTTCTCAGGTCCGTCAACTGTCTGTTCCTCCCCCAGTGCTGGTTGAAGGTCAGTCTGAATTTGAAGTCCAAGAGCTCCTCGATTCTCACCTCATGTGAAGTAAGCTCCAGTACTTAAATGTTAAATGGAAGGGCTACGGCCCTGAGGAGAACTCTTGGGTTTCGGTTAGTGACATCAGGGCTGCTCGTCTCAGGAGACTATTCCATCAGAAGTTTCCTGAGAGACCTGTGGGTCCAGTGGCCCCCCTAGAGGGGGGGTAATGTAACAACTTACCCTGGTGGTCCAGTGGTGCAGCGGGGACGCTCGCCACGGCATCGGCAAGGACGCCCGCCACGTGCTTCCTCTTCCCCCGCCATTGCTGTTTCTTATATTTCTTATATTTCCTATATTGACACGGACGCGCAAAAGGAGCAATGGCACGAAAAGACCAGGGCCGGATTTACCTTTTGTGCTCCCCTAGGCACAGCTGCTGTGGCGCCCCCCCCCCCCCCCAGATCCATGGCTCGCTCACTCCACTCTTACAAATGAGAACTGCATGACCGCGGCCCGTGTGCAGAGTGTCGTTTCGCCGGTGTGTGCGCATGCGCGGCATAGTCGCGCGATGATGTCATTATGCGCACTAAAGGAATAAGTTGTTTGCGCTCCTTTTCCTTTTGGGGCACAGTTATATATGATGTTAGGGGCGCCTGCTTGCCGCCCCTAAACATCTGGCCGCCCTAGGCCCGGGCCTAGGGGGCCTCTCCCTAAATCCGGCCCTGGAAAAGACTAGGGTATAAAAGGGGAATTCAGTCATGTGCAAACTGCCCCTGATATGATCTGTTTCCTTTGGTTCCTGAGCTTATTGCTATCTGTTATTCTGTCTGATTCCTGTTTTGACCCCTGCCTGGCTAACGACTATTCTGAACTCCTGATTCCTGACCATTGCCTGTTATACGACTACCTCTTCCACTGAATTCCTTCTGATTGATTACCCTGTTTGACCCTTGCCTGCCTGACTATGCTTGTTCTCTGCCTGCCCCGACTCGGCCTGATTTGACTACCATTCTTCTTACGCCTTGTACTGTGACCTTCAGCCAAAAGACTCTTGCTTTACAGTTGTGCCCCTCTGCTTGTTTAGAACCCCTCGCCTTGTACCTCTCGTTATAAGAACTGCCAGCATCTGAGTAGCTGAGGTCTCCTCCCGAAGCCAAAGGCGTCTGCTACAGGCAGAAGCACGAGCCGAGACCAGGGCACCTGGCATCGGTTCTAGATTTAGGGTGCCAACCATTACAGTAGGGGACCTAATCCTTGTTTTGAGTATAGAGCTTTGACTCATTCTCATTAGGGAAATATTATTTTCCAAGCAAGAGGCAACATGCACATTTTTCTATATTTCATAAAGTATGTTTTCCCCCAACAAAAAGGCATGAGCTAATACAGTAACTTCTGCCTAACTGGAGTGGTTTGATAGGCAAAGCCGGCAACATTTTACCATTATTATTCCTATGAGCTTATCCTCTTGTGATCCATAGATTTTTTTTAATGTGTAACTGAAGACACTCAATCCCCAGAAAATGACATATCAAATCCCCTTCTATTTATTGCTGTCTGGCATGTGCTGTACTGAGATTAATAGAAAGCTCCTTCATTATGTTAGCTGTCAGCATTAAAAAAAACATGAAGCAACACAGAAAATCTCAATTTATATATGTTAGTACATACCAGGTAAATTATATGTATGCCTAAAAAGATGGAAGGTTTAACAGTTTTATGATCTCGACTTAAAGACAAAAATCAGTTGTTTAATATTTCATCTAGTGAGCTACATTTTCCATTCTCTCCTCTCAAACTGCCTATCACATCTTGTTGCCTTAGGAACCATGCTGCTTTTGTTAATGGAACTTCATCACTGCAAGACGAGCTTCATGTGACTATAGATCTCGTACCTGGGGAACTGCTGTGGAAATCTAATTTAATCTCAGGGGCGATCAAGGCTCCATTGCAGCCCTGAGGTGGCTTTCATTTTGCCACCCCCCCAGCAGTCACCTTTTTGGTGCTGGAGGCACTTTCTGCACTAGAACTCTCATTTCTGGGTTGAAAACATTCACCATTCCCAACCCATTCCCTCCATTGGCCACCCTCCTTGCTTTTTCCCTCCATAGTACCTTATTTGAAAAAGTGTCCCTGGCATTAATGTTGGCATATTCATGCAGAGAAGCACAGTGGAGTTCTTTGGCGCCATCTTATTCCTCATGGAAGTGAGCGGCAATACAGAGGTTTTTTGCACATATGTAGTTGGGGGCCAGTCTGGTATTCGTGCCTACTGCACATTCGCTGGAAAGCTCAGAAGAGAAGAAGAGTATCCAAAGATACTGAAGATGGCGTCCAAGAGCTCTGCTGTGCTACTTTGCATGAATATGCCAACGTTAATTCCAGGGACTCTTTTTCAAGTAAGGCATTATGGAGGGAGAAAGCAGGGAAAGAGGCCAATGGAGGGCACTGGATGGGGTTTACGATTAACAGGGGTTTAGTTCTCCGTTCTCGCACTGCTGTCTGAGGTGAGTTCCTCAAAGTCAAATAGATTAAAAGTACTAAGGCATGAACATTTTTATGTAAGTGAAATCTACTTGCAGAAGTAAATTTGCCTCCAGGTATAAATATTAACAGTTACCAGCCAAAGTTCCCTCAAAATGAAATAAACTTTGGTGACAGGAGGTAAATGACAGCTTTTCTTTAAGCCCCATAGTGACATATTGCAATAATAAAGGAAAACATGAAACCTCCTGACAATGTCCTTCAGTGCAATTGTACCCATGTTTCAAGTTTACACATTGCTGTTGAGTTAAAGATAATACTCATGAATTTGACAGCCACATATGTTGGGTCTACAAAACCCTACCAATCATGGAAAACCCCTTATGAAACATATGGTGAGAATAAGTAGTAATGACTAGTATAAAATGTACCAGAGGTGTGAGATGGCCTAGTCACTATGGGGCAAATTCACTAAGGCGCGAAGCGCCGAACGCTAGCGTTAATTCGCTAGTGTTTGGCATTTTGGCTACTGCGCAAATTCACTAACGAACGCTGGCGTAGTTTCGCTAGTGTTACTTCGCAACCTTACGCCAGGCGAATCTTCGCTAGCGACGAAACTACGCAAATTCACTAACTTGCGCAGTGTACTGAACGCTACCTTTTACGCTAGACTTCCTTCGCCACCTCAGACCTGGCGAAGCGCAATAGAGTAGATAGGGATTGTTTAAAAAAAAGTCAATTTTTTTCTAAGTCCCAAAAAACGCTGGCGTGTTTTCTACATGATGGCTGATAGGCTGAAAAAGATTGAAAAAATTTTGGGGCTCCCCTTCCTCCCCCCTACATTTCCTGACTCATGGCAACTTACCTAGACAGTGGGCACATGTGTAGGGCAAAATAAAATTTTTATTTGCTGATTTGAAGGTTTTCTAGGCATTTGTAGTGCAGATACGTGTTCCTCCATTGAAATTTGAATTTCGCGCCGTATGCAAATTAGCCTTCGCTAGCGCAACTTCGCTTTATATAGCGAATCAACGCTAGCGCAACTTCGCAACCTTACGCTACCCCTGTGCGCAACTTCGGATTTTAGTGAATTTGCGGAGCCCTGGCGAAACTACGCCTGGTGAAGTGTGGCGAAGTGCGGCGAAGTTGCGCCTGGCGCAACTTCGCATCTTAGTGAATTTGCCCCTATGTTTCATCAACTATTGGAACATAATCTAGCCTTTAGAAAATAAAATAATTTCAACATTTTAAGACCACGATTTATTAGACTGAATGGCATGGCACGCACACATTGCGGACTATTCAACTGAATAATATTCACAAACATATGGAAACCATGTGTAGCTGGAAAAAGAGCATCCCATATGGCCTGAGAATAAGCATGACTGATTTGGCAATATAGGAAGCTCTCATAGGCTTGCAAATAGGGTAAATCCATTCAACATTCTGAAACAGGAGTAGCATTTTTCTCTGTAAAATATAAATTGAACAACACAGAATTCATAAAACACGAGAAAATGAAAACATCATCCTGCTGTGGTTGGCTTGGCAGTGCCTTAGAGTGAAGGATAAACACTACAGACAACAGGAACCAAAACAAATGGTAGAGTCCTGTTTTGGAGATTTTACATTCAGCAGTCTGATATTCGGTTGGTTAGTGCAGTCCAAACTGATGCTAAATTACACGACTTGTTTGAAAAATAGATTACCTTCCACAATGTCTGTGGTCTAGTTACCCCACTAAGCGGAGAGATCCCTAGTTAACTAACCCCACTGACAGTTTCAGAATATCTAAATGTGGTGACAAAATTACAAAGGTGGATCTAAAATAAAAGTGGATACTAACAAAACATTTTTGGGACCCCATCTTTGGTTCATTGTCCCTCACAATGTTATCAGTGGAAAGTGAACCACAGTGATTAAAATGTATTTTGTGTTAGTGCCCAAAGATGGGTTTGTTGTACCACTCTGCTGTGACTATCAAACACCAATGGTGCACTCAATCAAACCATTATATAACTGCAAAGCTAATTTAATTGCCTTTCATGAGGAGGTGAGCAGGAACCTTGACCCTGGGGTGGCAGTGGATGTGATCTATTTAGACTTTGCTAAAGCATTTGATACATTGGTCTGGAAAACAATATTTGTACTTGGATACAGAACTGACTGAAGTATAGATTACAAAGGGTGTTGGTAAATGTAAAATTTTCTTTTGTAACATTTTCTTTCTGCAATAAAGTACATATACAGCATAGCATGTTTCTTTGTGTTGTCTGTGCAGTATTATTAATAGTAGATACAGATAATCACATCATAAACTAAACCTAAACTAAAACCGAAACACAAAACAAAATTACCATAGTATTCAGGGGAGCAGAACTATGTCTACTTCCAATCATAATGATGGTGAGAGTAGTGTGATTTAGCTCAAGATATAATGTGGCCTTTCATATTGGACAGTCCCTCAAGTGTTTGACGTGAAGTGAATACCATGTAGTATTCCCAGTTGTCGAACATGTTCTTGTGTTGTTATACTGTATTGGAAATTTGGGTTGCGATTTTTTTTTCAATTTTTCAATTCTGGAAATGGCTTTCCCGATGGTAGGGACTACGGGGGATTTCCACTTGCAGTGGTCATTTGGTTGCTGCGTTATTGAGCTTAGGGTGAGGGAGGGCCAGTATTAAATGGGGCATTTATACACTTAGTGGAATGGAACATTTTCTAATTGGACAAGTGTTCTTAGCGGAGTACGACAGGGGCCTGTCCTTGGTACTTTGCTTTTTAAATTGTTTATTAATGACCTGGAGGTGGGCATTGAAAGTACTGTTTCTAATTTTGCTGATAGTACAAAATTATGCAGAACTATAAGTTCCATGAAGGATGTTGCCACTTTGCAGAACATTTTAACTAAATAAGAAACCTGGGCAGCAAATTGAAAAATGATCTTTAATGTTGATTAGTGAAAAGTTATGCATTTTGGTAGAAATAATATAAACGTGAGTTATACACTAAATGGCAGTGTGTTGGGGTATCCTTAATTGAGAAATATATGGGGATTTTCGTAATTAACAAGTTGTCTAATTCCAGGCAGTGTCAGTTTTGGCTACTAAAGCAAATAAACTACAAGGTCTTGCAAGGGCATAAATTCAAGGATTGAAAACATAATTATGCCTCTTTATAGGTCACTGGTAAGGCCTCATCTTGAACATGGAGTGTAGTTATAGACTCCAGTCTTTGAGAAGGATATAAATGAGCTGGAGAGAGTGCAGGGACATGCAACTTAACTGGTTAAAGGATGAAGGATTTAAACTGTGAGGGTAGTGTCATGGGACATGATTGTTCTTTACAAGTACCTTAGGGGCATTATATAAAGAAAAAAGGGTATCTTTTTATCCCCACCTATGTAAATATGTAAAAAAAAGTGCGCCCACAAGAAAAAACAAATCAGACACATTTAAGTGAGATGTAAATTTAAAATTTTATTTTAAACATAACTCAACCAGTTACTGAAAGTATTCTGTAATTAATTCAAAATATAACAAGAGCTTTTCCATTTCATTATTGTATATCCATGAATAATACATCGCTAATTCCAAAGCGACCTTAATTTTAGTAAAATACCTAATCAAGATTAGCAGAATATTTTCACAATAGATGTGAAGTGATTGGTTGAAGGTATAGTTTAGAATGCTGTGAATATTTAGCTACTCCTTGGGTACAAGTGTCAACATTACTGCATTTCAGAGGATGACAGGAATCATATCTGTCCAGCAGGTGGAGTGCAACTATTTTTACAAACTGTGGATATCATATACCTGCTTTTTAATCACTACGGGGATCTTGATAAATGTATAATGACACACAGCCACAATCCACCAGTTCTGTGCTCCAATTAAATACACATTCTAAAATATGTTGCTGGTGGCAGCTAGTGAAACCACCATAAAGCACTATCATGTCACCTGTAATCCATAAATGAAGGGGAATAAAAATTCAAAGAGATGATTAAATGTTTATACAATCTATTAGACTTTATTAGGTTACATACCAACAAGGTTTTCTCTGTGCAGCTGCAGTGCCTTCCACTGGCTGGCATCTCATCATCAGTTAAATAAAGTACCAGTTACATAATTTTTTTTTAAAACAAAAAATTCATTAGTATAGAACAAAAAAAAAAACACTAAGATAAATGAAACTCGCTAATAATAAAACCGCTTTATTAAGAAATAACCACAAAGACAAATTAAACTTTTAAATCATTAAGGGGCACATTTACTTAGGGTCGAATATTGAGGCTTAATTAACCCTCGATATTCGACCGTCTAAGTAAAATCCTTTGACTTCGAATATCAAAGTCGAAGGATTTACCGTATTTCCTACGATCGAATGATCAAAGGAAAAATCGTTCGATTGAACGATTAAATCCTTCGAATCGAACGATTCAAAGGATTTTAATCCATCGGTCAAACGATTTACCTTCGATCAGAAAACTGTTAGGAAGCCTATGGGGACATTGCACCTCGGTAGGTTTTAGGTGGCGAAGTAGGGGGTCGAAGTTTTTTTTAACTTCGACTATCGAATGGTCGAATAGTCGAACGATTTTTAGTTTGAATCGTACGATTCAAAGTCGTAGTCTATTCCTTCACTCGAGCTAAGTAAATGTGCCCCCTAGTCTTTACTAAGAAATAAATTATCGAAACTCCGCTTGCGCTCCTCTTCAGAAAAGGCGACACAGCGACAATTCATCATGCGGTGATCAATCTCCTCCCTGGCTATCTCCTATACGGAAAGATAGATCGCCGGATCGCCTTTTCTGAAGAGGAGCACAAGCGGAGTTTCGATAAGTTATTTCTTAATAAAGACTTAGGGGCCGATTCACTAAGGGTCGAATTTCGAAGTTAAAAATACTTCGAAATTCGACCCTCGGATTGAAATCCTTCGACTTCGAATATCGAAGTCGAAGGATTTAGCGCTAATCCTGCGATCGATCGATCGAAGGATTTTCCGTTCGATCGAACGATTAAATCCTTCGAATCGAACGATTCGAAGGATTTTAATCCAACGATCGAAGGAAAATCCTTCGATCAAAAAATCACAGGCAAGCCTATGGGGACCTTCCCCATAGGCTAACATTGACTTCGGTAGCTTTTAGCTGCCGAAGTAGGGGGTCGAAGTTTTTTTTAAAGGGGAAGTACTTCGACTATCGAATAGTCGAATAGTCGAACGATTTTTCGTTCGATTCGTTCGAATTCGAACGAATTTAACCAATTCGATGGTCGAAGTACCCAAAAAATACTTCGAAATTCGAAGTATTTTTCATTCGAACCCTTCACTCGAGCTTAGTGAATCAGCCCCTTAGTGATTTAAAAGTTTCATTTGTCTTTGTGGGTTTTTTTCGTTCTATACGAACAAATTATTATTTTTTTTTAAAAAAAAAATTGATGTTACTGGTCCTTTAACTTGGTTAGCACTCTTACGCTTAGGTCAATTCGAATAGGACGGGTACATGGACGTCTTTACTAGAGATATTGGTGCAAATGCTTGAAGTGGCCACTTTTTATTACAAATGTCCAAGGAAGCATAATAAAGAAAAAAAAGACATCCTCTAGTGTCTTACACATAAGCCCATCCTAAAACAATGTGGCATGCCCCTGAAATGGTTAAAAAAAAATATGAAAACAAAAATATTTAACAGTTACAACTTTTAAACACAATCCCACTTTAAAATATGAAAAAACACCAGCGTTTTTTTTTTCATTTTTCAATTTATTTTAACTTTGCAGCATTAAGATATGATGTCACTGACATAAGATTGAGGTGGATGTAGCTTCATCTTATTAGTTCGCCAGGTATAACCTTTCGGAGGAAACTCTGGCGAAAGGGGTAACGTAATGGAAAATTCTCACTTCACTGGATGTGTAACATAATAGCCAGAACACTACTTCCTGCTTTGCAGCTCTCTTGGTTTACACTGACTGGTGGTTACCCTGATTACCAGGCAGTAACCAATCAGAGACTTGAGGGGGGGCCACGTGGGTCATATCTGTTGCTTTTGAATCTGAGCTGAATGCTGAGGATCAATTACAAACTCACTGAACAGAAATGTACCATGTGGCCCCCCTTCAGGTCACTGATTAGCTCAGAGATATAGAGCTGAAAAGCAGGAAGTAGTGTTCTGGCTATTATGTTACACATCCCGTCACTCCAGCGTTTATACATTATATTTTTGGCTAACTAACTATATTAGAAACATTTTTTATTTTGCACAGCCTATTTACACAGTTTTTATTTTCACACTGAACTGTTCCTTTAATGATAACAACACAGTTTACTATCAGAAAAGAAAATTGTATGCTCTTTACTATTACACAAGGCTGCCAAACTGCTCCTTCGGGCTCTTCCGCATTTACAGCTTGCTAGCTAAAGTTCATCATTAAAATTAATATATTTCAGTATAAATTTTATATTTATATAATATTTACAAATGTTACTGTTTCAAAAGATTTTACCAGGTTTTTGGTTTTCTTAGTCTTGCATAGCATATTTCTATACAGAAATAGTTTTTAGCCATATCTACAGAAACAACAATCATCTGATGAGATCATTGATAAGTAGAATTATAGACAAAACTGTTTTCTGCTTGTAGAGTTATGTATATATTTGGGGGCATCAAAATGCTTAAATTGTGATATTAAGAACCTAAGCAGAAAAAGGACAACAATCTCACTTTTGTGCAAACTGTCTATGAATTGTCGGTCAATTTAATATTGAATTAAAAGATACCTAAAAACATATTAACAAGTGTCTAACAATTTAGGGTGGGCAGTAGCAGAGACAAATGAAATGAGAAAGAGTAGGTAACTATACTTTGGTCAGAAAAGATGTCCTGAGCTACACTGACTTCCTATCAATAGGTAGGAAATGGAACCTGACAAAACATCTACAGTATTTGTAATTTAACTTGTAGACAATAGGCACTAATGATTCACTTCTGCCTCACTGTCTATGTTTACATTCTAGACAATTTTTTTTTGGCTAAGTCTGTTTGGTGCCATTGCATTTACTAGTTGCTTATCTTGAAAGGAAAGGCACTATAGTTCAGGATATCCTCTTGCATTTAGGGCAGAGACACACGCAAATATTCGGGGAGATTAAGTTGCCCGGCGACAAATCGCCTCTTCTTCAGGCGACTAATCTCCCCAAAAGCCTTCCCGCTGGCTAGAATCTAAATCGCCGGCGGATGTCACTCTGAGCACTTCGTTTTCCCGAAGTTGCATCATGTGGAAACTTCGGGCGACTTCGGAAAATCTCCCTGAATCTTCGCGTGTGTCTCTGCCCTTAGGGAGGCTGTTTGAATTACTTCACCTTCATTGCTTCTTTTAAACACACTGCCCATAGGTCTCACTCGAATGTTTGGTTATGGGAAGAGTTGTCCTAAAAATACTTTGGTGTAAGTCCTACTAATATGTACCTAATGAGAATAAAAGTAGTAAAAGTCCTATTAACATCTACCTAATTCTAATAAATCTAATGTTTAGTTATGGGAAGAGGTGTCCTAAAAATACTTTGGTGTAAGTCCTACTAATATGTACCTAATGAGAATAAAAGTAGTAAATGTCTCTAGAAAGTCCCAAACCAATAGAATCAGTACTTGCTAATTATGTATTTAACACATTTTTTAATTACAAGTTTATTAGCATTCTGTATTAAATGTTAACATTGAGTTATTTCATGACCAAAATACAGTAAATAGTTTCCCACACTGCCATAATATCTCTTCTAGCCATTGTAGGTGGCACTGTTATTGAGTACATTAGTTAAAAACCGTTTAAGGATAAAATAGAAGTAAGAAAAGTGAATTACATTCAGATTAAGGTTGCAACATCTTATCCATGATTAATCATATACTATTAAGCTCTTCTAGCCAATGAAAACAAGGGCTGACATTATTGACCGTGCACCACTGGTTCTATTGGTCTGAGTGCGGGTACTGTGGAATATATTATATATATATATATATATATATATATATATACACATACACATTGATTCTGCAAAAATGTTAGTAATGAACTAATCTATTGGCACTGTCAAGTATTAAAGTTGGCAACCATTAGCGTTTCACTCATTCCTAAACTACAACTCATGCATATATGTAGCAAGGGCCCTAACAACAGCAGACCCAGCAGCCACTGGTGGCCCAAGACTACTGATCCTGGCTGATGCATTATAACAATACAAGAACTTATCATCTACCCCAAGGTTTTCAACACACAAGGAACTAAAATGATTTTGCTGTGAGACCAATACATTCTAGTTAAGCCACTAGGCTAAGAAAAACTTGGACTACTAAATTTCTTTGTTTATGGCAAGAAAAAAGCAGGAAATGCAGTGAGAAGACTGTGTTGTTTTGCATTAGTCAATTGCAAAGGCAAGATGCATTAGTGGTATACAGCCATATACATGTAAGGAGTAATTTACATCAACCCTGGATTCAAGTGCTAGAGAGAGAATTAACAGGTGAAAATCGCACCCCTGAACTTCGTATCATAAAATTGATGTTAAAAAATGGGTAGGGCAAGGGACACATACAAGCCACACCTACCCCTCATGTTTACAGCACATCCAAAAGCAGACAACTCTGTATTCATACAGAAAGTGAATACATGGTGGCTTGTGTCCGTTCTTTTTTGTATCCTGGCCTGTGAGTGATAAATTACCCTACACACTGCATTTTTCCCTCATAGGTTCCAGCTATAATTGTAACTCGCCCTATGCCACTAGTTGCACCCCCCTAAATTCCTACTTAATTGCTGCCTGGATGGGACAGCCTTAAGTCTTTTAAATGTTGTTGACCTACAGCTCCCAGCATCCTCTGAAAATGGTTGGGATTCAAGGAGCTGTAGTACAACACAATGTTCTCTGCAAGCTATTGAAGGGAATGAAAGCAAAATTATCCTTTGCAAGAACAGTTGTGATTAGGTCCGATCCAATACTGAAGTGTGCACATACAAAGATATTTGTGTACATAGAAGGAACATTGATTCAACAACATCTAAAGGTTTACAAGTTGTCCAACCCTTGTATAGTCTTTGTAATTAGGTACAGAAGACCAAATCTCAGAAGTGGGTTCCACCACCAGAAATGTCTTTGGTACAAATAGCCATCCTGCTTGCATTAGTCTAATCTTTTCTAATTCCAGAACTGAATGACTGTTCGATAATATCATTTGATTTGGCGTTTTTCCATTATGCATCTCTATAGCACAGAAATAGACAGTGTATACGTGTAGTAACAAGAGCAAATTTATACTTAACAAACCACATTAAAAATACTGCATTATCTAAAACATTCATTGGACTTTCAGGTTTTTTTTCAACTTTTTCTTTTTACATTTTCACAAAAATACATTTATCATAAATTCACATATAATAAAGATCACAACTGTAACCATATATTTTCTTTAAAAATAAAGTCAAATATATATATAAAAAAAACTTCAACCATATCAGACAAAGAGTTCCTCAGTTTACAAAAAGAGATTTCTACAACAATATACTGATTTAAAAACCCTTAGACTTTTCAAGACATGAATGCATAAAGCAGCTATACTTAACAGCATTTACATTTTAATATGGAAAGAGCATACTGCACAAAAAGCCAAAGAAATAACCAAGTGCTCTAATGCTCCTCAGCACAAAATGCCTGGCTGGTATCTTCTGGGTGCACTGGTGTAATTTTTGTACTTAGCAGTGTGTAAATATATGGCCAGATCCTGTTTGTTTCAGTGCCTGAAAAGGTATGGAGTATCCCTTTATTCCTAAAAAGGCAAATGAAAATCCTGGTTAATTCATTAAAAATGCTACATAATCATTATAAAACAGTGCTATAACTCTTCTCTGTGTACATTGCTTTTCCCAAAGAATTAAATGATAAAATTGTTCTCTTGTACAAATGGTAATATATCAAATCTAAGCAGGTTCTTTAAATGCTCAATTTACCCCACAAGTAACACATTTAATATAAAATACAGGTATGGGATCATTTATCCGGAAAACCATTATCCAGAAAGCTTCCGAGTTACGGAATGCCTGTCTCCCATAGACTCCATTTTATCCAAATCCAATTTTTTAAAAATGATTTACTTTTTCCCTGTAGTAATAAAACATACCTTGTACTTGATCTAAACTAATATATAATTAATCCTTATTCAAAGCAAAACCAGCTTATTGGTTTTATTTAAGGTTTACATGATTTTCTAGTAGACTTAAGGTATGAAGATCCAAATTACGGAAAGATCTGTTATCTGGAAAAGCCCAGGTCCTGAGCATTCTGGAAAACAGGTCCCATACCTGTACCTGGATATGAGAGAAATAATTTAAAGGGATAGTCATGGGAAAACATGTTTTTTTTCAAAATGCATCCGTTAATAGTGCTGCTCCAGCAGCATTCTGCACTGAAATCCATTTTTCAAAAGAGCAAACAGATTTTTTTATATTCAATTTTGAAATCTGACATGGGGCTAGACATATTGTCAGTTTCCAAGCTGCCCCCAGTCATGTGACTTATGCTCTGATAAACTTCAGTCACTCTTTAATGCTGTACTGCAAGTTGGAGTGATATCACCCCCCCCCCAGCAGCCTAATAAAAAAACAATGGGAAGGTAACCAAATAGCAGCTCCCTAACGCAAGATAATCCCCTGGACCAGATGGGTTCACATCGAAATTTTATGTCACTTTTAAGGAAGATCTGGTTCCAGTGTTGGCCCAAGTCTTTAATGCATGCCTGTCGGAAAAATATCAGTCTCCATCTATGCAGTCTTCTTCTCTGATTCTGATATCAAAGGGGAAGGATTTGAGGCACATTGGGAATTGGAGGCCGATTACCCTTCTGAATTGTGATAGGAAGATTCTGGCAAAAATACTTTCACAGAGGTTGGGTGCGGTGGCAGGTCCTCTCTTATCTGCATCTCAATTCTGCTCAATAGAAGGTAGAAGTGTTTTTGGGGCTATTCTTTCACTAAGGGAAGCACTGGAGACATGTAAAGCTTGGAAGTGGGGTAGATACTTTCTGTCTTTAGACCAAGCTAAAGCCTTCAATAAAGTCAATCATGAATATCTATGGGCGGTTTTGCACAGATACGGTATTCCGGAACAATTCATAAACTGGATTAAAGTACTGTATAAAGTGGCAAAAAGCTTTCCATTGATTAATGGTTGGAAAGGCATTTTTGGAATTTTTGGTGAAGGCTGGTGTAAGACAGGGGTGCCCTTTGAGCCCGCTCCTGTATGTTTTCTCTTTGGATCCTTTCTTGGGGAGACTGCAGGAGTGTGGGTTTGGGGGTGTTCCGTTTCCACTGGGCCGATCCTTTAAGTCCCTCGCCTACGCGGGTGATATAACTCTAGTAATATCAAAACCTGAGGAGGAGGGAAAGGTTTTGGAGTGTATCGAAAGCTATTCTGAGGCCTCAGATCAATCATGAAAAATCAGAAGCTTTAGACTTGAGAAATTCCCAGTAACCTCAGATCTAGTTAAAATCTTAGGGATCAAATTTGGAAAGGGAGATCTTGATAAGGTAAATTGGGAAGAAAAACTGAATACTGGTCTGGCAAAAGTTCAGCGTTGGAAGGCTTGGAAGCTGACCTATAAAGAAAAGATTGACATTATTAAGACTTTCTTGATTCCACTTTTTCTTTTCGTCTCTTATGTCTTCATGTTGCCAGAATCTCGCTATGCCCGGATCCATAGCCTCAACCCAGTAAAAAGAGGGATCACTTTCCTGCAGAAGAAAAAGCGAGGGTTGGACATGCCGTGGTTTTCTTCTGCATCATCTTTCTGAAGTTTAACTTTGGAGGGGTGGTGCAGGGGAAAGAGTCTCTGTGGGAAGTCAGTGTAAGAGATTGGGCATCACCTTTTATCAAAGATTGGATACTCTGTGGTAGAGTGAAAGAGGTAAGGATAAGAGGAAGCCTTGATCCCACTTATCTGCGGCAAGCGGTTAAAACAGTAAAAAAATGGAACATCAGTTGTGATGAATTAAGATCATTGTATAGAAAATTGCTCTATTGGAAAGTTATAGACTTACATTTTGCATCTCCAATAGGAGTAAAAGATTGCCCGGAAGAGACTTTGGCAGAAAGCATTAAGTTCCTTACACATAAAAGAATGGCAAGGAAATTTTGGGACTCTACATGGCTGTCGTTACAGGGCAAGATGTATGTGAGAGGCAATTTAAAATACCTCAATGTGGTAGACAGAGAGTGTCCATGGGTATGTAAAGTGGATGAATCTCAAGAGCATTTTCTCGTAGACTGTCCAGTTTCGAGCTCATTAAGAGAAAAAATGGCAAGACCTATGAACCTAAATCTAATAATAGATTTAGATTTTGATTTTGCAGAATTTTCTTACAGAGTGGTCAAAGGTAATAGAACTGGTGGAAGAAACAAAAACTTTGTACATCATTATTGCAGTATTACGATATCACCTGTGGCACATGAGGTGCAGAATGACTACATGTCAGATTGAGATGTCAGTAGAAGCGGTAACAGAGGCAATCAGTAGAGATGTCACTTTTATTAAGTCAAAAGAATTTGAAATTTCAGAGACACGTAAAAAAATGTGAGAAGGAATTTGTTTTTCTTGTTGAAAAGTTATATGATAACTTTTTTCTTGTTTGATTTATTGTAAATCTGAATATTTTTAAATAAAATTCCCTAACACAAGATAACAGCTCCTTGGTAGATCTAAGAACATCACTCAATAGTAAAAGCCAAGTCCCACTGAGACTGATTCAGTTACATTACCAGTAAGTAGGAGAAATAACAGCTTGCCAGAAAGTAGTTCCATCCTAAAGTGCAGGCACAAGTCACATGACTGAGGCAGCTGGGAAACGGACAATATGTCTAGCCCCATGTCAGATTTCAAAATTAAATGTAAAAAAATCTGTTTGCTCTTTTGAGAATTGCATTTCAGTGCAGAATTTCTGCTGGAGCAACACTATTAACTGATGTGTTTTGAAAAAAAACATGTTTTCCCATGACAGTATCCCTTTAAGTGCAAATTATACCTTGCAGTTAACAGAAGCATTAGGCTCCTGATATATCTGTAGCTTAGATATTATTACAAATCAGACATATTCAGATCTCCTAAGCTCAGCCCTGTTGAATGTGGTGGTGAAACTACCAGGGGTGTGGGGGGTGCACCCCCTCTGGGCCCCCTGTCTGATCACCACAAAAATCATTTTTGGTGGGGGCCCGGCTGCACGCCTGGGCCTGCACCTGGGCCACACACCAGATAGTTACGTTACTGGTTGAATGCTCAGGAGAGGATAAAGCTATATGCAGGCAGCAGTGTAAGATCTTTTGTGAGCTTAAAAAAATATTTTCTTCATTACACTAGTTCATTTTAAAGTAAACTACACCTTTAAGTAATTTACAAAATATCTAAAATATATACAGGAAAGAAAGAAAGGATAGGAACTAGATTTATGTTGCAATTATATTTAGAAAAGACTTTATACCCCACTAGAGATACACTTCTAGGCAGCTGCGGGTGTCAAGCACATACAGTATAACAAATGTTAGAATTAGAAACATGAAACAAGCATCAGAGGGAGATAAGATTGGGAATAGAAGGGGTACTAAGGATAAAACCAGCTCAGTTTTCATTCTTCCTATTTAACATTTTGTGAACCTCCAGTCAGTTCAAAGGGATTCAAATCTGTTTGTTCTTCATTAGTAAAAAGTTACTCATTTGTAGGTTTCCTTGGAATAAAGGCAGTTCCTATTTTTAAACCTTTGACTATCTATTTTTTTTGCCATCATTCTTCTAGTTTAGTTGGGTGTTTCTCCTATGCAATCAGTAACTTACTGTCTGTTAATATTGTGCCATATAGTGATTTGTGATAAGCCTTTCTAAAACTGGAGCCATTAAATATAAATATTCTATCTGGTTTCTGGGAGCCCCACAAAAGCATTGCTCGGTTCTAGCAATTGTGTCCAAGAGCCTGCTGTTTGGACCAATGCCCAGAAAGATAAAGGATACCAAATGCACAGGTGATCAACCAAATGGAAAAATCAGGTCATCAGCCAAAAGCTAAACTGCATGGCCCTGCACTTCCACTTCCCTACGAACAAGTGGGCATTTGGTTTTCCATGTGAATGGTCACACTGCACAATATATGATTTAAATAAACTATTCCTCAGTGTATGTAGTTAGCATTATTTATATGCCAAACCAACTATAGACACTTCTCCCACAATGGACACTTCTACTGCTTTAGAATTAGATTGGATAACTAAGACTGTGTCTCATTAACTAATAGGGATCAAGGCAAATTGCAGAAAATGACTGCAAGTCAACATTTTCCCCCATATTGCAGGACACAAATTCTACTAGCGATAAAGACATGTGGCTGTTCATAAATGTCCTCTTAAGTGGCAACAGCATCATTATGTGTATTGTGTATTTATGATTTGAAGAGACTACTGCCTGCCCAGGGTTGGACTGGCCCATTGGGGTACTGGGAAAAATCCAGTGCCATCTGCAAAATACTTTGTTTGGAAAGATTCACACAAAAATAAAAATGGTCATGCAGCACTGTCAGAACCGTGAGCTTGCACCTTGAAAATAACTATGGTAAGTTGTAAGTACAGACTCTCCTCTGTTTCAGCCTCTCTATTCAATCTGTGGGTAAGTGCTTAACCAAGGCCTATATAAGCCTGCCTTATCCTGCTGTTTTAAGCCAGTTTGCTGTGTTATACAGTGCTACATATCCTAGTAGCGCTTTAAAATTAAGTTATACATACATACATACATACATACATACATACATACATACATGCAACAATCTCAACAGACCCAGAGTTCTGCACATTACCAAGCATATAAGTTTTTCATCTTAACTACATTTTATGCACCTTATTTGAGGTCTTCTTGCACTGGAGAAGGTCAAAATGAGCGAATCAGTCACTTCAACTTAAAATTCTAAATTTTTACTTTAATCAGTAAATAATATGGCTTATTTACAAACTCAAATGCAGTGCACAAAGTGCAATAAAGGGCAAAATCTGCCGTTATTTTGCACTTCACAAAGTGTGTTTGGGTATGCATACATAGCTTCAGCCCTCTGTACTCCATTTCTGAGCACAGAGGCCTGCAGCTCCCTTCACTAATACAGAGCTAATACAGGGCTGGCTAAGGCCAGGGCTAAGCTGCGTCTCCTGAAGCTGCTTTCAGCAGGGAGCACCATATTTTTAATATAGAAAGCAACAATACCAAAAGGGATGCTCTTGCATTTGCACCCCCCTAATCTGTTTCTTTACCTATACCAGCAATTAATTTTGCTGATTCTCATGAGTTCTGTAACTGCTGTAAATGTTACATGATAACTCACTTGTATAATTCAATGACAGGCTTAGCAACATCTTTGTACTGGCGTAATCTTGAAATTACAGCATCCGGCTTATCATGCTCTTGTTGGATCAGCGGTTCCCCAGATACATCATCAATTCCCTGAATCCAAAGCAGAAATGCCAATATACAGTTAATTAACAAAACAAATATTCATATATACATATTTCTGCAGTTAATAATCTACCAGCTGAATTTAAAAATAATGACTAAAAACGAATATGTGGCATGTCTACAAATGTGGCCACCCTGTCTGCCAACAAGACCCTCTTCGACAGCCATTAACATATTCCTTGCAGCCAGGCCACAGTCTTTCTATTCATAGCCTGATATTTATTTTCCTATTTTTATTAGTCTAGAGTCACTGCATTCTTCAATTTTAACAACAGCATATTTCAAGTTGTTAGTCCCTGGTGATGAAAAGCATGTTAGCTGTATAACACTGACCTGCAAAAAAAATACTATAAAAATATAGTGTGAGCACTGCAAAAAGCATAAGATTGGCTTAGCTGCTAAGTGTAAAAGGTTGTGTGGTGAGACAGCATCTCATTGCCAATGGTGAAAAGCGAGATTTCGGCTTGAACCGATGCCTGGCGAAACATTTCATTCGTCACTATTTAAAGGAAAACTATACCCCCCAAACAATGTAGATCTCTATAAAAATATATTGCATAAAAGAGCTCATATGTAAAACCCTGCTTCATGTAAATAAACCATTTTCATAATAATACACTTTTCTAGTAGTATGTGCCATTGGGTAATCATAAATAGAAAATTGCCATTTTAAAAAATAAGGGCCGCCCCCTGGGATCGTAGGAATCACTGTACTCACAAACAAACCATACATGTTAGGTCACATGAGCCAATTAACAGACAGAGTTGTGTCTTTTGCTTACTCACTTCTTCCTGTTACAGTTAGAGTTGTAGTATTTCTGGTCAGGTGATCTCTGAGGCAGCACACAGACCATCACGAAATGGTGGCTCAAGGCAAGAGATGTAAAAGGGCAAGATTTACTTAAATATATATTCCAGTTTGGTGAGATTCTTTAATATGCCACTTAATATGATATGAACTATCTGTTGCTTAAGTGTTCATTTTGGGGGTATAGTTTTCCTTTAACAAGATGATCAGAAGCTATTTTTACATTTACCGACCCTCACTACTGCCATACAAACTTTAGAAATGTGGCACTTTTTATTTTTACACACTGCATGGTCAGTTATGCGCTTTAACAAGATTGTGCTTGTCTATCATTCTCAAATTATCACTCACATAACAAAAGTAGTTTTTCTGGTTTTATGTTTTACAAATGTTTTTAGGCTTGTGGCAACCTGAATGCTGGATCCTCGTGCTTGCAAAAATTCTGTTAAAGGGTCCAGCACCTATCATTCCATAAGGATTTCAACCAACTGTGTGGGCTTGCAAAATGGGTTTACTTATTGGCAAGTAAGATATACTAGGCTAATGTTGGGGTTCTGCAATATAGAATACTATGTGTTCCTGCTACTTCCGATGTACTAAGATACAATAATACTATTCTAAGTCTCATCTATTGTTCATGACTGGGCTCAGTTTTAGCTTCTGAAATCAGTATGGGTATTTTGCTGTTTGGCATACATAGCATATGCCATCTTGAGTTTACTTTCAGAAATGCTCTTTAATGATATTTTTGGAAATTGTAGATGTGTTCTGGGATTGCCTTTGATGTTTATCATAAGATTAATTATTGGTTAACTTTTAGCTACAAAAGTGCTTTGTTGTAAAGTCAGGTGGCTCCTGCTAATATGGTTTCTGTTATCTACTAATTTACTTTATTTTTCTCTAAGGATGGCATGGTGATATCTATATTGCCCACCCATTCTTAAGCTGGCCATACACGGGCCAATAAAAGCTGCCGACAGACCGAGTCGGCAGTTTATTGGCCTGTGTGTGGGGCCCTCAGACGGGCTTCCCCGGTTGATAAGTGGCCGATGTCGGGCAGATGTCGATTGGGCAGGGTTAAAAATCGGCCACATCTGTTTGTTGATGCGGTTGCGGAATCTGACTGCCCGTATTGCCTGCATTATGATCCGATCGTTGGGCCCTAGGGCCCACAATCAGATCAGGCCGATATCGCCGACCTCAATGTGGGCATATCGGGGAGAGGTCCACCTGTTAGTCGAAATCGCCAAATGAGCGGATCTCTACGTGTATGGCCACCTTACGATACAGCCTGCTTCCTTTATTGTCACGCCCCTTTTGCTAGTACAATTTTTTCCATCCCAAAGAATATCAATGCTGTTTCTTGTTTTGCTGTGACAGCAGGTTTCATTTGTAGTGGCTAATTTACTGGTTCTACCTATTTGTAGGGTAGGTCAAAAAGTATGTACTGTCATGATGGGACTAGGAAGAATTTATGGATATAAGTGGAACTTTTTTATGTTAAGGGTAGGGACACACTGGGCGATTTGGGGAGATTTAGTCGCCTGGCGACTAATCGCAGCGACTTTTCTCCCCGAATGCCTCCCCTCACTCTGCGCCTGGATAAAATGAAAAGTCGCCGGCGCTAATCACACACGGCGATTCGTTTTCCGAAATCGCCCGAAGTTGCCTCACGAGGAAACTTCGGGCGACTTCGGAAAACAGATCGCCGCGTGTGATTAGCGCAGTCGATTTTTCATTTTATCCAGGCGCAGAGTGAGGGGAGGCATTCGGGGAAGATTGGTCGTGGAAAGTCGCGGCGATTAGTCGCCAGGCGACTAAATCTCCCCAAATCGCCCAGTGTGTCCCTACCCTAAAGGGCAAGTCAACCCCAAAATAAAAATTTGCCTAATTTTTGTTTTTGTGGTTTCTGAGTTATTTGTATATGTATTGCTATTGAAAACAGTTTGTCTATTCTCTGCCCTGGCTCAGACTGTTGATACTATGTAAGACAAGCCAGCTGATTAATAGACCTGTCTTTGTTGAGGAACAAAGACTTTTGCAACATAGTTTAAAAAGTAACAACCAGGATTTAGGTGTATGCTGCTTTCAGTAGCAATTGTTTTTACAAATTACTTTAAACACAAACACTTTGTAATAAATGTATAATGGAAAGCTGCTTAAAATTATGTTTTCTTTTATTAGGCAAATTTTTATTTTAGGGTGGACTTGCCCTTTAAGGATACGTTTTTTTTTTTATTCCCACATTTAAATGTTAATGAATCCCCATAAGAAAAGTGCAAAGTGCAACAACTGGAGCAAAGTGCCTTGTTTTATATACTTTTGCACCCTGCCCTGCACTTTGCAGGTCTTATACCACTAAAATGTACATTTTGTTCCTGCTGCAAGAAGCTCCATGCAGTTTGTGAGTAGTGTTTTGCACCTTGCTGACTCATGCTGGAATCACTCAGTCAGAGACAAATTAGTTGCAGCTGAAAACCATGGTTAGGATAAGGAACTCACAAATAATTGATTTTATTTTTATAATAGTTCTCATTTAATTAACCTGTTAATTCTCCAGGACATCAATAGGTGAAGCGTCCACTTCATGACAGTGGTCAGCACTCAGCTCAGCCATTGCTATCTTATCTCAGCAATGTTGTCCGTTTGTCAGTACTGAGCCTTGTCCATGAACTCTGTACAAGAAAACAGCCTTCTGGTACTCTAGGAACAGACAAGACTGTGCTGCAGACTAATAGGTCAGGTCTATATTAAGCAAAAAAACGAATTTTTCCTGTATAATTAACCATGTGGCTTATGGTTAGTTTCATGCCGCAAATGCACTACTATCATTGGTTTAGAGTAGTCCAATTTAAAATTCTAGGACCATGAAGGTCTTCATGCTTAGACACTGTGGTCCAATCCAGTCCTTTCAAAAAATGGTGCTGTTTTTTTTTTTCTTTACACTCCAAAAGAAAATGGAAGGTACTGTGTTTCCCTGCACCTATAAATAGAGCATGCATAAGAGTATTTCACCAAACAAAACCTAGTTTATATGTTCTTACATGAACATGGGGAGGGTTGAATTCTAAATTGTAGACTCTTCCACTGGGTTGATGAATCCAGCGAGTATTCAGTCGATCTTTAAGTGTCTCAAATGGAATATTTAAACTGATCACAAGGTCAAGATCACATATTTTATCAAAAGCTTCTGCCTGGGCCAAAGTGCGTGGAAAACCTATAAAAATAAATACATTCTCTTACAATACAAAGATATACAATTCAGAAACTTAACAAAATCCTTGCATTTTTTGATGCATATAATGTATTTGTCCCAAAGGATGCCATGTTATTTTGGTTTTTATGCTGAGATATTTAGTTTGTTAGCAAGTTTTAGCATGTTATTGTATATAAGAATATGTTTAATAAACTCAATATTCTTAGAAACCCCCAAAGCATCAAACAAATAAAGACTGTTTATTATCACACATTCTGTTTTATTTATTATCTTAAACTTGGGATTCCACTGCACCCAGGAGCATCAAACAATTAGAGATATTTTACCAGCACACAACCTATAATTAATATTATATGTTCATTTTCACTGTTCATTTTAAAATGACCAGATCAGTGTGAGGGGTCTAAGGTAAAATATGGTAATTTCACCTACAACCACATTTTGATTTTCTGCATCTCTCAGAAAATGCTATAATTTGGTGTGCAAGCATAGCTTCACCATATACATTGCCATAGTATGATATCAGGAGTGGTAAAAAGAGACTATGGTGGGTTAAAGATGAGGGTTTTATTCTTATATATGATTGATAATGTTATATAGGTAAAGGAACAGTCACAGTGTAGAAGATGTAGGTGCAGTGAGATTCCAAAATTTGGATTGTCAATTTAAATATAAATAGCTCATTTAGAACAATACTTTTCCAGTTCAAAGGCATTCATGTTCCACTATCTGCTATCACCCAATGCCCTGCCCTTCCTGGTAACCACCTGCAGCATGTCCATATGTTGCTGCCTTTTAAAGCAGCACAGCTTTCAACATTAAAGACAACCTTGTTTGAAACCTAGCCACAATCTATTTTTATCTCCACAGTGAAAGTAAACTTCCAGTCATAGCTTCCATTCTATCAAGTCCATATTTCTATTACCAGAATCTGCTATATTGCTGGCAGGAATATTACCATCCCTATTGATAAATTATACTGTAGGAAGAGTATGCAGATTGGTGGTCAACTGAAAGGTCACTCTGCAATACAGGTTGCTCATGTGATAAATATTTTAGGTCTAGGTGGTTTGCCCTGTTTGTATTATCTCCGAAAAACTCACAAACATCTTGTGAAAATTCGAATCGTACAAATGTTTCCGATTTTCAGCCCAAAAAAACACAAAATCTTCGTATTATTGCACGAAACCCAGCACAGATCAGGATATCTTCGGGACTTTTCCCATTGACTTATATACAAACTCAGCAGGTCTGAGATGCCGGATTTTTGTATTCTGACTTTTTCCATCCTCAGGGTATAATAAATCCTGAAAAATCCAAGTTTTTTTTTAAATAGGAATTCAGATTTTATAGTCAAAATAGTTTTTGGCATTCAGACTTTAATAAATAACCACATCGGCTATCTTTTTGTTTTTGTTGTTATTTAATAAATAACCCCTGAGGGTCTGTGGAATTATTGTCCTGTTTGTGATATCTGCTATGGGGCAAAGAAGCAGGACATGTTTAAATGCACTGTACAGACCATATACATAACAAACAGCCCATACAAATTTGCAATGTGTACCACCAGAGCCACTTTCATATAGACCTACATGCCTCACATTAGCACCATTCATCTTACATCTCTAGGTACATGGTGGGCATGGTACCTCTGGGCATAGTGGTAAAGGCAAAAGATACCAACAATAAGTATCCACATGTGTAGAGACCATAAGAACTAATGCAACAACTTTCCATTATTAAATCAAGAAAATGTGAAATGTCCAGCTGCTCATTTGTTCTTCCTATGAAAACACAGTGGAAAGTAAAATAAATGAGTAACTTTTCCAAAGGCTACATTCTTTCACAGAGGAAGGTGTTCATGCGAGGATAAAATGTAACAGCTACAGGGTTTTGTTGTTATAATGATAGATGAGATGAGTCACTTATTTCCTTTAATGTGACATCTGCGGTAGTCAACTATTGAGTCCTTAATGGGATGTTTCACAATCTTGAGTGTTCTTATGGGTGTAGCTGATATTTAACTGCAAATTACTGAAATGAACATTAAGTTAATAAATGTACCTGTGTACAGTGCCTTGCAAAAGTATATAACTTTTATAATTTCACTGACATGACTTTACAGGGAAAACATGAAAAATGCTATTTTCAGCTTTGTACATTGTTTTGGGAATAATTTTAGCACATTCTTCCAGCCCTTCTAACCCTCAAATTTCACAATGCCACCAATTTTAAATTGGGATGAGATTAGGACTGTGTCCCACCATGTTTTTCTTAAACCACCAGTTCTTGCACCAGGGCCCATGGTCACCCAGTTACACCCCTGGGCATAGTACACAATATATTGGATTATCTCACTTCTAACCACAGTCATAAACTATATTTCTAAGCAATCCCCCAGAAGAATCGTGAGTACAGGGGTGACCAGAATATATGTGTTTTTACTGCTAGTCCACAAGGGACCCAGTTTAGTGAGGGAACTCATCAAATGTGCAAAAGTAGCGCCCAGTGGGCAGGATTTATTTTTATGATTTATGTTTTGAATGCTGAAATGGTTACCCCTGTGTGAAAATAAACTGCCTTTAGGTGAAGAAAGTGTCTGTTGTGGATCCCGCAAGCTTGCAATATGTAACCATAAACATTAGACCTTCTCTCTAAGATCTTGAGAATTAGGTAAATGCACAGAAGATGTGAGAGCCTTTTAAGAAATGATAGAAATAACAAATTATATTAGAATAGGTAAACATAATGAATAATTTTAGCACATTATTTTCCATCGAAAGAGAAAACAGGCAAGAAAATCACAAGAAACTCAAGCAGCTTTCTTAATCCCTCATTGATCTGTACGTGCACATTGTATTTGCCATTTTGTTATTATACACAGCTACAAAATGTCAGCACCTTACTTGCAATAATAATAATGAGCAGAAGATATTCTTATTCAGCCAGTGTAAAACAAAATAAGACTGTGCCTTATTGCGCTCACTGCCACTTGCAATGCATATCAGTACTAAAAGTATGATATCAATAAATGGTTTCATAAAAATATAAAAATTCACTTTTCATTAGTACTTTATTAACCATACAGTAACAACTTTGGGTCCAGTTTCACAAAGATATTATAGAACCCTAAATAAGATGTAGTGTGGAAGTTTCACAAAGATGTCATAATGCCATAAAGTAAAATGTTTACGCTGGAGACATGTATCATGTTATGGTCATATGAAACATATTGTTGCTGTAGCAAGGTTTCCCAGAATTATAAGACTTACCATCTAATAGCCAAGGCTGGGTTTTCATTGTTTCCAACTCAGAAAACATGACACGGGTGATTAAGCTATCTGGAACAGGAAGACCTTGATTAAGGTATTTCTTGGCTATGACTCCAATTTCTAAAGACAAAAAGGCAAAAGGTTTATACAACTGAAACCAGCAGTCAATTATTAAAGACAATTTTCTTGAGCTGTTTTTCAATATCAAAAGGAACTGAAAACTAGACCAGTCTACACTTGTAGTAGTTATGTAGTCTTTAAGCTGTAAACATAAATTGTCAACACAGGAAAAATGGCAGGTTGGCAACAGTTTTATGCTAGCATACATATTAAGTACATGTCATAAGTCACACTGCCAGGGTAAAATATACATTAATAAAAAGAAAACAGCAGTCACATAACTATTACACCGCTATTTTATATTTACAGTAAAGATACAAAGATGTTATTGTGCCTGTATTAAATGTAGATGTTTTAGTCAGTGAGGTGTCGTTTTCAAACCATTCCAAGAAATGAAATCATTATTGACTAGATATCTATTGGGGAGGCAGTTGGGGAGGGCCAATACATGCACACATATGCTGCTGACTTGGGCCGAACAGTAAAACCAAAAAAATTAAAGTGTTTTAAAGTAGTTAGAATATAATGTACTGTTGCCCTGTACCTGTAAAAATTACCAGAAATAACTACTATAGTGTTTATAAATGAATTGCTGTGAGCCATGGGGGCAGCCATCCAAAGCTGAAAAAAAGAGAAAAGGCACAGGTTTGCATAGCAGATATCAAATGTGCCAGTGAATAGGCCCTACCCAACTGCAAACACATCCGTTTTATCAGTGCAGGGCAACCATACATGATATTTAATTAATTTAAAGAAGGAGCCAACTTTAACTTCACATGCAAGAAATAAATTATTTGTCTTTAATAACTTCAAAGGGGTCCTCCTCCCAAATACTGTTTGTTTGCATTATGAAAGAGAATGTCATCCTAAGCAACTTTCCCATATACATTCATTAAGTATTTTTAATAACTTTACAGTTATTTGTACATGTAATTGCATTTCAGTGCCAAGAATGTAAGCAAACACTACTTTTAATAGAAATCACTTTTGGAAATAATTGTAATATATACTGAAAAATTGCTTAGCATTGTATTTTCTTTCATTATTAGTTTTTTGGAAGAGGACCCCTTTAAGCTGTGGCATTTAACAATGTTCTGCTGTCACAGTGGATTTGTGCTAAGATCAAATACAATGTAATTACAAATTAGTAAAAAAAAAAAAAGAAATGAAGAAAAAGAAATAGCAGTGACATATATCGCCGCTTTCTTGATAAGGAATATCTAATAAATCACTGATAATTTGTTTCAATATCCATTGATTCATGTTCTTAAACCTCATCTCGGGGAATGGGGCAGCAGAACAGGCACAGGGTATGTCCTGGAAAGTTATGCCATATCTCTACTTCATACCAAATTGCCACCAACACATTTGGAAGTTGTAAGTAGTACACATTTAAACCAAATCATTTCAACACATTTAAAAAGAATAATGTTCTCTTTTGCTGTATGGGCAGCCTGACCCCATTAAAGATGAGCCTTCACATAGCTAGGCCTTTGTTGCCGTCTCACAGATCTGGGCCTAAATGTCAGCAGCAGATGAAAGTTATCTGAATGTCGTTGCCATGGATTAAGTATTACAGTTACTCTCAGCCAATTTATACAAAAACAAAGTGTCATGCCCAGAACAGCAAGTGCACAGCCATATATTATTTATGGTAAGCACATTTGTTTAAGAGTGTCTAGCAATAAACTCTTCTACAGCTCTGCTCTTACTGGAAATGTGTGTTCCCTTTATAGTGCTATCATGCACCACTGTTGGTGGGCAATACAGCATAAATCACTGAGGCAGGAAAAGATGCAAGGTCCTTCTGTACAGGTAACAGATGGTGCTCCATGCATAGGCGTTACTTGGAGCACATAACTCTTTGGGCATCCTGTTCTAAATCTGGATCTATCTATTCATCCATACATCCATTTATATATCCATGTGAGCAATAAGCTCTCTTTATCTTTGAAGTGCAATGGACCAGCGTACCTAGTACTACATATACACACATTAATTAAATGAATCTGAATGAAATACAAAGGAACCATTTGCTGTCTCTTTGCCACTTTACTGCTATTTATCTTATCTGGACACAAAATCAATAGCATTTGTTTTGGGAACCTAGGTACAATAACAGTTTCTATACAGTCTAGATTTTTACTTGGGGGCCGATTCATTAACTTCGAGTGAAGGTAAAAAGCTTCAAATTTCGAAGTTTTTTTGGGCTACTTCGACCATCGAATGGGCTACTTCGACCTTCGACTACGACTATCGAAGGATTCGAAGTAAAAATCGTTCGACTATTCGACCATTCGATAGTCGAAGTACTATCTCTTTAAATATAAAATTCGACCCCCTAGTTCGGCAGCTAAAAGCTACCGAAGTCAATGTTAGCCTATGGGGAAGGTCCCCATAGGCTTTCCTAAGTTTTTTTGATCGAAGGATATTCCTTCGATCGTTGGATTTAAATCCTTCGAATTGTTCGATTAGAAGGATTTAATCGTTCGATCGAAGGAATAATCCTTCGATCATACGATCGTACTATCTGCGCTAAATCCTTTGACTTCGATATTCGAAGTCGAAGGATTTTAGTTCCTAGTCGAATATCGAGGGTTAATTAACCCTCGATATTCGACTCTTGATGAATCGGCCCCTTGATGTATGAATTCTGAAAGTATGTGTCCAACACAAACAACAGAATAAAATATATCATACCACTGCATGGTTGCTGTATTTTTTTTTAATATAATTCATAGCGGACTTTTTAGTTCAAATTTACTATATGGGCAATTTAAATACACTGCATAACCCTACCTCATAGCAGGGCTACACAAGGCAAAGCATGCACAGCATTACTGCAGCTAGAGGTATAGATCATAGTTAGGGCTGCCTCTGTTTTCTACAGTCCGGGCCAATTGGGCTTCAGCCCAGGGCCCACTGATTTTGGGGGGCCCCACTGAATTTATTGCCGCTGCCACTCCCACTGCCCTCCTTCTCCCGCTGACTGACAAATCTTCCTTTCTTCACAAAGGCCGTATTCCACAGTGGAACGCACGGCCATCTTGGATTTCTCAGAAAAGTACAGCAGGCAGGCAGACGGAGAGAAGCTATAGGAGCAGGGAAGAAGAAAATTTGACTATGGGTATTCTGTTTGTGCAAGTGTAAGGTAATGTGTTCAATCTATCCACTGATCTTACTGGCATGTATGGCGTTGATTGAGTGCTTATATACTGTCATGCCTGGAGTTAAAATGCCAGTTATCCATTTTACTTATGGATTAAATTGGCACATTTGAAGTTAATATCCTCATTCTTCATTTTGTATAGTAATCATACTGGTTTATCTGGGTTGTGTTTGTAATAAGATGGGTGTTATATTTAGGGGGTGTGGCCAAAAAAGTGGACATGGCAGAGTTATAGCGCCCGCCAAGTATGTCTTTGCCCAGGACCCACCAAGGCCTTAAAATGTTCCTGAGGCAGGGGGTGAGATGGGGTCATATTGTGGGGGAGCTTCTGACATCACGCAGAAGTGATATAATGCAGTGATCAGTAACTGGCTGATCACCAAGTCATTTAAGGAGAGCCCTACCCGGAAAATCAGCCAGACAGTTTTGACCCAGACAGCCGTTGTGAAAATCCAGGCTATCTGGATCAAAACAAGACAGGTGGCAACACTAGTAGTTGTAGGCCCCTGGAATGTCATAGTTGATGCCAGATATCAGTTGGCAATCCAGGCAAGAATTTTTTAACACCTTTATCACAGTCACCATCTGGAACAAGTGAGTGTGTGTGATTAAGATTGTGCAATGCTTTGCATACCATTTTTTCACTATGGGACATATTTACTAGGGTGAAAGTTAACATTTGGAGTAAAATAAAAGTTTATCACAACATTGTCAATTTTGGTGAATTAACTTTGCTTTGTGGACATTTACATCTGCTCCGCAGGTGAAATTTCTCCAGTGAATATTTGTCAGTTCACCAAGTGCACAAGATGAATGTTGGCAGGTTCAGCCTGGTGAACTACCATTATAAAGATACGGCACAGTGAAAATGCACAGAAATATAAGCTATGCAAAAAGTTAGGCTTGTTTGTGCAAGTTTCTAAAAATAAAGCAGATGTATTACATAAAATGAAAGTCCAGATTTTTATTTTATACTATGTTTTTTTTCTCAACCTAGGGAGAGTGATGCTAACTTTTTGCACAATGGCATAATGACTTTTTTTTGCTGTGAGTGCTCCTCCATGCTAAGAGAGTAAAAAAAGCCAATGCTGATATCTGCAGCATATTCTAAAAACTCCAGGAAGCACATGCTGAGAGTGCAATGGGTTGCACCACTTTCCAACACAAACATAACTAGATGTATAGACAGCTGTGCGGAAGACAGCACCAAGAATGCTTAGTCTGAAGGAAGAGCTACTTTATTTACTATTTACTAAAAAAAAAGGTATGCAGGGTTAAACATCAACACTGTCAGACCAGGGGCCCACCAAGTAACCTTAGACCAGGGGCCCACTTTCGTTACTATTATTCTTCCTCTCCTTACTCAAGCTCTATTCTATACTATAATACTATAATCTATTATTCCATCTATTAAGCCACTTGGTTCTCATAGAAATAGGGAATGGTCATGAAATAGGCCAAATGTCTAGCAGCATGAGGGCCCACTGACCCACTGACTGGCCCACAGGGATACCAGGAAAACTCCCCGTGGGCCCAGGTGTCAGTGGGCCCTCCTGATTCAAAACATTTGGCATATTTCATGGCCATTCCCTATTTCTATGAGAACAAAGAGACTAAATAGATGGAATAATAGATTTTTGCATGTAAGAAAAGAGACTAGCAGAATAGAGGTTGTGTGAGGAGAGGAATTATAATAGTACTGAGAGTGGGCCCCTGATCTAAGGTCTTTTGGTGGGCCCCTAGTCTAAGGTTTTTGGGTGGGCCTCTGGTGTCCCAGTCCGACACTGTTAATTTTGATTGTACTTGAATCAGGAGTCCCCCCTAACTGTCATTTAAAATCTGATACCCAACAACAGGATGAAGAGAGAATGAAGAGAAGCAGATGTTGAGAGAGGGACACTGAAGATTTATTGATTTATTATTATATTGAAAAATTATAATCGTGTTAAGGCTCATGTAGCAGATTGACAGGGTACATGGTTTTTGATAACCCCTTGATCAATGTAATCCATTTTTTAAGAACCTCAATCTATTTAAGGATCCCAAAGTGCTCTAGTACTAAAGGAACAGTTTGGCAAAAAGTGCCTAAATGATTTCCCTGTACAGTGGTGTAACTAGATTAAAGGGATCTAGTGACATATTTGGTCCTAGCCTCCTTCTTATAATACAGGTTGCTTAATCCTCTCCTTCTATATACCCATATATCAACATCTGCATGTTCAGTTGAGTGTATGAATGCTACTTTTTTATACACAAATATCAAACCAATTGAAACTTTTATAACAAACAAATTAGTGCAGAAAACCCCAGATAACTCTGGCTGCTGAAGTTTGTAGCAGGTAATCCATAATTAAGATTTACTGCTCCAGGCATTCAGAAGCTCAGGTAAAGACATTCACAACCTGTCCTGTATCTTCTTTAAACTGGCGCCAGATTATTTTAAAGTCACTATTTTTTATGTGAACAGACCTAAGGAAAAACAAGTGATTACATTAAATTACATTTTTTAAAATCCCTGATCACAAACAAACCATTGATTTACATCAATTCAATCCTCTTACGGTCTCACCTGTTTCAACAAGTTAACTCCTTCATGTAATAGAATCCTGCTAGGTTACATTTTTAAGCATTTTTACTGGTCACATTTTGTAGACGGAAACAGACTTCGCTGAATCAGATCTAAACAGTCCAACCTGCAGATTTCTCTACAATTGCTGCATTGTAGGTCTCTGGTTCAAGGTTTGATTCTGAACAATCAAACTACACAGAGTTGCATGAATGCATTTCCCTTACACCAAAAAAAAAAAAAAAAATATACAAGTTTGTGTGTTTGCAGTAGGACACCTACAATTAGTCCTATAACCAACACATTAATTTGATAAGATTTGCAATCCAACATTTGGTCAGGACCACCTTTGCCCTAAACAATGTAATAAAAATGTCAAAAACAGGCAGTTATAGCAACTCTCCTATACAAAACATGATATTGAATATGCATATATTCTAAAATTTCTCACAAATAAACCTTCAGCATACCCTCCATTCTACTGCATTACAGCTTGGGAAGCACTGTTCTAATGGGGAAACATGCACAGTCACTCATTTATTCAAGAACACTATATTTAGGACAGACAACCTCCATGTACGTCCAGTCTCCTATGAGTGCTCCAACAGGCACGAAACGTGTTAGGTTTTTATGTCCTAATAAAAATTTCTTAATTTTTTAACTATTTGCTTCTTTACTATTGGAGGTCCTCACATCTTTTTTGAAATGCTGTTCATAACATAACATTTGCCTTTTTTTTTTACTTGACCAACTTGACACTTTTTAGTGTCTGTATCACTTTAAGAAGGCCTAACTGTTTGAATCTACATGCAGCACAAAATAACACAAATTCAGAAAAAAAATATACAGTAATGCTTTTCTGTATAATATTGCCCTAAGGCAAATGCTATGCAAGCAACTTGTAATAGTATAAGTTTTATAATTCTTTGACAGGCATGCCCCAAGGACTACAAACATAGCAGGATCTATCACATCCCATAGCAAATCCATTTAGAGACATCAACAAGTACGGTAGTCAACTACAATTCTCCAAGTAACATTTCATTGTAAACAGACTCTTTCATGGTGCCCAAACCATAGATGGCTGAGCATGTATTCATTTTAATTACAACAATCGAGTATAGTCCAAAAATGCAATTTAATTATATGCATGTTTTAAGGCAAGCTCCTTGCTAAAGCAGAAGATTAAGACAAGGTTTAAGGGGCCCATTTACTTAGCTCGAGTGAAGGAATAGAGGAAAAATAGTTAGAATTTCGAATGTTTTTTTTGGCTACTTCGACCATCGACTTCGAATCAAACGATTCGAACTAAAAATCGTTCGACTATTCGATAGTCGAAGTACTGTCTCTTTAAAAAATTCTTCGACCCCCTAGTCGCCACCTAAAACCTACCGAGGCCAATGTTAGCCTATGGGGAAGGTCCCCATAGGCTTTCCAAGGTTTTTTGATCAAAGGAATTTTGTTAGATCGATGGATTAAAATCCTTCGAAGTCGAAGGATTTTACTTCGACGGTCGAATATCGAGGGTTAATTAACCCTCGATATTCGACCCTAGGTAAATGTGCCCCTTAGTGTTGTAAACTGCACTCAAGTCCAAAATAACACAAAGTTTAATACAGCCAGTCCATTTGTAGTTAGAGTGTTTGATTTACCCTCTTGGGCACAGAATAACAAAGAATAAATAAATTTGAGGGATTTATGTCTTTCATTGTTTATTTTGGAGGAGAACATTATTTACCTTTTATCCCATGGGGATCAGCCCTACCTGCACTAATCCATCTGTAGTTACAAACTGCAATCCCAGGCTCTTTCAGCAGCTGATTCTGAAAGTAGCAATGCAGCCTATACATACATACCATCATAACTCCCAACATTTTGGAAATAAAAAGAGGGACAAACAGTTGGCGCTCGTATCGCTGCAAATTTTTTTGACCGCCGCCCATTTTTGTGGCCACACTCCCTAATTACCATGTTCATTTTACAATATTTGGCAGGTTATTAAAGTTTTCACATATTTCTGTGCTTTTTTTCCAGTTATTACAGTTTTGCTAATGAAGGTGAATTGCCATTTAAGCTAATAGGCTAACTTTTGCCAAGGGACCTGTTATCTTATATTGTTACAATTACTTATTTGTTTATCTCGAAATTGTTGCAAAAGTATCTTATCTGCTGCTGTGTCTGCTCTGGGCTCTCTGCCAAAAGCTAATTAAGTTAGAAACTTTGTTTCTTTTTCTGGCTGTTCGGTGCAGAGAAAAACAGGACGTTCCAGAACAAACGAGGGACTGCGGGTTGAGCTGTCAAACAAGGCACTGTCCCTCTAAAAATGGGACAGGTGGGAGGTATTATCCATAATAATGGAGGGCTCACACAAAAAAAATCCACCAACTGCCTGCCAAGTGGTAGTTCAGCCAGCACATCCACAGCAAAGACTCAGCACTCTCAGGACATGCGTAAAAATGAAAAAAATCCTTTTTATTTTGCAAAATCAATGTTTTGGTCACATATTCAGATGTTTATCATGCATCCATACATACATAGTAATTCAGTCCATACATACAGAGAAATTCAGTCCATGCATAGCCCCATTCTCATTAAAACTCAATGCCAGGATGCTAAATTTTCACTTTAAGAAAACAACAGCGCACTCTCTGGTCTTGTGAAAAAGGGAAAACCTTTTCCCTTTTTTTACAACCACAGAGAATGCACTGTTGTTTTAAGTATATATGTATGTATTCTGGTACCTGAATCGTTTCAAGAATACCTGTCTCAAACCATAACAAGGGGTAACTGTAAGCAAAAAAATTATGTTTTACGTGCTAGCTGAAACGTACACAAGCCAGATGTGAAAAGGGAAACCTGATTCAAGGGGGGGTGACTAAGCATCTGTAAGCTTACAGGATCTTCAGTTGGGGGTATTGCTTGACTACACACAAGTATCAGAAGGCTGTAAAAGAGCAGGCAGTCGATCTGCTTAATAAACCTTATCTTACCAGTACTCGCTCTGATATTTTGCCTGAGGAAGTCCCCGCTGGAGAGGTGCTGGAGCCCAAAGTTTTTTGCGATTCGCTGGCACACTGTGCCTTTTCCAGATCCTGGTGGCCCAAGAATGACAACTCTCAAAAGTTTGGACGCCATCTGTGTGTATTCAAGTCTAAGGAATCCAACTTTTGAACAGATCTAAAAAGTAACCAATAGGAAGTAGATTTTGGTTACAGACCATCCCTTAGATGCTGGGCAGAAATTTAATGAGATTAACTCATTCAGCATTAGACTAGGAAGTATGAACTCTGATTTAGGTCTATCTTGCAATTCCCAAACACCGGCAAACAGTGTTTTTGCAGAATCATAGAAACTGTGCAGCTTGCTGTTGTTATTACTTGAATTAAACCCTAAAGTCAGTGTTTACAGTAACAATGACAAAGCCTTGTAATGCTTTGCAGGATACATCTAAAAGAGAATAAACTCCCTCTAGAGATTAAGAATGAAACATTACTTCAGGTACAGGATGGGCAGACTAAATTATTAATGAGTTTCTAGAGCCTCTGTATACTCCTCTGTTGTACAGCATTTGCTTCATATCTGTGGCTGCTCCTGCCCTAAAATGCAGTACATCAAAATGGTAATACGGCCATAAAACATAGCTAACTTGTGTTTATGTTGTGCAACGTTATTATATATTTCAAATTACATTATACACTAAAGATGTGTGTCCTCTAAACATGTGAGTACTATTCTGTACATTCTATGTACAGATTAAGCACCCCTCCTCTCCTTTACCCGAGGAAAGACTTAAAAGGACTATTTTACAGAAAGGCAGCATTATAACACAAACAGACTTGACCATGTAAACACTTACAATGATTTAAAATGTCTACTGAATGTAAGTTATTCTATTCACTTTGTAACAGAACATCCTTATGCTTGAGACAGTTCTTTACTTCTGCTACTGTTAGTGATATGAAGGTACAGTGCAGCACAAATCCACATTAGCCATAAATCCACCACTTGAAAAGTAAAATGCCTTACCTTCTATTGCTATACAGAATTTCTGCAATATGGCGTTTAAAAGAATAAAAAGAAATTATTCCATGTTCCTTCCCATGCAGCCGAGACGTGACTGTCTGTAGAGTCTTTCCAAAGGGCTGCTCCTTTAAAGCAGTGTATAGTGTCTGTTGCACAGAAGGAAAGGGGGAGGATGTGATTGGACGTTCAACAGAGGCAGCTCCCTCGCACATCAGCAGGGAAGAATGCTATATTATGCTAAGTACTAGCCGCCCAGCAGCAGCAAAGCACGCTGGGAAATGAAGTTCTATATCAGATATTTTTTAAGGCTTCTAATAAGAGAAAAAACTACAGCTTCCAGGCGCCCCGATGTGACGCTTCCATGAACAGCTGTTTGGTGGTGTGAAATAATCGCGAACACCCTGTAAAAATAGATGGATGAGGGGATGCTCAACTTGTTGCTGAACTAGACTTCCAGATATCAGGTTTAGATCAGCAACAGGAGAAAAATGACAGTATAAATATGTAGAAATGATAAAATAAACTTGGTGAGAAATAAGAATAGGAACCTAGCCAGTTACCTCAGTACATAGGCTTGTACATATTCAGCAGCTCTCCTGTTTACAATTTCAGCAATCCTGTAGCTAGGGTTTCAATTCCCTTAGCAACCGTGCATTGATTTGAATAAGGGACTAGAATATGAATAGTAGAGGGCCTGGAATAAAAAGATGAATAATAAAAAGTAGCAATAACAAAACATTTGTAGCCTTATGGAGCATTTGATTTTTAGAAGGGGTCAATGACCCCATGTGAAAGTTTGGAAAGAGTCAGAGGAAGGCAAATAATTAAAAACTAAAAGTTAACGGTGAACCACTCCTAATAGATCTCACTCTACTTTGGATCCTCCTTTGTGTGAATGCGGACATAGCACATTCACAGTTTGAAGCCAGATTGGGTCGGCTTCAACTGAGCAGCCTTGCATAGAAGAGTATCTGAAGCAGCACAAGATGGCACTTGCCAACCCCTTTGCAGTTACACAGATAGGACACTTATAACAGCGATAGGTGGTGCAATATGGGAGTGGGGTTTTTGTTCTCCTAAAAGAAATATTAGGATATTAAAATATTTGTTTTCTGTTGCTGTACAATAAAAGGATTTATACTTTAAACATATTGAATGCAAGAACTGGCAGGAAAAGATGGGAGGAAAAGATGGCCCTAGAGCTTACTATCTATGAAATCCTGTAAGGCAATTATGCATTTTAATGGCAGCTACCAGCTATCATTGCCTGGAATGGGAAGATGTTTTTAGCCAATGATTTTCACCCAGATTAGTACCATTGCAGACATAATTAACTGGAGAAGAGCTATTCGCACCATTTCCAAATGCAGTTGTTTGAAAGCAAGCCTGAAAGATTCCCAGCATATTGATCACTGTTGGTTTGCAGATAGCCAAGGACACAGAGACCTGTTAAGGTTGCATTAACATCTTGGCATTACAGGCAGTCACCCAAGCAGGAGCCCCATCTGGTATAATTAACATTCTTTTATACATATTTATACATATTTATCACTGTTTATAATCTCTTGTTTTATTGCAGACAGCTGTAAGAGCCACATATTTGTGCTTGTTTATAAGAAACAGCCTATGCTGCTGCAGAACCTTCCATAGAGAAAAGTGAGGGCTTTGATCAAATCTGTATTTCATAACCCTCCCTCTTTAAGTAGTGGCAAATCCAAAAGAAAGAAATACTTTTGAAGTAATGGTAAAATACTATGAGTTTTTTTTTTTATTCTTTATGCCATCAGGGAGTAGCTGAACAGTTACATTTTGCAGGGATAAAATAACCACCCAGCCAAAACCTCTTCTGAAAAAAATGTCATTCAAAAAAACAGAACAAGAATACAATTGTTTCTGCATAATACATATCTGAATATGATGCTACGCTGCAGCCAGTCTTTTAGTGCAGATCACACTCAGCGTGCAAGGAAGAGGCAACAGCGAGTGTCCTACTAGACCACCAGGTACTCTCTTTACAAAATCATATTGCCTGGACTCCATGTAAATCTAAGATGGATGAAAGCTTTACTTAAATTAGGGTCTTTAATGCACCAAATTGTTATGACTACAATGTATGACCTCTACTGCTGTCTTCCTCTCTCTACTGCTGTCTTTAATGTTTACTCCCTGCTTCAGCTGTGGGCAATTTAGAATTTCACACAGTCAACAGTTTGTTCTGATCCTCAATGCCAGAGGAAAGGTACTTGTGTTTGCACTTGTTTTTAATTTATGTGCCCTACTATAGGCACTTTTAACAGTTTGGCTGTTGGTAAATCTTGCTTGCTCCACCCCAGTATTAAAGGTACGGTAAGCTTTTTCATTTCCCACCAGTACTGATTATGCAAGAGGTGATTCAAATTTATCAAGAGTCAATATACAAAATTCACTCTCAGTACCAACATGCATCAGCAGAGCATATTACTCGTACAACTCTCAGTACCAACATGCATCAGCACAGCAGATCCCAAACATTACAGGTTGCTAAAGTTAGTACTGTATGCCAGTTTCAGATTCAGTAAACTTAATTACATGTTCTATGCACAAATAGGTAATTAAATAATGTAAATGTACATGTTGCAACTATAAGTATCCACTCAGAATGTTTAGAACTGTGTTTTGCTATATCTGGAGTTGCATGTGATGTCCTTGCTGTAAACGTTTTAGGTTTTTGTCATTACAGTAACCTAGCAACTGTCTTTCTATCCTTGAAACACTACTTTGTATCATTAAGATATATGTTTGGGAGAATTTGACACAATCAATTTTACACATTTAAGAAATCTTAGCAGATGGGAATGAGGTGATATTAACAAAACTACCATAATTTAATTTTGAAGTAGCAACCAATCAGCAACCAACTGTTAGTATTCAACTGCTGTAAAACTACAGCTAAGAAAAAGTGCTGAATAATTGTTTGGTGCAAGCTAAAATTAGTATCACTAGGAGAAGACTACATCCATGACCCAAAGCATTTCTCATCAAAGTTATTTTTTAGCTTTGCCAACTGATCTGAGCACCAATATTTGTCCCAATCAATAGGCTGTAAACTCAGCAGCCACTTTCAATTTGTTTATTGAGATATTACCACCAGGTTTGAACATTTTGAAATAATGCCTCAAGACTCAATATCCTTTGGAATGTCCTTTGGTTTCGCAAAGACCTGTATTTTTGGAGGTTCGCCAACCTGAAAATAGAAGCCCACCTGCCTAAAGAATGCTTAATGGAGTTGGGTTGCTGCATGCTACTGTAAACTTAGTGGCTCCGTTACTCTTTCTATGAGCTTTACCCCAATAATGCGCTCTGGATAAGACTCTAAATCACAGGGGATGTGCCCTGCAACAGCGTGGAGGCAGGTTGTTGTCCAACTGTAACTGTATACTAAGCACAGTGACTGGACCGCTGTGGTTCTTTCAACTTAACCATGCAACTGATTTATTAACACAAGGAATAGTCTACCCAGAATGTCTCCTGTATCCTCTGAGGACACCTTGACTGTAAACCCACGTGGGATATAAATAAGTCCCTAATACCTGTCTCTGATACCCTGCCTAGGCAACAACACCCTTGGAATCTAATCCCTCCTATCACTCACCAGTGGAGCCAAAGCTGCTCAATATAGGTAGCCCTAATCTGGCTTTCTCTCCTAGAGAAACTATTACAGGGTCTACCTATACCTTACTAGCTCTGACTAAGAATGGCCCTAAAATTGACTCCAATTCACTTAGGAGAGTCACTGCCAGAGACTCCTGGCAAAAAGCCCTGAGGTCGCATTGCACAGATATTTTATATTATTACACAGTGTCATCTAGTGGCCAATCCTGGGATAGCTAGGGGTGATACTGTGAACCAGGAAATTAGTAATTACGTCTTCCCTTAGACTAAGGGTCCCTTTTGTGCCCAATCCTTTGAGGAAGGCAAAGTGAATAGGGATACATTTATCAGTCCTACACTACCTTAGAGAAGGGCAAACAATAACATGACTTCAGGTTTAGGTGATTGAGGTTAACTGCAGCCTATGTCTTCTGTCTGCTGTAGTGCTAAATATACTGTGCATTGGAAAAAAAAACAACCTGCCAAACCCAGGCTATTGGGTCCTGGGGATGGCAATGCTGCATGATTCCGTGAGTTACTTTTCTGGAGTAAATTGCAAACCTGTTTTTAAAACCCCTTTCTTCTAATGATCTATATTGCATTCCGGCAGATTCGAATAAATCTGTTATGATTGGTATCCCAAACCCAGAACAAACCCCAAGGTCCCGGCTCAGTTGTCTGCCAACAACAACCACCTTTCACTTCGGGAGGAACCCTCCGCTACTCAGGTGCCGCCAGGTCTTAACGTGAGAGGACCAAGGAGAGAGTTCTGGGTAGGCAAGGGAACCGCACGTAGTATGGGAACGGAGAACAAAAAGCATAGTCAGGTCATGGGCCAGGTCAAACCAAACAGGATAGGCTATTCAGCAAGCAATAGAATAGTCGAGGTCACAAGTTGGGTCAAAACTTCAGGCAGAAGTTCAAGAGAGTAGTTGAAACGGGCAATGGTCGGGACAGGCAGCAGACTAGATGAAAAACCGGGAACAGGCAGGATGGGCGATGACGTCATGCGCTGTTGCATGTAAAACCTAGAAGCGGGGCACGGGCCATTCTTTTAGTGCAGATCACGCATCAGCGTGTAAGGAAGAGGACACAGCAGGCGTCCCACTAGACCACCAGGTACTCTCTTTACAAAATCATATTGCCTGAACTCCTTGCAAATCTAAGATGGGTGAAAGCTTTACTGAAATTAGGTTCTTTAATGCACAAAATTTTTATGACTAGAAAGTATGAACTCTCCTGCAATCTCCCTCTCTCTACTGCTGTCTTTAATATTTACTCCCTGCTTCAGCTGTGAGCAATTTAGAATTTCACACAGTCAACCGTTTGTTTTGATCCTCAATGCCAGAGGGAAGGTACTTGTGTTTGCACTTTTTTTTAATTTATGTGCCCTACTATAGGCACTTTTAACAGTTTGGCTGTTGAAAAATCTTGCTTGCTCCACCCCAGTATTAAATGTAAGCGTTTTCATTTCCCACCAGTACTGATTATGCAAGAGGTGATTCAAATTTGTCAAGAGAGTCAATATTGACTCTCAGTAACAACATGCATCAGCAGAGCATATTAGTCTATAGCAGGGAACAACTGCCGAGTCCACTTGCAATGGGGCCCTACAGCATGTACTTCAGGTGCCTATTGGGGTTCCCAGAAGGAAATCTGGATGTGACTTTTACATTGTGAATAAGGGTACTGCTATACTTGGAAGGGATCTCTTTGCTGCATTAAACCTACAATTAGTTGATGGTCACAAAGCAACACTTCACTGGGTTGTGCAAAGAACTTTGTACACAAAGTTAAGTTGAGACCAAATGTAAAACCAGTACCATTCCCTGATTCAGCATGGGAAAAACTTGCTATTGATATTGTTGGTCCTTTTACAGATGCTCCTTTAGATTGTAGATTTGCTATAACCTTGATAGACTATTACAGTAAATGGCCTGAAATTGCATTTGTTTCTCATATAACATCAGCTACAGTAATAACATTTTTGTCTACAGTCTTCAGCAGAGAAGGTTAATATTATACAACGGACCACAGTTTGTCTCATATGAGTCTCATATCTTCTGTGTTTTACCCACAAGCAAATGGAGAAATTGAGCAATTCAACAGAAATCTGAAAGAAGCACTACACAGTTCCTACATAACTAAAGAGTAATGTGCCATGCAACAACCCAATCATCTCCAGCTGAATTATTACATGGCAGACAGATGCACACTAAGTTACATGTTGCAGACATGGACATCTCCACATCTTCCACAAAATACTGTGCCTACAAAATCATCTACTGCTGACATTGTGAAACGTCAACAAGCCAAATCAAGGCTTATACTGACAGAAAATGTGGTGCCAGAGAAGTACACTTTCGGCCTGTATCTTTAGTCAGAATTAAGAAACCAGGAATACTGAAATAAGGACAATCTTAATTTACTACACCACTTGAAGTGAGATGCCAGCAAGGACCATACACATATGAACTGTCTGATGAATGCATATGGAATGCAAGTCGTCTTGCTGCTGTTAGATATGACTTTGGAGAAGCTCCATTTGATGAAGGACATTTTCCTACTCCTAATGTCAACTGCAATAGGCCTGAAGAAAGTGAACCTATAAGGCGTACTGAGAGAATCAGAAAACTACCTGCATGGACCACTGTGTCCAGACTTATACTGTGCATACTTCATACAACTTAAAAGTGAAAGTTACTGTTGTGTAATGGCTGCATGAGTCTCTGCTAATAAAGCATATACTCTAGTTATACTCTACTCATCCTCGGCTACCCAAAACATAACACCTTCCATTCCAGCCAACACAGAAGGCAGTCAAGTAATGTACCTGAGGCACATATGCCACTGCCAACTATGTTGTAATCATGATTTTTTTTTTTGCAGGGGGGGTAGGGGTAGCAACTCCATTTTTACCCCTACAGGGTTTCCTGTCTGTTTGCTCTGATAAATAAAATATGTGGCTAATTTAGATGTGCTCGTGCACTAATATGTTTGTATTTGCTTGGAAGATGTAATTACCAGATCAGCAATTAATAAAGCACAGCTTTACATGGTGTCTTACTCTGCTGTGCCAAAAAGAAAATTGGCTTGGAATTGGTGCATAAAAGTACCTGTTTAACATCAGAACACCATCAATCAAATTATTTGAAATGTTTTACTGGAAAGGTTTAATATATAATACACTTAAATAACTTCAACCAACTTGTTATAATGATCAGGAAGTGAGTGGCTCTCCATGACATTTGTGGATGCTGGGAGTCATAGTGCATACAATTTGTGTAGCTACATTATTTTAAAGCAGTCTTAGAAAGTATGACAAAACTACCCTCTGGGAAAATTTCAGAAATAGAATGTTCTCATGATTAAGACCCCTCATCCTGTGTTCCAATCTTTTCCTGACTGATACATAATTTGCTCTTTTGTTTCCCCTAACATTACATTTATAAATTAGTGCCGTAAATGTGTAAAAATAATGGTGATCATTATGTTGGTTCAAGACATGGCAGTATTTTAAGATCTTTAGTAGACATTTCTCCAGGCACCTGCTCAGCCGCTGAGATTTTCTGCTAAATAGATGGCATGGCTGGTATATTAAAGCTGTTCTTTGCAGGTAAGCTCTGAAAGAACATTTATTCCCTAGTGTTTATGCTCTGTCTGCATCTATCACCCTTCCTGTATTTATAGCATTATATATATATTAACTTGCTTATACTAAAACTGAGGGCCACAATTACCATTAATGTATTTTTATTGTATTGCATTTATTTATACATTTATAATTGGTTGAATTAGGATATGTTTACACATGTGTGCAGTAACGCCACATCAAGGCGAAATAATCAGAAAAAGAAGGCAAATATTTCAAAAACTATATAAAAAAAGAAAAAATGAAGACTAATTGAAAAGTTGCTTAAAATTAGCCATTCTATAACATACTAAAAGTTAACCTAAATTTAACACCCCTTTAAGCCAGAAAAATAATTGCATTTTTGGGCCAAGTGCCAATTTGAGCGCTGTCATGCTTTTCCCGTTCTAGTGAATGGTTTGTGTGCCATAGTCCCTGTGTGGAGGTGCTGCCAGAGGATACACCCTGCGAGCCATAGCTCTTAGATTCTAGTGTAACAGTGGCTGAAATATCATAACAGACAATTAATAGCCTGATAATATGATTACTTTTGAACAGAACATTGAGTAATCTCAGTCGCCAGTGGAATTGCGTCTGTATCCTGGCAGGCATATGCATGAAGTACCTAATGAAGCAACAATACATTTTTATATTATCCACTCATTGTAACTTATAATATTCACATATATGTACTGGATATATTTTAAGGGATTTCCAGCAACTCCCAGCATCCTATGGACAGTCTAAGCCTGCTTTGAGTTCTAGTTCATAAATAGCTGAAGCCAGGGTTGCTGGTTAGACTTCCCATTAGTGCCTAGCCCAATGGCTGGTTCTCTAGCAGTCTGGGCACTGCACACACGAGAGGTTAGTTGGGTCACAATATTCTTGGAGTCTGCAGTTGCAGGACAGTTGCAAAGGGATCGAATGACCATACACGGAACCAGGGCTGCAGAATCCAGCCAACAGCACCGTGCAGCACAGTCCAAGAGTCCCAGATAAAGCTGTGCAGAGACCCAGACAGAGCCGATTCTCGGTCAACCTGGCAAGGGCACCCACAATGCACCACACTTGCTCAGGGAATACACACTGGGAGAAGCTGGCTAGACTATGTGAGGGATGGAGGGAAACAACCAACAGTGGATGGGGGGGGATTCAGTGGATGGGGTACCACCAGGGCTGCCATTAGAAATTACGGGCCCGTACAACAAAATTTTCTGGGCCCCCCTGGTCCCCAGCCTGGCCCAAAGCCCCGTCCCAGATCTCGCCCACCACACAGTAAAAAGGCCATGCATTCATCAGAGCTAAAACAGTAAACCCCCCACAAGTTATAAAAAGAAATAGGTGGCCAGCCCCCCCCCATAAGTTAAAAAGCAAATATTGGTGGCCAGGGCCCCCTATAAGTTAAAAAAAAACATTGGTGGTCAGGGGTTTAAAAAAAAAATGACCATTGGTGTTCGGTGGAACTTACTTTTATAGGTCCTCTTCATTCTCCTCTTCTTCGGCTTCATTCAGCAGCTTTTGGGTGCTTTATGCAGCTTTCGGGTCCTTTCGGCATATTTTGGCGGCTTTCAGTTCCATTTGTCTGATTCTGGTGGCAGCAGTGGGATTCAGCTCTCTTTGAGACACAAGGGGGGCCCGGCGAATGGACATAGCGGTCTCATATACGGTTTCTTCACTTTCAGAAGATGAATGACATTCCATGTCCACAACAGTGCATTCATATGAAACACCTGTTTCCTGGAGCCACATATTCAGGAGTTCTGATGAATTTCCTATTGAAGAATATGATATATTCTTGAAATAAAAAAACTGGTTACTTTTCCAGGGAGAAACTCTGGTCAGAGTTCCTAGTGAAAAAGTGAAAAATGTGCTGCAAGACTGACGAAGGAGTGGTTTATGGGAACAGAAGATCTCTTGAACAGTATCACAGAGAAGATAAAAGCCTTTAATGGGGATTCTTCATTTGAGCCTACTTTTGCTAAGCATTAGTATAATGGCCGTTGGATGCTTACTTCGTAGACATACAAGTATGATGATCAGGTTCGGACTGGGCCGGCGGGACACCGGGGAAAAAACCCAGACCCGCGCCCCAATCGTGTGGATAAAAATGTATGCCATGCGGTGCTATGGTTCATGCATGCGTGCTGCATGCCGTATTTCGTGCATGAGTGCTGCGAGCCGAATTTTACGCATGGGCCCCCAAGGTTTGGAACCTGGTGGGCCCCAGATGTGCCAGTCTGACCTAGGGTTGCCACCTGGCCGGTATTTTACCGGCCTGCCCGGTAAAAATGATGGTTGTTCCCAATGTTATTAATAGGGAAAAAAGATAAATATATATATATTTCCAGAAAAGGTGGCAACCCTAGTCTGACCCTGATCAAGACTATGATACCTTCAAGAAGAATATACCTACTTTTTAGATTGTTGATTGGTTGCAATGAGGTAACAGAACCAGTGCAAACTTAGCACCATTTATTATATTACCCCCTGTGCAAATATCACTTTGCATTTACACAGAACCACACAGATACTGCCAGAGTACTCAGCAATTACTGAAAACGTACAGAACACAGAATTCAAGATCATTGGTGGGCATAAGCAGGTCTCAATATAATTGATTTTTACTCCTTAACGTATGGTTTGTCATGATGTCCCTTCCGGCTTGTGACTAGTTTTGTGGTGGTCAGAGGGTCAGGTTGCAGATAAGGCAGTTTCAATAAAGTAGGGGGTCCAAGTTTCATAAATCAAGACCTCCAAAGACTCTTAGCCGCTTTATCCTAAAGCCTGTAATGTTTAGTGTACCATTGTAATCACAAGTTTATTTGTTGTTCACATGCTGTTGATCTAATTGACTACAATCTTTGTAACATTTACATACTTCTAGATTGAAAGTGGTACTTCAATTAAAATTCTTTTATACTTTTTTCCATTTTGAGGAGCAAATTATTTACTTGATAAGAGGTGATACTGCCCTGTTTAAATATGCCACATTCCAACACAGTTTTGTGTCTACTCATTTTGTACATGCTGCTTTTGGTTATTACTTTGTGATTTTTAGTGTGTGAGCTGATTGGTAAGTCAAATAGATCTGGTAGCTTTTGAGCTTGCCTTTCTTCTGAAACAACTCAAATTTAAAATGTTATCAAGAAACAAGGAGAGCTATAGCCTTAATTTTTTTTTTTCTTTTGTAATGAATGTTAAAAAAAATGATTTCCAAAAAATTTGTCTGGTATAATTTTGTGCCCTAACACTTCCAATCCTTCTTGCTAGCAATGATTATAATGTCATACTCTGTTTGTTGCCTTCCCTGACATTGTCTGGCACAACTTGCTAAACCCTAAGAGCAGCAAAGATTGAAGAACCACCATAAACACAATTTTGTTCATATGTTAAGTCAGTACAACTTTTTAATTGTATCGGGTCGGTTATCTGGACACACAATAAAGGGCTAGATCATATTGAAATTATGCCATACCAAGAAGTCAGCAGAGCCCTTATGTAGACTGGGGGCCATAGCTTGGAAGGTCATATCTGTCCCATTGGACAACCTTATCATTAGGCATATAGCACTTTCAATTGCACTTTAAATTGACAGCAGTCCTTTGTTTGTCTCCTACTTCCCTTTGTGTTTCTCCACCTGATGTATCTGCTTAAAGATGCAGGACAGGGTAGCTCAGCAAGTAAAATTAATCATTTAATTATGTAGCACCAACATATTCTGCAGGGCCTAATGATGCTGTGCTGGCTGTTTCTGCAAGCACAGGGTCATGCATAATACTGCCCACACACCATTAAAGGAGAAGGAAACCCCCAGGGCGCTAAACCCCTCCCCCCCTCCCCTGTGCTGCCCCCCCTCCCTCCTCCCCCCTGGCCTACCTGTCCCCCTGGGCAAATGCCCCTAACTTTTTACTCACCCCTCTGCGCAGGTCCTGTCCACGGAGTACGCAGTCGCCATCTTCTCCCACGCGCGTCTTCTTCCTGCTCTGATCGGCGTTTTCTGGCGCATGCGCAGTAGGAACAGGTACCGGTACGGCTCTACTGCGCATGCGCCGAATGTCACGAAGTGAAATCGGAAAACTTCGTGACATTCGGCGCATGCGCAGTAGAGCCGTACCGGTACCTGTTCCTACTGCGCATGCGCCAGAAAACGCCGATCAGAGCAGGAAGAAGACGCGCGTGGGAGAAGATGGCGACTGCGTACTCCGTGGACAGGACCTGCGCAGAGGGGTGAGTAAAAAGTTAGGGGCATTTGCCCAGGGGGACAGGTAGGCCAGGGGGGAGGAGGGAGGGGGGGCAGCACAGGGGAGGGGGGGAGGGGTTTAGCGCCCTGGGGGTTTCCTTCTCCTTTAATGGGGGTTATGCAATACAAAGCACAAAGTTTGCCCAGGAGCAGTAACCCATAGCGACCAATCAGCAGGTAGAATTTACTGATACCCTGTTTAAAAGCAAACAGCAAAAGCAAACATTGGTTGCTATAGGTTACTGCTCCTGGGCAAACTTAGTGCCTTTAGTTACATATGGGGGATTGAGTTTAACCTTTGAGTTTATGGAGTTATTTTTATCATTACTGAGTTTGACCTTAATTTTTGAGTTAACTTTAGAGGGTAAAATTCTGAGACAATTTGCAATTGGTTTTACTTTTTTTATCATTTGTGGTTTTTGTGTTATTAAGCTTTTTTTAACAGCTCTCCAGTTTGCAACTTCAGCAGTCTGGATGCTAGGGTGCAAATTACCCTAGCGACCATCTATTGACATAAATAAGAGACTGGAATATGAATAGAAGAGAGCCTAAATGGAAACAGGAGTTTTAAAAAGTAGCAATAACAATACATACTTAGCCTTGCAGAACAGCTGTTTTTTGATGGGGCAGTGACCCCCATTTGAAAGCTAGACACAGTGGCGTAACTAGATATTACTGGGCCCCACAGCAAATTATTTTTCAGGCCCCCAAAATTTTTAGCAGTTGACTTGTTTTACCAATATTTATTGAAACTGTATATGAATTAGGGCCTCGTGGGGCCCCTATACCTCCTGGGCCCCCCTGCAGCCACAGGGTCTGCTTCCTCTATAGTTACGCCCCTGGCTAGACAGAGTCAAAAGAAAGGGGCAAATATTAAAAAAGAAAAAATTACCAATTGAAAAGTTGCTTAGAATTAACCATTCTAGAACATACTAAAAATTAACTTAAACTTAAAACTTAAACCCACATCATTAATCAGTAGAAAATGTAATGCATATACAGTAAGTATACTTAGCATAGAATTGTGGTATATCCTTGCCAGGCATAATGCCCTATTCAGCTTCTCTGAGCAAAATGTATGTATGTATAACTTTATTTGTAAAGCGCTGTTAAAGGAAAACTATACCCCCAAACAATGTAGGTCTCTATAAAAAGATATTGCATAAAACAGCTCATATGTAAAATCCTGCTTCATGTAAATAAACCATTTTCATAATAATATACTTTTCTAGTAGTATGTGCCATTGGGTAATCATAGAAAATTGCCATTTTAAAAAATAAGGGCCGCCACCTGGGATCGTAGGATTCACTGTACTCACAAACATACCAACAAACCAGACATGTTAGATCACATGAGCCAATTAACAGACAGAATGTAAAAAAGCTTTCCTTCATACGAAGATATACCAGCGCTGTAAGCTTAGGGATAGACACCAAAAAACATAAAAATAAAATATAGTGTAGTATTTTCAAATATGGTTTGCACCTCTTTGTGCAGCTGCTATATGATGTGGTTTGATATCTTCCACCAAGAGATTCAAGTGCCCTTTATCCGTGCCTTATTAATAATATACGTGGCCACCTCCTGTGTGAGGTAATGGGTACTTACAAACGTTTAGTTTTGCCACTAGCATATAGTGTAATTCTTTGTCCCAATCCTGGTTGTCTTTAGAACTCTAAGAAAATATTACTACTGTTGAAGACCAGTTCACTTAGATTTGGTGGTTCTTAGAATAATCTGATAAGTACTGCCCAAGTTGGTTTCTCACTCCTTCCAAGCTCTCTTGTGACGTCAATGGTAGGTAGGGTTTTTCTAAGACCAGTCACAGCACTAGTGCGGAACTCGCTCTGTTCCCGCACTATTAGCTTGAGACACCACCGCACCACCCTCCGGTTTCCCCTGGGTTCGAATCTCTCCGCTGACCTCTCACCCGGCCGCGCCTCGGTCTCACTCCGCCGTTGCTAAGGCAGTGAAAACCCCTGGAACTGCCTTAGCAACGGCGGAGTGAGACCGTGGCGCGGCCGGGTGAGAGGTCAGCGGAGAGATTCGAACCCAGGGGAAACCGGAGGGTGGTGCGGTGGTGTCTCGAGCTAATAGTGCGGGAACAGAGCGAGTTCCGCACTAGTGCTGTGACTGGTCTTAGGAAAACCCTACCTACCATTGACGTCACAAGAGAGCTTGGAAGGAGTGAGAAACCAATTTGGGCAGTACTTATCAGATTATTCTAAGAACCACCAAATCTAAGTGAACTGGTCTTCAACAGTAGTAATATTTTCTTAGAGTTCTAAAGACAACCAGGATTGGGACAAAGAATTACACTATATGCTAGTGGCAAAACTAAACGTTTGTAAGTACCCATTACCTCACACAGGAGGTGGCCACGTATATTATTAATAAGGCACGGATAAAGGGCACTTGAATCTCTTGGTGGAAGATATCAAACCACATCATATAGCAGCTGCACAAAGAGGTGCAAACCATATTTGAAAATACTACACTATATTTTATTTTTATGTTTTTTGGTGTCTATCCCTAAAGGTGGCCATACACGGGCCGATAAAAGCCTCTCGACAGACCAAGTCGGCAGCTTATTGGCCCGTGTATGGGGGCCCCCGACGGGCTTTCCCGATCGAGATCTGGCTGAAAGTCGGCCAGATCTCGATCGGATGGGGTTAAAAATCCCGTCGGATCGCGGCCGCATCTGTTCGTTGATGCGGTCCTGCGATCCGACCGCCCGTTTGGCGAACGCTAGGATCCGATCGTTGGGCCCTAGGGCCCACGATCGGATCAGCCCGATATTGCCCACCTCAAGGTGGGCATATCGGAGGGAGATCCGCTCGTTTGGCGACATCGCCAAACGAGCGGATCTATCCGTGTATGGGCACCTTAAGCTTACAGCGCTGGTATATCTTCGTATGAAGGAAAGCTTTTTTACATTGTGGTTGATCTGAGGGAGAACAGATCCTTTACCGGCAAAGGGAGTGAATTGCAGAACCTTTGGATTTTATTTATTTCTCACAATTAACAGACAGAGTTGTGTCTTTTGCTTCCACACTTCTTCCTGTTACAGTTAGAGTTGTAGTATTTCTGGTCAGGTGATCTCCGAGACAGCACAGACACCATCACAAAATGGTGGCTCAAGGCAAGAGATGTAAAAGGGCAATATTTACTTAAATATATATTCCAGTTTGGTAAGATTCTTTAATATGCCACTTAATATGATATGAACTACAGTATCTGTTGCTTAAGTGTTCATTTTGGGGTATAGTTTTCCTTTAAGGAGCTGCAGCGCTTTATCATCATGTTTTGCTTATCAGAATACATACATTAAGGTTTTTGTAGTTTCATTTAAAAAAGACTTGCCAATTACTCCTTAAAAAACATTTCAATTAGATTTTACTGTGATTTATGGGATTAACATAGAATACAAGGGAACATCTCTGCTAGAACAGATTTATCGTAATAGGATATAGTTTCTTTAATTCGAAAATTCGACCCTTGATAAATATACCCCAAAGTCTTGGTCAGCTTCCATGTCCGTTATGTTCTACTGAATATTACTGTTTTGCCCAGCAGCTCCAGTTGTTATACAAGTTGTCCGTGTAAGAGATGTCCCTAAACTGGTGATAGCCTGGTTTCTGTTTAAAGGGGTGGTTCTTAACTTTTAATATGTTATAGAATGGTCAGTTCTATGCAGCTTTTCAATTGGTCTTCATTGTTTGTTTTTTTTATAGTTTTTTTTAAAGAAATAATGTGCCTTTTACTTTTGACTTTTTCCAGCTTTCAAATGGGGGTCACTGACCCCATCTAAAAACAAATGCTCTGTAAGGCTACAAATGTATTGGAGTCCCAAACATTACACGTGGTGGCTAAAGTTAGTTCTGTATGTGTCAGTTTCAGATGCAGTAAACTCAATGACATGTTCTCTGTACAAATAAGAGGTAAATAAATAATGTAAATGTACATGTTGCAACTTTAAAATCCCAGCTGTTATAACGTGTGAGAAAAGAAAGCAATCGCTTTTCAGTTAGCTGGCTCATGTCTGCTGCTGTTTGATAACGTTTCTCCGTGTGAGGAGACCAATAAATCAGCGCACACTGAGAATAGGAAGCCTTGTAAAAATAGGAATTACAGGGAAATAAATGAATTAGGATGTCTGGCCCTCCACTGCCCCTATCTGGCTTCCAACACAAACTGACAAGCAGCTCATGTGCCTTTTGTTTTTCTCCTGCTAGTCATGAGACCCGGAAGTTTTTTTTTTTTCTTTTTCTATCACATGGCAGAGAGATTTAATAAAAACAGAAAAATGGCGACAGTCACGTTGCTTGTGTTGCTGCGTCACTAGATGATCGGAGGGGCAGATGTGAGGTAAGAAATGGCGTGCAGCTGCTGGTGGGTCCAGCTGGAAATGCAGTGTGCAATTGAGTGTGACAGGGCAGTAAGCTAGGGTAAAGCTGGGAAGGGCTGGGTGCTGCTGTTAAACACCACACAGTATGTCATTCCTAGGGGCAGCCATTCAAGCATAAGCAAATAGGGGCTTAAGTGTGATTTGGGGATGAAAGAGTGTATTTCTTTCCAGGTTTGGGCATGACTACTCTTTACTTTTTGCCACTTTCATAAGACAGCTTCATTATATTGTTTGCATGCACACAGCATTCTCCCTTTGTTTACATTGCTGTCCATTATACCAGGACTTGGGGTTATTCAAAGCATTCAGGGGAAGTTATATGAAATGTCTAACTTATAGTCTTATAGGTTTTCTCACAACACTGCACAATGTGTTCTCTTTTTATAGGTGTCAGTATTACTAAACCAGATTGCTGTGCCAGCATCCCTGTAGCTGCAGCTGGACTACAACTCCCAGCATCCCCTTTCAGTTTTTGAGTTCTAAAGGTGCACAGATTTGACAAAACAGTAACCATTCCCCATACTATTTTAGTGATTTCTTTCTTTCATTTCTCCAGCAGCCACACCTATGTGTCCATAATGTTTTGAAAGGACGCACTTGCTTTGCACGTTGCCCTGGTAGTGGAGCAGTTAATTCTGGCATTCACCCCCCTTCCTGCCCTCCAATTGTAAATATAGCTCGAAGTTGTTTACATGAAAGATCCAGCAGGAGGAGCCTGAGAGGCTGGACTGTGACTAGACACAGAATGCACTGCTACAGTGACAATCCTGACTAGGAGGAACCCACAGAGGTCTGTACACTACGGGTATGTAGCTCAAAGACACACTCATGATATTGTTTTTGCAATTGCCATTCCTTGCTGGGCTGTAATGTCAAAGAATCTGTGACTCTACATGCTCTACATCAGTGCTGTCCAACTTCTGATGTACCAAGGGCCGGATTGTTTCTGGTCTCCGTGATGGAGGGACGATAATGTAAGCCAGTGTTGGCCACTCCCTTTTAAACCACACCCACTTTAAACCACACCCATGTTGCCACTAGAACTTTTAAGATCATGTCCACATTAATGGTAGCACACCAAAAACTAAATGGTTGATGCTCACTGCAGGGATATCACTCATTGTGAAAAAAGTAAGGCATATTAAAACATACCCATCCATATGATTCCTCCTCCCCTGCATAGAGCATAGGGCAGGCAGAGTATGGCACAAACAGGCAGCATATGGCAGGCAGAGTATGGCACACACAGGCAGAGTAGGGCAAGCAGAGTATGGCACACACAGGCAGAATAGGGCAAGCAGAGTATGGCACACACAGGCAGAGTAGGGCAAGCAGACTATGGCACATACAGACAGAGTAGGGCAAGTGTAGTATGGCACACAGGGAGCATAGGGCAGACAGAGTAGGGCAATCAGAGTATGGCACACACAGGGAGCATAGGGCAGTCAGAGTATGACACACACAGAGAGCATAAGGCAGGCAGAGTATGGCACACACAGGGAGCATAGGGCAGGCAGATTATGACACACACAAGGAAAATAGGGCAGGCAGAGAATGGCACACACAGGCAGCATAGGGCAGGCAGAGTGAGGCAAGCAAAGTATGGTACACACAGGGAGCATAGGGCAGGCAGAGTATGGCACACACAGGCAGAGTAGGGCAAGCAGAGAATGGCACACACAGAGAGTATAGGGCAGGCTGAGTATGACACACACAGGGAGCATAGGGGAGGCAGAATATGGCACACAGGGAGCATAGGGCAGGCATAGTATGGCACACATGGAGCATAGGGCAGGCAGAGTGTGTAACGCTCATGTTATCAGGAACCTTGTGCAGTGACGGATACCCTCGAATGTACAGGTGGACCATGTGGTTTCCAGTGTTCACCAACGCCCTTTTGGGGCCGTGTTTTCTGCTGCTGAAACCAACAAGGATGTGCGTAGCTAGAAACAAATCCGTAATCGAGGTACCGGCAAGGAGTTAGAGAAGACGTAGTCAAGAATCAGGTGAGGGGTTCAAGGCAGCTGGCAGGAATCGTAGACAAGGATCAGACGGAAGTCAAAAAACCAGGTGATCAAAGTCAAAAAATGCTTTAGCAGGAACAGAAAACTGAAGCCTAACTTGGGCATTGAAAAAATGGCAAATCCGGCTTTTAACAAGAATTTGGCACCAAAAGATTTGAACCGGCGCCAAGTAGTGATGTCATGATCCTGGGCGGTAAACTCCAGGGTCAAATACGCCACCCCGGAAGTCCACTGAAGCAGGAAGAGAGATGTGCCGAGAGGTAAGCAAGGAATCAGATCTCCTGGAGCATCTTACAGTATGGCACAGACAGGTAGCGTAGGGCAGGCAGAGTATTGCACTACACACAAAAGAGGTGTAAACAATGCAGGGGCCAGTTACACATTTACAAAGAAGATACCAGATAAGATGTGTACAATACAAATATTACACATGTATGGGTCATATTATCCAGAATGCTTTGGACCTAGGGATAAGGGATTATGGATAATTTGTAATTTGGATCTCTATACCTAAAGTCTACTTCAACACTATGCAATATGTTGGCGCTCTAAAAAATACATGGTAATAATAATTACACTAAAAATCATTTAAACATTAAATAAACTTAATGGGATTGTTTTGCCTCCAATAGGGATTTATTTATAAGACTGTGTATATTCTCCCAGTCACCAAATATTCTGGTACCCCAGGTTAGTGGTAAAAGGTACTGTGACCCCCACCCCCAATGAATTGAGGTTGTCTTTCTTTCAGGTCTGTTTTTTTTTCAGAACATGTAAGGCATTGTAGGAGTTGGAGTTCTGGCAAGAGAGGAGTTGACTACTGCAACATTATTTCAATAGTATGTGTAGTCACAGTTGTACAGAAAATAAAAAGGGCAGAAAAATACTGTTCTCAGGGGCAATTACATTTAAAAATTATTTAACATTTTTAATGTATATTGGAAAGTTGTTCAGAATTTGCTTTTATTCCCTGCATTACACAATTATAACAGGATGGCTGTCTGATTGCAGAAGATGCACGTATCATTCAGATGGAAAAAATAGTGATTTACAGAGCCATTGTGACTGACAGGCTGCCCTGGCTCAGTTATCACAGTGCTGATGCTGTCTACTCTAAAGGTACAGTACTGTGATAACTGAAGGATGGCAGCCATCTTAACTTCAGCTGCTCACCAGAAGACTATCATCCAATGGAATGTTTCTAAGACAATATAAAATCATTAAAAAAAATTAATCTTCTAAAAACTTGGATGGGAGGCATTCGCCATTATTATACAACATGCTTTACACAGCTCCTAACTCATATAGAAGTTGCTTAGGAATTTGAGTTGCTGCCTGCATTTTCTTATTCTAGCAGTCAGTAATTTCCATCACATGAACTTAACTCTGGAAGTTTTCATTAGCTATAACACTTAGAATCTCCATTCTAAAAAAACAGGAATTCCCAAGGAAATCTTGTCCTAGGGATGATATGGATAGGTCTTCTATATGTGGTTATAATGCATGTAAAGATAAAGACCTAGACAATGCAGAAATTGATGCAGCCTCACATTGGGGCAAATTCACTAACCTGCAGAAATTCGCCAGCGACGGCTTTGCTCACATCGCAAAAATTCGCCCGGACAACGCTAATTCACTAAAATGTGAAGTTGTGTCCAGGGTGCCGAACGATGGCGAAGTTTCGCTAGCGTTAATTTGGCAAGCAAAGTTGCGCTAGCGTTGACTAATTTGCATATGGCGGGAAGTTAAATTTCAATGGACTTATATGTTGCAGCAAATACATTACACTACACAAGTACAGGGAACCTTAATAAAAGAAAATAGAGTTGTTATAATGCCCTACACATGTGCCCAGTGTATAGTTTATGTGCCATGTGTAAGGAAATGTAGGGAGGAAGCCAGGTACCCTTAAAAAAAAATTACGATCTTTTTCAGCCTACCACCCTGAAAAACTGAAAAGTCGCCAGCGTTTTTTGGGACTTACGAAAATTTTCAACTTTTTTTTGAGGAATTCCTATCTACTCTATTGCACATTGCCTGGTCTGAGGTGGCCAAGGCCAATCTGGCGCACTAGGTACTGTTCATTAAAATCCGCATCTTAGTGAATTTGCGTTGTTTCGTCCATTCACCAGAGCGAAAATTCGCCTGGCGTTAGAGTGCAAAGTAGCGCTAGAGTCTATCTCCTTCGCTAGTGAATTTACACCAAATCGGAAAAGTCCCGAAATTACGTCACGCTGGCGAATTTTCAACAGCGTTAGTCACTTCGCCCTTTAGTAAATTTGCCCCATTGGGTGAGTATTTTTACTAATTCTGGAATGTTGTTAAAGTGATACTGACACTAAATTTTTATTTCAAAATATTAATCTACATGAAAAGTTACCTATAGGTCATGTTGATCTTTTGCTTTTGTAAGTAGGTCATGTTGATCTTTTGCTTTTGTAAGTAATTGTTATTTGAAGTTCCTAAACCTAACTTTTGCCAACCTGACTGTCCTTCTCAACTTATCAGAGTTTCTAATGCCAACAGACTCCTGCTGCACAGATATTGCAGCCCCCTCAGAGAGGAACATGGGGGTAAGAAAGGTAATGTAAAAGCATCAGGCAGATACTTTTATGGCAAAATTATAAATTGCATTCAAAGATAAAGTTATGATAGATATTAAAAAAGTTTATTTTCTGATGTCAGTATCACTTTAAGTATGGGAGAGGTAGCTCTTAAAAAAGCTGAAGTGTGTGTTATGTGAAGGGCAAAGCTGAGAGGATGCTAAACCATACGATATATAAAGGAGAGAGGCAGAAATTAAAACTGCTTAGTGTAAGGGACTGAGGACAAGAATAATTAACAAGGTGCTACAGAGTAGTGCTCAGTGTGTATGTGTGGGAAGGAGGCTTTTGTTTCATTAAAATAAGGAATTTCTGAACCTAAATCACACACTATACTGAGAGTCACTTTTATATTCACAGAACTGCAGCACTTATACTCAGGCATTCTACCCATTCTAAATTTTATCCATTTGCAATATCCTAAAAAGGTATCACAGTGCTAAAACTAAGATGATAACTGTATAATTATTCTCTTAATTTGTAAAAATGTTTTCTTGATCAATAAAAAAATACTTTTTTAACAATACATACTTTTCATAATTTGGTATAGTTTGTAACTCTTACAGTGAGTACAGTTTGTGACCAATACTGTGCCACAGGGCACAGACTACTAGTATGTACAGTAGATAAAGGCAAGTTTACAAGTAGGGGTTTAACTATGTAATCTACATCTAAGGCCTCTGTTTGCACAGTAATACAGGCAATAATACTACTCTACTGTCTGAAACCTGGGACTGGTGTGAATAAGTTGCATAAATGTGTCAGCACTATATAATTAAATGATAATAAAACAATATACTATGCACATTCTGTTCATTACAATTTGAACATAGATTGGGTATTTTAGATAACAATACAGGCAAGCTTTTCACCCCCAGAAAGTTTGGAAGATTTGTTTGATCAAACATTTGGGTAAAACACAAGGGCAGGGTTTCTTTTAGATAAATTCAGTCTTGAGCTTCCATAAGTTAAAATTTCATCTAATCATTCCTCAATGTCCACATACAATGACTCAGATCTGGTATATTCATAATTAGGTGTAGGTAAAGGAGAAAGTTGGCTGGAAAAAAAGTTACTGCATTATGATTGATTGGAGGAATGGTTTGGGGGGGTGTCCTGGCAGCAAGTTGATGGGATGGTGGTCAGTTGCCACAGTGGAAGACAGATCAGGAACAGAAAGATCATGAACGAGAGGTACTTTGCCTGCCTTGCTCGCACGTACCTCTTGAACTGGCACAAAATTCATCTCATTCACCTCTCATTACAGCTAAACATTACTGAAAATAATCAATGTAAACAACCAGCATTGCTCTGTGGCACCTTGTCATTGATTAATTAACAGCCATGACCATTTTCAGCTGGTTAGAGAGTTTATTGATTGCTGATTGTGTATCTAAAGTTTACAGTGGGTGCAGGATAGGAGCACAGAATGATTGGGTTACAGTAAGTTGCACATCTCATTATAGTAACTGAAATGCACCTCTAGATGGTGCTATAACAAAACAAATACATGCAAATTAGTCGCTTGAAACCCCTTGACAATTTGCTTATGAAGCTATCATGTTTTAAAATGCTGACAGTTGAAAAGGTTACCTGCTTTTGGAATTATTGCCTCATTTCCAAAACATAGGGCAAAGCCTTCATATTATATATTTCCTAACTTTTTGCATCCAGAAGAGCAGCTCTTTGTACTTCTAGAATGGAGCTCACAGAACAGCTCCTCACTCTGAATGCTGTACTATCTGCTTTTGGTGGCATGCACATTCAACTCATTTTGGTAGGGATGCAATAACTCCTTATTTTTGAGAGATAGTTATTGTAATGTAACTACCCCATGCCATACTAATATTTAGGCAAATGAATAGTTACCCAATGAGGGAACAAGTCATACAGCACTGTTCTACATTTCAATGACTATGTAGCTTTCAAGTGAACATAAATTAGAATTTTTAGTTGTGGTGTAATTTTGCATTGTAGGATGTAGTGGAGGATGCCCAATGATGAGTATTTTAGTTGTATATTGTATAGGACTGTTATACATACATTTTTACCTACCTACTTATACCTACATAACTTTTACAACTAATGGGTAGGGATGTCGCGGACTGTTCGCCGGCGAACTTGTTCGCGCGAACATCGGCTGTTCGCGTCCGCCGCAAGTTCGCGAACGTCGCGCGACGTTCGCCAATAGGCGTTCGCGTCAAAATCGTTCGACCATTCGACCATTCGATCGCTAAAATCGAAGGATTTTCGTTCGAATCGAACGATCGAAGCCATTGGATTGAATGAAATCATTCGATCGAATGGCTTCGATCGTTCGATTCGAACGAAAATCGTTCGATCGAACGATTAAAATCCTTCGATCGTTCGAATCGAACGATTTTCGGATGTTCGAAGTTCGCGAACTGTTCGCAATTTTTGCCGGTGTTCGCGAACGGCGTTCGCGAACACATTATCGGCGGTTCGCTACATCCCTACTAATGGGATGATTGGCCTGAAATTCCTTTTAGAGTTGCACTTTGACTCTCACATTAGAAGGGCAGAAAAAAACAGAGACCTTAAAAATGAATGCCAATGCCAGACATGTCATTTCTCCACTAGCGTATGTACACCAGAATATAAAAGCCGATCTGCCTGTTAGTGAACACACAAAGCAGATACTGGAACAGAAACTATTTAAAGACAGTCAGATTATAAGTGGATAGTGGGGTTTTTTTTATCACATATCTCTGTATTCCTGGAAGCTTAGATTGCAGTCCAGCTAGTGGAAGATTAGGGATGTATTTGTTTGTCATCCTAGATCAGAGGTCCCCAACTTTTTTTTACCCATGAGCCACATTTAAATGTAAATGTGGAGAGAAACAAAATCATACATAACGTTCTTGGGGGTTGCAAAATATATTATGTGCTTGGCAATTGGTAGCCCCTATGTGGGCTGGCAGCCTACAGGAGGCTCTGTTTGGCAACTGGGAGCAACATCCAAAGGGTTGGAGAGGAATATGTTGCTCACGAGCCACTGGTTGGGGATCACTGTCCTAGATAATTATGGAAGCCCATGTTAAACACTGGTTAGACTGATAAAGGTGTGTATGATTATATACTATACCAAATGTTCCTGGAAGCCCAACCTTAAAACCAGTTTGGTTTGTTTACATATTCCTGAAACTAAATGGTGACATTATTTCCATGAATATGTTATTAGTTATGCAGCTATGGAATAACTGGTCCAAACAAGGTTGTGCTTCACCAAACCACCAATAATCCATATCAGATTATGAATTTGATCTTAATTTCAACATGGCTAAAACGTTGTTTGATGCATGTGTATATTTTCGAACATACAGGTATGTATTCAGTAAAGAAGAATATTTATGGTATTACTGGTATCTGGAAATGTAAAATGTTGAAAACACTTTTAAAATCGTTTAGATTTGCTTTTTGCTGGTTGGTTACTATGGGCTACTGTTCCTGGGCAAACTTGTGTCTGTTCTTACATAACCCCAAAAAAAGTTTAGAAAAACTGTAAAATTTAGACCATATAACTCATGGACCAGCCACCATATGAGGGGACAGATGGGAGTTCTGTGACTCCATGACAGAGAGTAGGCCATTCGGTCATCATGCTCCAGATTTGCACGCCTCTGAAAGGCTTGCCAACAAGTGGGCTGGGTTTAAATGGGTCAATCAACATAGTGTTGAGTGGTTGGATGGTCTCTTTAGACTATCAGCTTTTTAATTTGTCTTTATACATTTTTTTAAATTAATCTTTATACATTTTATGATGGGTGTAGCCTAATTAAATGCTATCCAACACACATCTATTTTAATCCAGTATAGATGTTTGCAGAACTTGATCATCTGGCAGTTTATTTGTTCTTTGGTGTACTCCCTCTTTATGCAGTCATGGCTTATTGCATGCATTGGTTTTTCATGTCTAGATGTGGTTTCTCCAGGTTATATTTTGCATGCGTAGTTTTAAGGAAGCACTTCAATTTAGGACTTTGGTCAGGAGTCTTTATTTCCAAGAGACTCACATTACTTGCAGGTACCTACCTACTTTGACTAACTGGAATGAACATACCATCACATGTTGCACACTGCCAGTGCTGTTTCAAGACTGTGTAAAAATACAGTCACATGACATTTGCTCCTCAATCATATGATTTTTTTCCCCCTTTTTTGGAGCATGTTTGTAGATAAAATAGAGAATATAATGTTGAGATACAAGTATAAATATATAATTTTCTGGTTTGGTACCTGATAGGATGGAAGCGTAGAGTTAAAGCTCCTGCTGTTCGGGGGTCTAAATATCTGCATATTTTAGTATTAGTCCTCTGTAGCTTAACCTACCTCGCTCCAGAGGTCAGTGGGGAGCCAGAGATGGTGGTGGTACTCGCCATTTCGCTAGTCTCTCAGGCACTACTGGTCATTTGCTGGTGGTGGTTACTGGAGTAACCAGTGGTGGTGGTTATCCACGGTTGAAGCGAAGCAGCAACCTTGATTGACCTCATCTCCCTACTCCATAGCATTCACTACATACAGTTTTTTTCTTGGAGGCTAAGCAGGATTGTAGCAGAGCTCCTGCTACATAGTGAGTTTCTGCAATACTATTTTCTTGAAGTTTTGCTACGAGATGGCATCACAAAATGGTGAAGTCTAACAGAGTTTGAGGGGCACATTCACTATTGTTCGAATATCGAGGGTTAAAATCCTTCGAGTTCGAATTTCGAAGTCGAAGGATTTACTGCATTTCCTTCATTCGAGCGATCGAACGATTCGAAGGATTTTAATTCACCGATCGAACAATTTTCCTTCGATCAAAAAAAGCTAGGAAAGCTTATGGGGACCTTCCCCATAGGCTAACATTAGTGCTCGGTAGGTTTTAGGTGGCGAAATAGGTGGTCGAAGTTTTTTTTAAAGAGACAGTACTTCGACTATTGAATGGTCGAATAGTCGAACGATTTTTTAGTTCGAATTGTTCGATTCGAAGTCGTAGTCGAAGGTCGAAACAGCCAATTCGAAGTATTTTCATTCTAATCCTTCACTCGAGCTAAGTAAATGTGCCCCTAATTGTACAGCATGCAGTTTTCTGCCACCAAACTTTGTTACCAGGTACATTAATAACTTTATTGGTCTTTTCTTCAGTGAAAGATGTTCTTTGAATGTTATTTGCTAGAACACCTCTACTAAATCTGTGGTTGGATGGTATATAGACCTTTATAATAATATATAATTTATAATAATGATAAAAGATTCTCAGATTTATAGGCATACCTGAATCCTCTCTTTTAAAAGCTAATGGTGGGGGAAGACTTAGCCCTCTGACTGAAACTAATGCCCAGGTAAGTAGATGCTTATCCCAAGAAATGCTACCATGCAGGGAGGTGCCAGTCTTTGAATACTATAACAAGAGGTAGTTAGGGACCACCATATAGAGTTTACCTTGAGGGTAAATACCTTTTTGTAAATACATGAACTTGCATAGATACTAGATTACTTATGAAACAGGGGGTCAGGGAATGTACATTGATCAACCCCCCTTCTTTTTCTCTATATTTGTAGTAGCACTTCCATTGTATTTAAATCTATTTTTACTTAGCCTTGGGGTGCTCCCACAACCCTCATTTTTTGCATAATAAATTACCCCCTGTTGCAAAATACGAGTATATTAGAAGTCACCTCGGAGTTCCATGACCTTTATAAAAATACTCAGCCTTCAGTCTCGTGGTCATGGAACAAATATCCTTATATTTTACAAGAGGGGGTACTTTATTCACTATATAATTGCAAATGTTCTTTGCGTAATTAATTCTAGCCCAGTGGGTGTATTTACTTTTATCATATGTTTTTTAAGACTGTCTCTGCCCATCTATTCTGATGGCATCCCAAGGTAGTGCTTGTCTACTGAACAATGTTTCCTGGAATGTCAATGGACTCGGTTATATAAAAAGAAAGAGTATTCTCAAAAACATTAAAAAAGCTTAAAATGTGACAACTTTTCTACAGGAGACTCATCTAAATGAGTCTGAAAACGTCTGGTTTGGACTTTTCTCCCAAATCGCTCGATTTTTTGGGGGATTATTGCCTGAAAACTCCCACTTTGTCGGATTATCATACTAAACCCAGTGCAATTTTCAAATTGGGAAAGGGACATCTCCCATTTACTTATACATGACCTCAACAGGTTTGAGATGGCTGATATTTTGATTCAGGCTTTTGCAGAATCAGGGTATAATAAATCTCAAAAAATTCAAGGTCGTTTTTTCCAATAAAAATTTGAATTTTTGCCCCAAAAAGCTATACCAGAAAAATTTGAGTTTTAGTAAATAACCCCCTAAATGCAGCACCTTAAGTCAGTCAAAGAAGAACAAGGCAGATATATTTACACTGAAGTACTCAGTGATATTACCTGGCATTACCTAGTGTATACCCCAAATAATTAAAAAAATTACCGTTTTAACTGGCATAAGCAACAGATTTCTTCACTTCCACCTATGAATGTAATACTTGCTGGTGACCTAAATAAATCTTACATCTGGTCCCGAGATAGACTGGAAACTGAGGGATGACTTTAAGAAATCTAAACATTTGCATGAATTTTTTAAGGTTTACAGAACTTGATGTATGGAGAATTTTCCATCCAACTGAGAAAGACTTTATCTTTTTCTCTTTTCCCCTTTATATAGGAACCAGAATTGACTATATCTTCACTTCTAATAACCTTCTAATAAAACAATTAATGCTCACATAGGTAATATTGATTTTTCGGACCATGCTCCATTGTCTATCCAAATTTCAAACTTAGCAGCTTCTAAAAGTTTTGTTTCTTTGACCTTTCCAAATTTTTTGAGTGACAATCCTAAATTTATCATGATGTTACACGATAAGTGGTATTTGTTCTTAAATGAGAACCAAGCTCACCAGAATAATCTTTATTTGACATGGGAAACTTGGAAGGCAGTAGCAAGAGGAGAGATCTCATCTTTTAAAACTGTAAACTGAAATGAACAAATTGTTTTTTTTTTGTTTTGTTTTTATGGCTGCCTGTAAAAAAGCTTTATTTTACAACTGGTTAAAAAAAGGATGGTCCCTTATCATGCCTTAATCAGCTGAGCTGGCGGGAAGCTATTAAAGCAAAAACAAGCGAATCAAAATTCAAACTGCTGTTTTAAACGACACGGTCACTTTATTTTGATTTTATTGACTCCACAAATAAAGATCAGATTTTTAAAATTCTTCAAGTTTAAACAGATATGTTTGACTTTATTTTATCTAATACAACCAAGCTAGTGTTCTTCAGGAAATAATGGTTTATTATCTTCATTTTCTCTTCATCCACTAGTTTATTTTTTTAACCTATTTGTTAATTTTATGTATAATCTTTTTTTATTCTGTTCACACTTCTTGAAGGCATGGTTGCTATTTTTGAACATTTGTTTCTTAATTCTACATCTGAAAAACTTGTAATTTTGCATGTTTATTGTAAAACTTCAATAAAATAGAAATATATAGTTGACTGGTACTACTGTTAAAGGGGTGGTTCACCTCTATGTTATATTTAGTATGTTATAGAATGCCCAGTTCTAAGCAACTCCTCAATGGGTCTTCATTATTAATTTTTTTTATAGTTTTTGAACTATTTTGTCTTTTTCCAGCTTTCAAATGGAGGTCACTGACCCCATCTAAAAAATGCTCTGCATGGCTACAAATTTATTGTTATTTCTACTTTGTATTACTCATCTTTCTATTCAGACCCTCAGCTATTTATATTTGAATCTCTTATTCAAATCAGTGCATGGTTGCTAGGGTAATTTGGACCTCAAATATGAACAACCCCTTTAAATGAGATTAAATGTTTTCTATACAACTATAACCATGGATTCAAAATAAATATAATTGTTAATGTAAGGGGCAATAACAACATATTAAAATATTTAATATGTATTCATACTCTTGGTATGTGCTGACATTATTAAAGGGTATATAAATCTTGATTTTTCATTTACCCCAATATAGTTTCCTATTGTACGTTCAATGGAAATTTAAGGCAGTACATTTGTTTAGCATAGCTTTTGAATCTAGTTCTAAAAAAAATCTCCAGTACGGTTCCTTTACCAACACTTTCCCTCTTGTGGATATCTGGCAGAGCCAAGGGTACGTAGTGGCTCTTTTTAATTTGAACAACCTAGTCATGTCCGTGTGTGATATGCAATAGTTGCCCAAATCCTGCCCAACATTTTTAAGTTCTCAGCCTGACTGAACTATGTCACGTGTAAATATAATTTATCAACGTTTCCCAATACAGTAACCCATTGCAGCCGATCATGTATTTGCTTTCATTGTTCTAACTGCATTTACTAAATCTTACGGTTGACTGGATTCCATAGCTTATTGCACATAGGCTAATTCTCACCATGATACAATAAAAGGGTTATAGTATACATGGCATTTTGATCATCAGGACTTAGAATTGTAAATCAATATATGTGCTGTACACTGCTGGTCACTTCCCATTGACATGAGTAGAAGTACTGTGAGTTACCCTGTACTTACTGATGTAAATATATCTCATGTGGTTGTAGAAAAACAGTGACTGAAACAAGGGGAATAACTTTCTGGGGTGTCCGGGAATACAAAAAATGTGTAGGCTCTCCCACACCAAGCATGCACATAGGGACACAACACTGTAACACTCTCCCTCATGCATGCACTTGCAAACCATCTTTATGCTGGTACTGAATAATATGTGGCCAAGTTATTCAAATACCAGATTGTAAAGTATTACCTTGTAGGAGTGGGGCCTTGAAAGTTAGCCTGTTTCTGCTGCAGTACTAGGCGTTTGCCTGTCATTTTAACTTCTGCTTTCTGCTGGCATCAACCTGATTACTGACTGCAACCTACCAGCTTCCTTTTGCTGACCCTGGTCTGTTTTCTGACCACAACCTGCCAGCTTCCTGTTGCTGACCTAGGCCTGCCTTCTGACTGTGTTCTGCTTGTTTCATATTGCTGGACTGCTGGCTGGTATCCTCTATTCAATTTTTTGTTGGACGTGTCTGCTAAATTAAGACGCCATGATAGAGGAGTGTTGGGCAGGTACCTGTTAAAGGGTCTTCTGCCTAACCCTTGTTCCTGTTTGCTTACCTCTGTCTTTTGCACTCGCTTTTGTCTTCTGCCCTCCCTTCTGCTGCTCTTTCCACCCCTGCCCTCCCCTCTGCTGATCTTCCCTCACTTCTGCTGCTCTTTACTGTCACCGCAGCCCACCCCATGCAATATCACAGAATACGTGTTTACGCACACACACACGGGGGTGGTGGGGGCCAACTGAGGGTGCCTGGTTGGCTTGGCCCAGCCCTGCTCTCTGCAGATCATTGACAACATGCTTTCATGACAAGAGCTACAATACTTGGACCTTTAATCATTTCAGGTGCTGTGTGTTCTTGGAGCTTTTACAGGAGATTCTCTTTTTCCCTCCCCCTCACTGATTTGCATATGCAAATGAGGGTTCAGATTCAGTTCCGTTTTATACTAGGGGTTGGGGTACCTCCCCCCCCCCGTTCATGTGCCCCATAGCATCATCCCACTTCCCTTTGCAAAGTGATTTTGCAAACATTAAACACAATGTGGAGATCAAGTTCTGATACTATAATAAATGTGGAAAGTCAAGAATTTAAGTGGTTTTAGTATGATGTAGAGAGAGTATTCTGAGGCAATTTGCAATTTGTAGTCATGTATTATTGTTTGTGGTTTTTGAGCTATTTAGCTTTTTATTCAACAGCTTTCCAGATTTCTATTTCAGCAAACTGGTTGCTAGGGTCCAAATTACCCTAACAACATGCATTCACTGATATATAAATAGGAGAGAGAGCCTGAATAGAAAGATGAGTAATAAATTGTAACAATAACTTCATTTGTAGCCTTACAACAGAGCATTTGCTTATTAGGTGGGGTCGGTGACCCCCATTACTCAGAGAGTAAGAGTAAGAAGCAGGGTCGCCATCAGGGGGCATAGAGGGTACTGTTGTACCGGGCCTAAAGGGGGACCCGGCTGTGCTCCCCTTTTCGAAATAGCTGGGCCCCACTTGACAGAGCCGAAGTCGCGCTGCGCCTCTGAAGTCCAGAAGAGCCAAAGTCCCAAAGAGCCGAATCCCAAAGAGCTGAAGTCCCAAAGCTGCGAACAGAGCCAAAGCTGTGAAAAGACCCGAAGTTGAAGTCCTGAATCTGCGAAAAGCGAAGCCACAAAAGAAGCCGAATTTGAAGCCATGAAAAAAGATCCAAAGCCACGAAATGAGCCGAAGTTGAAGTCCCAAAGCCATGAAAGGAGCCAAAGCTAAAGACCCGAAGCCATGAGTTCAGTTCTACTGAACACCAATGTTTTTTTATTAAACCCCTCTGCCCACCAATGTATTATTTTAATACTCTATAGGCCCCTGCCACCAATGTTTTTTTTTTAATTTCCTCTGGGGCCCCAATGTTTCTTTTTAACTTGTAAGGGGGCCATGGCAACCAATGTTTTTTTATGGGGGGGCCCTGGTGCCAATGTTTTTTTCAAAAACTTTTATGGGGGTCCTGGCACCAATGTTTTTTTAACTTATAGAGGGGCCCTGACCACCAATGATTTTTTAAAAACTTTTATGGGGGGCCATAGCACCAATGTTTTTTTTTAACTTAGAGGGGTGCCCTGTCACCAATTATTTTTTTTAACTTGTAGGGTGGCCCTTTGTACTGTGGTGTAGGGTGAGCAGGGTCTGGGGTGGGTTTTGTTGTACAGTGCTCAGCTATTTCTAATTGCTGCCCTGATAAAAAGGCAAATAATTTAAAAACTAAATAATGAAGGTCAATTGAAACGTTGGTTAGAATTAGTCATTCTATAACATACTAAGAACCACCTTTTTAATATACATCTCCTATATGAATTAGTTTGCAGTATATGCCCTTCTTTTTTTCTTAAAAGATTTCCCAGAAAAAATATCCACTCACTTTTCAAGTGCATAAATTTATTAAATACATCTGTTGTTAACTTCATATATAGTGTCGGAAAAAAGAATGACACACTGGAAAATCCATGAAAGCAAGAACTGCAAAAACCAATAAAATAAATACGAAAGGAATTCAGGACATGCCTTAACTAGTACGATACACATTATCCTATTTTCTATTCCTGTTATAAATCGGCTTTTCTTGAACACCAGGAAATAACTATCCTATAAAATACTTTGACAGGATGTTTGGGGGATCTAAAAAAACTTTTCTATAATGGAAAGATCACAACAGATCAGGGGGTTATATTTGTAATGCCTCTTCCAGTACTAGGATGAAAAAACAATCCTGGAAAGGATGTAGCTGTGGTTTGCGGTTACATTTCCCTATGACAAAGGCATTTTGATTGGGAATGAAAAGAATACCGAATGCTATATATTATAAATAAAAGTTATTAACTGACCAAATACTAATTGTATTCTTAACTCACTGTTAAAATAAACATTTAACATAAATAAAATAAGCCAACTTCCAAGAGTTTTAGATGCATAAAAACTAGGTGTACTGCCAAACAGAACCTCATGTAGGCTGCCAGTCCATTGAGGCTACCAATAGCCAATTACATAAGAAATTTGGCACCCCTATGAATTGTTGCATGCTTATGTTGCTCTCCCAGCTTTTACAATTAAATGTTGTTCACAGGTAATCATTAGGCAGTATCCTATATGCCTGAACTGGGGCTGTATAGAATATATCCTTAGTGATCTACTATAAATCCCAGCATTCCACAGTCAGATCAATACCTGGATTTGTGCAGCAAATGGGGTGATCCCAACTTTGCATGGTGCTCACGACACAATACACTTGTTTGAATGTTTCAGGACCCAAATGGCCCTTCCTCAGTGATGGTGTACCAGTGAGATTTTAAACAATTTATAAGAAACAGCACAGTGCCCCTTACTGAGGTGGAATCAAAAAGGAAGGGAATTCCCATATTTTTAAGCTTTCACAACAAAGCAATTTAAATATACTCCACAAAAGTCTGGACTTACGCCGCCATGTTGCTCAGCTCAGCAATGCCCCCCAAGGTTTTTTTTAACTTATATTTAGTTGTTGGACTCAACAACTAAAGTTCATTAAATCCAGACCAGTTCCACGGTGGAAATTTGATGTGCTTCATAACGATGTTACTATAATTGTCCATAGAGTAAAAAAATGGAACCGAACAATTGAAATAACTTATATCACATACAAAGCATTGAACATTCATTAAATGTAGAGATAATGTATTCATTACTCACTGACTAGTTTAGAGAAAAACATCTCTATCTTGTATAATTCACAATTCATACCTTCTCCATAGCTGCAGGACTTTTTTGAAGTATATTTAAATGACCGCCTCCCTTTTTGACTCCACCCCAGTAGAGGACACTGTGCTGATTCCTATAAATTGTCTCACTGGTACACCATCACTGAGGAAGGGCCATTTGGGTCTCGAAAAATTTGATTTGAGTGTATAGTGTCATGAGCACCATGCAATAAAATTGGGATCACTCCATTTGCTGCACAATTCCAGGTATTGGTTGCCAATTTTGCTGGCATGTGGCTAGACCAGTACCATTACCCGCACCTCTGCATTTTCTTATTCTGCAATCAATTCCAAAATCAGATGTCTACTCATGTATTTAATCCTTAGATTGCTCTACAACTTTGATCACACCTTTTGTCGCCAGTCATATGATAGCACAACATAAATCAAAAAGAAATGTAGAATCTGAGTTCACCGAGGGAGATCCACACTCCCTACAGCCTCTGGATACATGGCTATGACAAGCACAGACTACACTACAACTAAGCTGTACCTCTTCTGTCTACTTCTCCACCCACGACACCAACCGCTTATTGTTAACCTGCTTCCCACAGCCTTCCCTGCCCCCCCCACCCCATTGTCTGTGTGTGCCCATTCTCATGTTTGCACATACCAGTGCTCTTAGGCACAGGGGAGGAAAGGTAGCCAGCCGGTTGCCTAGGCCATCCGGCTGGCTTGGCCTGCCACTACTGTAAGGGGTTTGGCTAAGGGACTTTCTCATTTTCTTCTGCGTCCCTCCATGTCAGAACAGATGGAACTTGTCAAGCAATGCCTCAAATCAATAAGGGGTGGGAACAAAAAAGAACAAACAAAAAAAGCCCATGACCAACAAGACTAGCATCACAGTCATGAAACCAGGAAGCTGATAAAACATATTGCCCCTGAAAAGCCTCTACAACAGTGATCCCCAACCAGTAGCTCGTGAGCAACATGTTGCTCTCCAACCCCTTGGATGTTGCTCCCAGTGGCCTCAAAGCAGGTGATTATTTTTGAATTCCAGGCTTGGAGGCAAGTTTTGGTTGTATAAAAAACAGACGTACTGCCAGACAGAGCCTCAGTTTAGGTTGACAATCCACATGGGGCTACCAAATGGCCGATCACAGCACTTATTTGGCACCCCAAGAACATTTTCCATGCTAGTGTTGCTCCCCAACTCCTTTTACTTCTGAATGTTGCTCACAGGTTCAAAAGGTTGGGGATCCCTGCTCTACAATGTAATAGACTGACACTAAAAGCAACCATTTTATCAGTAACTACCAAATATGGCATACAAAAAAAGAATGAAGCATCACAAAATTCATGTCCCCTGCTTAAAGGTTTCCCACTAACCAGAGGGAAAACATGGTTGCCAACACTTAAACCCCCAAATGGGAGAATACTGCCAATAAAAAGAAAACAAACAAGACACAGAGGTCCCCCATCGACAGAGCTCTGCCAGTAGCCAGATTGTTAGTGTAACAACACTAGCAACCATTAGCCAGAACCTGACAACACCTTTGATACATTTACAACTAGAGATAGAGCTATGTACCCAAACCTCAGCACTAACCAGTGGTCTAGAAAACATGACTTGGCTCTAACTAGCCTCTAACCCCACAGATCATTGGTAATAGCACACACCAGTGTTGACAGAAGTCAACCCTTAGCATCAACCAGAGATCAAACTACTGACCTCAAAAGGCTACCGACCTCAAAGGGCTACCGACCTAGCAAAAAAACTGTGTTAACCTCAGGTACTGCACATACCAACTGATGATGCTAGGTTATCTAACCAGCCTGCAAACCCTGGTGCCAACTAGTAATCATACAGGAAATGACTGGTGAACCAGCTAGCCTTCGTGAACACAACCTTTAGCGCCTAGGCCAACCAATGCACAAGCTACATGTGTTACAAACTCTAGCCATCATGCATGCACTTCACCAGCACACAAGACAGATACCACACATGCAACCATTGGCATACAAGCCAACAGCTCATACCAACATAAACACACTAAACAGCTGCCACACCTGTAGACATTGATGCCCAAGCAGCTGCAGTACATGCCAACCCCTAGAAATAAAGGCTGCTAGCACATATGCCATATCACATAAACTAGCACTGCACTTGCAGCCCCTGATGCAAAAGACATCTTCTACACATGCAGACACTAATGCACTAGCCAGTTACTGTGCATTTAGGTGCAGACCAGGGTCGAACTGGCGCATTGGGTGCCCATGCTGGCTTGCCACACTCATACATGTCCTGGCGGCCCAGTCTAAAGGTGGCCATACACGGGCCGATAAAAGCTGCAGACAGACCGAGTCAGCAGCTTATTGGCCCGTGTATGGGGCCCCCCGACGGGCTTCCCCGATAGATATCTGGGCGAAAGTCAGCCAGATATCGATCGGATGGGACTAAAAATACGGCCCTGCGATCCGACCGCCCGTTCCCATTCGTTAGGATCCTATCGTTGGGCCCTAGGGCCCACGATCGGATCAGCCCGATATTGCACACCTCAAGGAGGGCATATCGGAGAGAGATTCGCTTGTTTGGCGTCATCGCCAAACATGCGGATCTCTCCATGTATGGCCACCTTAACCCTGGTGAAGACTCATTATAAGAAAAGAAGGAGGTGCAATACTGCTACAGCAGTGCAAACTTCCAACCACTTCTGAAAGCACCTGGTGTGATTAAAAGCACACATATCTTTTGTATATAGACATTTGTACAGATTCAATTAGGCTCACAGGTTAATAAAAAACATTGCAATGCTCACACCTGTATACCTTCACAGTAAGCACATAGTCAGGCATATAGCAGGGGGGCTATTTTAACACAAGGCTAGGACCATGGGTATGTCTGCACCTGCATTTCCTCCCATTCAGCACATTTGTGTATCACGGGGCATCAGATAAATTATTCTGCATAACCTGGGAAACTTCCCTCTGTGTCTACACAGAAGTAAAAAATAAGGAGAACAAACAAATGAAATAAAAAATGAATAAAAACCTTCACCAAATGAGGAGTGAGGCGGGAGATTCTACCTCCCTGTCCAGTAGGACAAAAAAATAACAATGGTGAGGAAGAGGTCAGGTGGTCTTATAGGTCATGTTTAATTTTGATTGACTATGTTATAGGTCCAACTCCCTTGTCTGGGTGGGACAATACTACCCATCTGTGCTGACATGGAGGGACACAGAAGAAAAAAAGATTCACTTACACGTTTTGCCCTTTTTCCTTGAATATTATTTGTAATTACTATTTTTATTATTTTGTATTACTATTTTTCTGACCATAAGTTAATAGGGTAATTTTAAACAATTAAGTAGAATATTTTAATAATGCTGTAATGTTAGGGCTTTAACACATGTTCATTTTTAAGTGTGTTCCCATGCTTTTATGCATTTCCTTTAGGGATGCACCAAATCCGAAACTTGGTTTGGGATTTGGCCAGGATTCTGCCTTTTCAGCAGGATTTTGTTTCAGCCGAATTCTCGTGCTTGGCTGAACCGAATCAGAATGTAAATGTAATATGCATATGTAAATTAAGGGTGTGAAGGGAAATCACGTGACTTTTTGTCCCAATTTTTCCTTTCATACCCTTAATTTACATATGCAAATTAGGATTCAGATTTGGTTGGTATTCGGTCAGAATCCACCATATCTTTCAATAAGGATTCTGGGATTAGGCCGAATCCCAAATAGTGGATTTGGTGCATCCCTAATTTTATTGCACAGAAGCACAAGGGATTATTATTAACATGTATTTATAGAGCGCCAACATATTGTGCAGCGCTGTTAAAGGATCTCCACCCGAAAATATTTTGCATAAAGAAAGAAAATGTAAGACATTTAAAGGGAATATCTGACTGCTTGTTTACATTCTCTGTGCTCCTAGCTCGGACTCCTGAAAGAATGTTGCAAGCCAGCTGTTAAAAAAACTAAAAGAGACTTACCTCCTGTTACATTGTTTTAATAGCCAGATCCAGAGAACAGGCAAAAACTGTTTATGACAGCAATTACATTTGCACATAATATTAAAACCCATTAACAATGTTTAATGAATGTATATTGAATGCTTAGGATAACATCTTCTTGGGTGAAGGGTTCCTTTAACTGACTGATCTGCTGCCTTCCACACCCTATTCTGATGATGTGACAAGATATCAGCTTGTCTGCGGGTACAAAGAGCCTTAATTTTTTTTTCTTTCATGTTTTTGTAATAGTGTTTTAGCCTTCCAATTCTGCCTATTTACAGCCTACAATGACGACATTTCATATGATTGCTGTCAATGACCCAGCAACAGAAACAGAAAGATTGCTTGCAAGGTTATTTTATAGTGTCATTGTTAATTGTTACTGCGTATCTTTCTGTCCATGCCCATTAGCAGTTTTCCATTTTCTGATTGCTGCAAAACCTGTAAAACAAAAAAATAGAAAAAATGCAAACAACAAAAATACTGATTGCAATTTGTTAAATATTACAGTCTACAGCATATAAAGTGATCCACCCAATAAGCACTTATAATGCCCCAAACAAGCATAAATAATGTTGTGAAGAAAGCCTGGGTGGAGAGGGATCAGGAAAGTGATCTATTTACATATACATTTTTTTTAATTCTGTTCAATTCTAAGTAGTTTGCAGGGATATCAACCCACCCCCAACTGCCCAAGATAAGTTATCCCAATTGCCTCCTGCGGGGAAATTTCCACTTTTTATTTTGTTTGGTGTTGTTCTGGATTTTTTTGGAGGGACAGAAATATCTTTAAAATGTAGAAATCAAAACAACCACCCAGTATATAATATTCTAAATGTTATCATACTGCCCCTGTCGGATATGGGATGCTGGCAGTAGACAAAAAAACTTCCCAAGTCACTCACCTCAATGGAATGAGCCATAAGTAAACTTCACCCTATCATTATCATTGTGCAATCATTTCAGGCTGTGGGCTTCTTGTGCTCATTTCCTTTGTAGGTTATATAAAACAAACACTGGCAGCAGTTTCTATCATTCCAATTGCCTCTAATAAGCAGCAGGAATCAGAAAGCCCCTTATGTGATAGTTGTAAGCACCAGGGGCTTTACAGTCATATAAACTTGGTGTCTGAGACACAGGGGATGAAGAGATCTTAGGTTATTTCACCAGAAGCCTTAACGGCATTCTTCCCTGAGACAGACCAGTGACTAATAATGGCATCTATTTATTGTCACAGCAGCAGATTACAACAATAGCTTTTCCTTCCTGCATCTGACGCTAATAATGAGTTCTAAAGTAATATGAGCAGTCATGCCCAATTGTTTCAGCAATCTAGGAAAACTGGCAAGTGCATGACTTGAGGCTTACTAGCAGCTTTAGATGGCTAGCCACTGCATCTGCTTCCTGGATTTCACTGTTATTTTAATCATTCAACCAGCATGAGCCAAATGTGGTTATGTTCATTTCAGTGTCAGGCAGGAGCACTGAAGGACCTCATTTGATTGGATATTAAAAATATAGTTTACAGTGATTTTTGTGACCTCTGCTTAAATATAATGTAATCTATTGACTTTATGGGGAGTTGTTGCATTTGCAATATGATCTATTAATCCTGGCTGAATCAATACATGATGGGAATTCCAGGCTATTAAATTGTAAAGCAGCCTTGAGGATTCTACTTTCGGTAAATAACTCTTTTCCCAGCCCACACAGATTTTCTGGCAGTTACGTTGCTCATACATAGCTTTTCTCTGAAACCAGGCTCCACCTCCTGCACTTTGTTCTTACCGCATGGTCCTAGTGCACGAGTATGTGTAAACTGGCTCACAATCAAAAATGCCTCATAAACTACAATCTGAGAGTGTGAACTACAACTGCCAGGGCAGGATTCTTGTGATCTGAAATGTTTCTCTTACAAACTGTTTGCTTCTTATGAACATAAAAATAATACTTAGAATGAATCATGTATTTTTATTAGTGTATCAGTATTTATAGCCATGCCTAAAAGCACATTAAAGGGATTATGTCGTGATTTTTATGGTGTCGTTTTTATTCTTAAATTACACTGTTTACACTGCAAATAATTCACTCTACCATATAAAATGTCATTCCTAATCCAACAAGTGTATTTTTTAGTTGTAATATTGGTGTGTAGGCAGCTATCTCAGTCATTTTGTTTGTCAAGAGCTTTCAGAAAGAGCCAGTGCTGCACTATGAAACTGCTTTCTGGCAGGCTATTGTTTCTCTTACTCAGTGTAACTGAATAGGGGTCACAGTGGGACATGGCTTCATCACTCCAACTTGCAGGGCGGCAGTAAAGAGTGACTGAATTTTATCAGAACACAAGTAACATGACTGGGGGCACCTGGGAAACTGACAATATGCCTAGCCCCATGTGAGATTTTAAAATTAGATATAAAAAAATCAGTTTGCTCTTTTGAAAAACGGATATCAGTGCAGAAGTCTGATGGAGTAGCACTATGAATTGAGGCGTTTTGAAATAAACGTTTTCCCATGACTGTATCCCTTTAAGTTTGAACTGCCCATTGTATGTATAATCAATAATTAACTAGAATTTATTATACTGTTTATATTTCATGATAACGATTAAAACAATATGTATAGTGAATACAGTATCCCCTCTTTTAAAATATAAGGATATAAGGTACAGAGGAGTTCCATGACCATATAAAAGTTAATAATAATAACTTCTGATATCCTCATATTTTACAAACGGGGTACTTTATTTATAATAGTACATAAATTTCAGTGAGTCATGTGACAGAAATGACATCATTAAGCTCTGATTATAACCAATGATATCACTAAGCACCGTTTATAATTTACAGGATATTCATGGCTCTTGTGTATAATATATAGTGAATAAAGTACCCCCTCTTGTAAATCATAAGGATATTATAAGTTACCGAGGAGTTTCATGACCTGGGGGTACTTTAGTTATTATAATACACAAATTTCAGTGAGTCATGTGACAGAAATGACATCAGAACTCACCGTTTATAACTGATGACATCAGAACTCACCGTTTATAAGGATATAATTTACAAGGTATTCATGGCTTTTGTGTATTATAGATAGATAGATAGATAGATAGATAGATAGATATAAAAACAATGTACAGTATATTGGGAACCAACAGGCTAGTTTACGAATGCAACAGCCTGCAAAGTGAAATTTTACTATGCAAATTATTGTGTTTTTTTCTTACAATACAGAATTCTTTCCCAGAATGCCAGCATCATTGTGGATGAGCGCTTAATTGTATCCTTCACAGTTTCACTTCAATGCACCCAAAACAAATGCAATTATATCTGCACATTTTTGTGAATCAGATGCAAGTTGAGAACAAAATTTAAGTTGGGGTTATGTCATTTTCTGCATAAGACCTTAAAGGAATTGTTCAGTGTAAAAACAAAAACTGGGTAAATAGATAGGCATCACAATGGTAGATATATACACGGTGGAGAGTATCGCCAGTCCTGTAACTGTCTCACTGGCGCTTTTATATGATTGTCACAACATGAACTTTTGATATATTATATATATCCACATATGGGATCGTTTAATGCTTACTAATTAATTTATCAGGTGGGGGGTGTGGTTACACTCACCTCAGTGTGGTCTATATAATTCGTTTTGTAATTCACTTGTATTCACACTTGAAAAAGGACATATGCTGTCCGAAACATGTTGTGTGGAAAATAAAAGAGCATATCAGCAGTAATTCTGCTTCAGCGTCCTGTCTGTTCTCAACTTTTGTGAAGTTAAATAGATAGGCAGTGCAAAATAAAAAATGTTTCTAATATAGTTAGTTAGCCAAAAATGTAATGTATAAAGGCTGGAGTGATTTGATGTGTAACATGTCAGTCAGAACACTACTTCCTGCTTTTCAGCTCTCTTGGTTTACACTGACTGGTTACCCTGGTTACCAGGCAGTAACCAATCAGAGACTTGAGGGGGGGGGACATGGATCATATCTGTTGCTTTTGAATCTGAGCTGAATGCTGAGGATCAATTGCAAACTCACTGAACAGAAATGTACCATGTGGCCCCCTTCAAGTCGCTGACTAGCTCAGAGTTATACAGCTGAAAAGCAGGAAGTTGGATTCTGGCTGTTTTATTAGACATCTGTTCACTCCAGCCTTTATTATATTATATATTACATTTTTGGCTAACTAACTATATTAGAAACATTTTTTATTTTGCACAGCCTATCTATTTACACAGTTTTTATTTTAACACTGAACTATTCCTTTAAAACACAATGTGCATGTGATCTGGTGTGAGTTTGCTGTGACACAACCAGCTGTGGTAACCCTTGAATGAGCAGCATAACTATAGAGGGCCCAGGGGAGCAGAGGGCCCTCAAGAAAAGGCTAAGGGTCTTCATGAACAACATAGTGGGTCAGTGGTGTAACTATATGTTATTGGGCCCCACAGCAAATTCATTTTAGAGCCCCCTAAATATGCAGAGGTTGTCCTTTTTTACCAATACATATTAAAATGGCTCATTAATTAATGCTTCACAGGGCCCCTATAGCTACTGCCCCCCCCCTGCAGCTGCAGGGTCTGCTCTCTCTATAGTTACGCCCCTGTAATGGGTGAACTATTAATTTTACGGATATCCGCAATTTCAAGCTTAAGGAGGACTGAAATAAAAATTGGTGGGCCCCCTCCATCCTGCCCTGCAAAGTGCAGCAATTTTTTTTTGGCCATGCCTACTTTATGACCACACACCCTAAATGCTATGCCCATTTTACCAAAACATAATCCTGAAATGCCAGAATAATAACCACAGAAAATGAATAACCCCAGACAATCCAATATAATGCCTAAGTAAAATGGAAACAGGCATTTTAACCCGGACGTGCCAGTATAATTACTACAAAAAATGGATAACCAGCATATTAACTCCACACATGCCAGTAAAATCACTGGAAATTGGCCAATGAATAGTCCATTAACTCCAGAAAAGCATATAAGATCAGAGGATAGACTGAAAGCATTACCTGCACTTGCACAAGCAGAATACCAATAGTAAAGTTTCTTAAAATGACTGATACACATTGTCTGACTTACTGTGCAATGGAAATCATAATGGATAACTGAATCCAGGACTGGCAAATTCAATATTTCTGATAATGGTGACACAGATGGAGCGAGTGATTGGTTGTTCTTGATCTTAACCCCAGCCCAAGTGGCCATTCAACAACCCAAAATAACAGCCTGGCACTTGGGGGTAGTATAGTGACCACAGATCTGTGTGTAGTTAAAAAAAAACAAAGTTGCACAGCCCGCAAAATTAGTGGGACCTGAGCAGATGCCCCTTTTGTTCTTTTATTAAAGGAAAACTATACCCCCAAAATGAATTATTGAGCAACAGACAGTTTATATCAAATTAAGTGGCATATTAAAGAATCTTATCAAACTGGAATATATATTTGATTAAATATTGTCCTTTTACATCTCTTGCCTTGAACCACCATTTTGTGATGGTCTGTGTGCTGTCTCAGAGATCACCTGACCAGAAATACTACAACTCTAACTGTAACAGTAAGAAGTGTGGGAAGCAAAATACCAAACTCTGTCTGTTAATTGGCTAATGTGACCCAACAAGTATAGTTTATTTGGTATGTTTGTGTGCACCGTGAATTATACGATCCCAGGGGGTTGCCTTATTTTTTAAAATGGCAGTTTTCTATTCATGATTACCCAATGGCACATACTACTAAAAAAGTATATTATTATGAAAATGGTTTACTTACATGAAGCAGGGATTATACATATGAGCTGTTTTATGCAATATTTTTTCATAGAGAGCTACATTGTTTGAGGGGTATAGTTATCCTTTAAAGAGGCCCTGCAAAATACCAGGAGCAACTTTGTGCTTCTCACAATAGAAAGTAAAATGTAAGCACAAGTGTACACACTAAATTCCTTTTTAGAACATCTTATTTTTAGAACATCTAAAGTACTAGGAAATGCAATAAGAATGAACAACTATTTGCAGCATCTTTGTTTATAATATGGCCCTTTTGAAAAATATGTGTGAGAAGGATTCTGGATGGGGCGGATACTTGAATTTTTAAAAACTATGCAGAATAACAAGCTCAGTCTATTCCCCTAAGTATACTCAGTAGACATTTATTCCCCTCAAGCAGTCAGAAGGTATGTTTTGTGAACAACAGAATGTTCAGGTGCAATTGCTAACGGCAGAATGTAACGCTAATGTAATGTAAAGATCGTACTAAAAGTGAGAACCACCTTAAATTTTGTAGTGCATGCTGGGATACTTGCTTCATCAGTATGCTTTCTAAGTTCTAAACTGTTTCTGAACAAGTCTATTACCCACACCAGAGTGACTTAAATGTGCTGTTTTCTAACAAAATTTGACAATGAGTAATATAATTTCCTGTAACATGGTTACTCTAAAGTACCTTACTAGTATTTTGAACACAAGCTCTGTATTTTACTGTGTTCTATATTTTAGTAATTAACTATTTTATTAAGCTTTTATTTTCATTGTAATTTGCAATATAGGTGAATTAGTAAAACTTCATAGACAAAATAGGGCTCATTTACAGTTGCAAGTGCAGTGCAATATTGCGTCCAACTGACGCACACTGACTCTTATAGCTACTTATATCCATTCATGCTGTTTTAAACTTGCAGCAAGTGCCAAAACATCCAACCTGCTGCCACAATTATTATTATTTTTTTTTTTGGGAGGCATGAAAAGCTGAAGTTTGAAAAAAGGGAAAAGTAAGATGGTTAGAGCAGAGAGGTTTGTTATGGGTAAGGATAATGCCTGTGTTTTGGGAAGTTGGGGGAGTTTCTATACATTATATTAATTTATACACTTGAGAATGATTTAGGAATTTACCCTATGAGAAGCCTAATCAAAGTTATGAAACTGGGTGTAGTGGAAATGTTGTAAACTAGAATTTTTATGAAACTGGTTTTGCCTAAATCAGGCATTTAATTAAACCAAATTTTAAATCACCAGGGAAGTCGAGATGGCAGGAAGAGGGGGGGGGCTGACTCATGAACCTTCAGCTGCCGATAAGCGATGAAGCATTACTTTTATTCTACAAGATTAAGATAGCTGCCTGAACTCAAAAAATCCAGCGTTTATTTAGGAACTTACTGGTAGCTAAATGACTGTGAGGGGCTTCCTGTAGGCAGCTAGAACAATAATTTGTTTCACACCATAACGCAGTTTTTTAAATTAAACTTAAACTAAAATGAACTAAAGTGGCTGCTGGTTTTACCGATGCAGTAACAGAAAACAAAACCTAAGTTGCTATTTTTCAAGATTACAAATAAACAACTAAATGCAAATTCCAGGGTCTCACAGCAAGTATTTTCAGGTCTATTGGCTTTATTAATGAGATCTCTGTTACTCATATGTCACCAGGACATCTTTATATTGTAAGCTCTTTTGAACACCTCTTGTTTTGGCTGTATTATTGTATGCAATTTAGGTATGTTCAATGTCCACACCCATTTATTGTACAGCACTGCTGGAAATGTTGGTGCTTTATGAAAACACATTAATAATAACTGATGAACTAGGGACAAGGGTACTAATGGTGTACTCTTTATCAGGAAGTGTTATACAGCAACACTGGAAATGGAAGATCCAGGCAAGACAGTATCTGACAAAACTTTCTGGCAGGAGCTTTGATGGAAAGACAGTATACTGAAATAGAGGGAGTGAATAAATAAAATTGTGCAAGCTCTGGTTAAAGTGTTAAAGGGCACTTATCAAAATCAAACACATATTAACAATCAGACCAGTACAACTTAAACATGTTTAATATAGTTTTAAAAATGCAGGTTTTAATTAATCCCTTAATCCCTTAATCCCTTACTTTGTGAAATGGGTTCATTCACTGAGGGGAGTCCATACTGAGACTATAACTGAGACTATAATATGCATATTTTAGGAGCATGCTCAGATTGTAGCACTGCCTTGCGTATTCTACCCAGAATGCCTTGTTTTAGTAAACTCCTCCACTAGAAGTATCAGGAGATTTCCCTATCATCTTGTCCCCTGCTGGTGATGTCATTATGCAAATGAAGGGCACACACTAACTTCCAGCAGGTGGCAGCACTACTGTACAGCAGCTAACACAGGTTTGACTGATTTGAAAATAGCTGAGAAGGGTTGCTAAGCAACCAAGAAATTTCAACTGAGCATGTGCGAGATTTCAGAGCTTTTGTTGGCTGTGAAGATATAGGTAGGAGGAGTCAGTGAAATCCAAGAGGCTTGAGTCAGCTAGAACTACAGTGGAGATAGGGGAGATCTTGCAGAAGGTATAATGAGCTGATGATTTATATTATACAAATAATTCTAACTGTTTTAAAAATCAGATTTCTTGAACTTTCACATAGTGTTTTTACTTAGTAAATGATTTTAGTTATGATTGGTGCCCTTTAAGGTGTTCCATATTGGAATAAGGTACTTATAGGGCTGGTAAAGTAACAAGACTAAAATGGGATAAGGTATAAATGATAAAGTGCTTCAGAAATGGCTAAAATGTCACCAATGTGAATTGATTGGGCAAATTGTGGCCAGGAATGAATTCATATATGTTGTACATACTAGCCTGTACCTGCCATGTATACCCATAGACATGGGGAGAGAACATGCACTTAGCTGTCTTTTTTGTTGAAAGTGGAATAAATTATTATGCTGGCTGAGAGGGGTTCCAAAACTTTACTGTAAAATATGTAATGTAAACAGTGTCATTTAGAAATAAAACCTGCACCATAAAAATTCCAAAAGTATCCCTTTAAAAAAAAAGAATCAGAAGTTTAGGTATTACCGATGGGAAATAAAAAAAACTGAACAATTCATTAGCAGAGCTTTTCCTGATGGGTTGAACAAGGCAACACCCAAAACTGAGAGTTGCTTCTAAATGAATTTCCTGTTAAACTAATCAGATTTCCTTCACTCTGTCATAATCATTTCACCACGCCAGGTCACATGCTACTTTAATTCATATATATTTACACAAATATCCAGGCAAATAATACAAAATTTGCAGAAAACACTGTAGCAATGTTTTTGGACATTTGTAATCTATCAGCAAAACTGTGCACATGAGTTATACTGTGTATACATATTACTATCAATCCTGCTTCAGAGTGATAGAGTTGGAAGTCACTGTTGTGTAATGGCTGCATAAGTCTGCTAATAAAGCACTGTTGTACTCTACTAATCCTTGGCTACCAAAACATAACAGGAGCCAAATACGCTATTGCCTCTTTTAAGGCAATTTTTTAGAGCTCCACAACAAGCAATCTGTCGCCATTGTCATATTCCACTACTTATTGGTGACATCAATAAACATACTTACAACAAAAAGGAGGCAACACGTCACCGAAATTCTGAATTGTCTATTAACGTCTGGTTACAAATTATACCATGAGGTAACTTTTTCTCTAAACCAACAAAAATGCATTTATTGAAGGTAAAGAAACATCCTTCCTGTAGTGGTTTTTGTAGTTTTTCAAGAGCAGTTAATTGCTGTGTTCAGTATAAGTGTAATGTGAATGTTTTTTTTACAAAGAGAAGTGTAATATGCTTTTGTTTTCAGGGACAGCTGTTTAATACAAGGGCTCATACATATTTCAGATTGTTGCACGAATTGATCCAATCAGATCGACTCCTAAAATATGTATCAATCCCTTCTGAGGTCCCTATTAAATATGAACACACTATGGTCAGCTTTATCAGAAAACAACCATTGTGCCACAGATTACTATTAATATGTATTATCATTTTCATTAACATGTACTGTACAGTATATTACAACATTATATAAATTGTGGGATTCAGGAATACATCCCTCTGCAGATGTAGATAAAGAGCCTTTCCTAGCTAGGTGATATTTTAGTTTGGGTTAATGTGATTATTTATTATTGCAGTATAATACATGAATGATATTACAACTGTTACTGTGAGTGTGAATGCTAGGGTGTGCCTCATCACAACTGTAGAACTGCAGGTGGGACATTCCTGTAATAACATATTTTTGTTTTTAGATTTTATCCAAACAGAACTCATGGACAAACCATAACATCTCAGTATTTCTGAAGCTAACACAGTTTCTCACATCTTTATTTGGTTTAATTTACTCAGCTTAGCTCCACCAGCTTGTAGTTCAGACTATTTACCCACTGATTAGTCTTACATATATTCTACTCATTGTAACTTATACTTAATAATAAACAGAGCAACTGTATGAAATGCTTAACTTGTGAAAACTGCTGAATTCTTGCACCCACTGCAGTTTGCAAGTTGTAATTCACACAAGAGAGAATAATAGCACGTGCTGCTTTTAGTTCCCATTACCAAAATTTAGCTGCCTCCAAAACTCAGTGGTCTGAGCAAGGAGAACAGATAAACAAAAAAAAGTTGTTGATATTTTGCTTAGATTTGCAGCACATCGCTCCAAACCTTAATAACCAACAAGTGCTTACATGATACTCTCAGTAATTAAGTACATTGAAAAATATGTATTCAAAATTTTAAGTAATTTCCCTGTGCCTAGAGCAATGCTTTCAGAGCACTGTACTGGACTTGGAGAGGTTGATCCATCCAACTAGAGCCTGTTACAGTGATCTGGCAGCATTTTAGGGAAGACAAATAGTGGGGGAAATTTCTGACAATAGAGGCTTGCCGCATAGTGATGTGCGGGTCAGGGTTTTCCTGACCTGCACCCGACCCTAGCCCACGCCCGCCCGCACCCACGCTTCCGGGGTCCTTTTATAGACCCGCGCAAGCAGACGCGAGACTATAAAACCGGAAGCCAGAAGTTGGAAGCCGGCATTTGAAGGTGGTGGGCGGGCAGAGCAGGAGAAGAGCTCAACCCGCAACCGCCTGCTCGCCACCTGCGAGGAGCAGTGCAAGGTCGACCCGAACCCGCCCGACCCGCGGGTATCGGGTCGGCCCGCATATCACTACCGCATAGATAATAAACATTGGCATAACTGCTGGGGGAGCAGCAGGAGCCCCCCTTCCCAGTAGGGACCACCAGAGTAACCACATGCATGTAGGGCTATAATAATATTCTGGATATTTTTTTTTGAAAGCCTTTAATTGTCCTTTAATGCATAATGAATATTATGCCAGACCTGAGTGAGGGAGCTTCAGGATTTGATCAAAATGAAATAGTTTTTTTTTTATTATTTCTCTTTATTTTCAATTTTTCCAAATAAAAATGCAATATTTTTTTAAAGACAAGTGGTATATTGTTGTTTGCTAAATAAAAGCATAACTTCCTATTTAAATCAAAATGATACCTTTTCTATAAGTAATATGTAGTAATAAATTATCACGCGAAAAGAAAGTATCAACTTTGTAGATACAAATATAAGAGGGCACTAATATCTATCCATCTAAATGTCATAAATTCTACTATACATAGTCAGTGCAACAGTAAAATGGAGGAGATAATGCATTTCCATTGTAAATGATAAAGATATTACAACCCACCAAGGAATTGCTTGATAAGGAAGAACACTGAAGTGCATTTTTATAGATCCCTGTACACTAGGTAACTTTCAATATCTTTAGGCATCAATACAAGACAGTAGCAGACTTCCATATTTACCTTCAATATCTATTATAAACTTTGTTCTTCCTTTAAAGGGGTATTTTGCCTTCCAAGCACCTTTTATTCAGTTATTATGCCTAATATGATATATTTTTTAAAATTTGCAAATTTATTTTCCATTCTTTCATGTTTCTTAGGAGCAGCTCATAAAGAGGGGGCACATACTCTATAAATTGTTAAAGGAACAGTAAACCAAAAATAACAGTAATTATAACATAATGAGCATATGTATAGGTGCTCTATACTGGTACAACTGGTATGTTTGCTTTAGAAGCACTACTATAGTTTATATAAATAAGCTGCTAAGTAGCCATGGGAGTAGCAATTCAATCTAAAAAAGAAGAAAACAAACAGATTACATAGCAGATAGCAGACGAGTTCTGTATAATACAATGGGTTTAGTTCTTACACAGAAAGATAAACAGGGGTCAGATGTCATACATGGCTCCCAACAGGTCTATATCATGAACACTTCTTTCATGCAAAATAGGACATTTGGTTTATTTGAAGGTTCTGGAGCAACAGATTCAAACTTTAAGGAATTGTTCAGTATAAAAATAAAAACTGGGTAAATGAGTAGACTGTGTAAAATCAAAATGTTTCTAATATAGTTAGTTAGCCAAAAATTTAATGTATAAAGACTGGATTGACTGGATGTCTAACATAACAGAACACTACTTCCTGCTTTTCAGCTCTCTTGGTTTACACTGACTGGTTACCCTGGTTACCAGGCAGTAACCAATCAGAGACTTGAGGGGGGGCACATGGGTCATATATGTTGCTTTTGAATCTGAGCTGCATGCTAAGGATCAATTGCAAACTCACTGAACTGTGATGTCCCATGTGGCCCCCTTCATGTCGCTGACTAACTAACTGTATTAGAATTTTTTTATTTTGCACATCTTATCTATTTATCCAGTTTTTATTTTTACACTGAACTGTTCCTTTAAATGTTTGTAAAAAACGTTTTTTAGTTCAAAACTACTCCCATGTGGATGATTACCCTTCCATAGGCTGATAACTGGAGCCTATGGAACAGCCCAATTAGCTGCTGACCACGCTTGTTGAGCTTTACAAACGTCTACTGTTATAAACTGATGTAACAGTTTAGAGAGTCAGCAACCTGTATTACTGAGCTGCTACCTGCAAACACGTGAAGGAGGAAAATAAAACAATTATAAAATGTATAAATACAGTTATTTATAATTATAAAAAAACATTATATAAAGTTTCCCCATTGATTGTCCTGACAGTACTATTACTCCAGTCAAGATCAGGGTAATTAAAATCCCCCCCTTATCATTACTTGCCCCAAACTAGCAGCCTTTTCTTTTTGCAACATATTTGTTGGTGAGATTTGCTTCCATTCATACAGAAGAGGTTGGGAAGTGAAGTTAGATCATCAGTCATGTTGGCATTACAGTTCATCCCTCACGTGTCCAAAACCAATTTTGTGTGGAACTTAACTTGTGTACAGGGTTAGTAACATGCTGGAAAGGAAAAAAAGCCTTCCCCTAACCCAGGGCTGTCCAACTGGTGGCCCGCCGCCCCCCCCCTTATGTGGCCATCCATATCAAAGTCTGCCTGCTGTGTCTTTTTACCATTTGTAAGATTTAAAAGGTATCACTACAGAGATTAACTGGCCCCTACATTGTTAAATCAAATTCAGACTGTAATCCCCTGTATTGTTCACACCTGTGATACTCCTGCATTGTTCACACTTGTGATACCTCTAATGGGGCACCAGCACTTTGTCACTGTATGTAGTACATATTAGACTTGTCCTGATTTTCCTGTCTCCTGCTCTGTTCTGTCTTCCCTATGCTCCCTGTGTGTGTCATACTCTGCCTGCCCTATGCTCCCTGTCTTTGCCATACTCTACGTGACCTATGATCCCAATGGAACATAAGCCTGGTATTTGTTCTGAGGGTTTGTTTACATTTGAAAATTATTGTTAGTGGCCCCTAAGGTGTTTAATCATATGCTGGGGTACTGTATTATACACAGGGGAGGAGGAGGCATATGGATTTAAGGATATGTATTAATATGACTTAACTTTTTTCACATATGAGTGGCATCCCTGCCGGTGCCAGGCCAAGGTAGTTTGGCACCCTAGGCAAGAGCTTCAATCAGTGCCCCCCTGTCCTGCATTACCATTTCCCTCCTTACCATGATGGTTTTTAAATAAAGAAAGCAAGAAAATGTACAACACTTTAATTTATATTACTGCTCCCTGTACCAGCAAGCCCAGCAGCCATCCACCATACTGCCCCCCATACTTGTGCCAGTAGCCATCCATTATACTGCCCCCCCATACCTGTGCCAGTAGCCATCCATTATACTGACCCCCATACCTGTACCAGCAAGCTCAGCAGCCATCCTTCATACAGCCCTCCAGCAGCTATCATATTGTCCCCAATCTTTACCTATGCCAACAGCAGCCAAAAATAAATCTGATCCACTGGACTGAGTGACCATGATTACTGAAACGCTTGAAAAAAAAAGAAAAAAAACCCCCATTAAAAGTTCCAGCCCTGATCCCTGCAGTGAGCACCAACCATCTGGTTTTTTGGTGTGCTATTAATGTGGACATGGTCTTGTGGTAACATGGGTGTGGTTTAAAGTGGGTGTGGTCTAAAAACGGGGAGTGGCTAACACTGGCTTCCATTATCGGCCCTTCACCATTTAGATTAGAAGAATTCCATCCCTCTGTACCATATAAATTGGACAGCACTGCCCTAACCTATTGTCACCAGCACCCAAACCTAACCTGCCCTCCTACATTTAAAGACCTGCCCCCGCCCTGCAGTGATGTTAAGAATGGGGCAGGAGCAAATATATAAATTCGAACCTTGATAAATCTGCCCCAATAAATGGATATAATTCAATAAATGGTTAATAGCACCAAACTATTGTAGTGTTATTAACCCTGGTATTTGGTGTAATTAATCCTTTATCGCACGTTTAATTTCTAACACTTCATTTGACTCCATTTCCCTTCTCTTCAAGCCAGAAGATTGAAAATCACATCAAAAGTAAACGGTTTGACCGCAAGAAATTCACCTTCTCTCTTATTAATTAGTTTATCAAAACTTTAATACTGGTCTGCTGATCATTGACTTCCCATTTTCATATTTTTTTTTTTTTTGCTTGTTTCCCTTTTCTCTTTAACCAGCTATTTGATGTTTCTCTGCCTTATCCAAAATACAGAAGTGCAAAGAAAGGGTTGTATATTACTTCTTCTGCATGTCTTTATATGTTCTTTTTGCAACCCCATTTTCTGACCCCCTATATCCCCTTTCCAAGGCTTTCTGAGAAGCAGCAGAGCAATATTTAGGTTACAGATAATATTACTAAAGAGAGCCCCTTTGTTCCTGGTGTCCTGATTTGTTCAATTTAGTTCAATTACAAGGCCTCAGAGTAAAGTGATTTTATGATGGGTCTTTGCACATTACATTGTAACTTGACAGGTGCCAGCTTTGAAACTACTGCTGTGACCAATGGGAAGGATGTGGGAAAATAACTTCTTGGTGGGCTAGTCCAAATCCATGTAGGGATTTTTGCATGTAGTTAATGGACAGTGCTTAATATCCAGGTGAATTACTCTGCAACCAAGTTAGTAAATTACTTCTATTTTCTTAAAGGGGACCCAAAAAATTACTCCAAATCCTATTTTATCATGTTAGTCAAGCAAAATTAACTTTAATTACAATATATAAATTATTTCAATCTTGTTTCCATCACTGGGAATTCATAATTATAGCAAGCAGGCAGGAGCCATTTTATGGACATTGTTATTAAGGCAAGCCTTGTATCATCTCAGAATCTAGTTTGTGCACCAGAATGGGGGACCTAATGTCCATTCCCATGCATTTGCTACACAATAAAATGGTTAAGAGAACAGGGGGAATATGGGATGAGCAGTGACATCTAGGAAGTACTAAACGGAAAGTGAAAGTAATTGCTTGCCCTGCCTCTATGACTAAGGCATAGAGGATGGGCAGGCAATATTTTATTGACAGCTATGAACGCTTTAATAAAAAAAAAGAATTTGGATTTCATGTTTAATTTGAAAAGGACTTTTTGTCAAGGGACTCACTTTTAGCTGGAACCTATAGAGGCAGATGTCAGAAAGGAGAATAGCAGACAGGAAATCCAAATATCAGGCAGGCTCAAAAAGGGTAATTCAGGCAGTTTTGGAAAGGCTCAGGGTCACACTAGTATACAATGATCACTTCACAAGGAAGTTTAAGCCTCTGCGTATTTTTAAGCGCATTGGGCATGCAGCGAAAATTGTCGCCTGCGCACCGCAAGCATCATGACGCACGCACAAACGGATGGCTCCAACGCACCCATGATGTGGACGACCACGGCCACCAGGTCTTAGTGCCTTACACTTTTAATACATGGCTTTTTATGTCTGGGTGACTGGTTCACTTTAATGTAGGAACACCTTAAACTGTATCCCTGAGCTAAAGCATACCCTACATAAATATCTCATTCCAAAAACAAAGTTATAACTATAAAGTTAATTTTGCATATAGTGGGTTCACACACTCTAAATAATATACAGACCAAATGTGGTAGAGTAAATATCTTTTTATATATAGATATCAAATATGCATCAATATCTAGTACAAGACAGTTTATACAGAGGAGTGCTAACAAGTATTTACACACCACCTCTGTTCATTCCTATGGGATTTTTAGAATTGTATTTACTAAATGGTGAACTCTACTTTTCACCCATTAATAAATATGATTCTAAAAATCCCATAGAAATGAATAGGAAGCCAGTTCATTTTTTCTGTGGTAAATTCTAATCTTACATTTTGATAAGGCTGTCCCTTAGAGTTTCGGGTAACACATAATTGCATGTGGAAATTAGAATTCTGTAAGGGAAGGACAGGAAGAAAATGTGACACCTTTGCAACCCATTAATTGACTGACTGTACAACTTTTTGCAGTGTTTGGCTATTTACTTTCTAGATCTGAAAGCAGCCACTGAGGGTTCATCTATCAGTTACCTGACGACTCCACCGTTCCACTTTAAAGGACAAATGACACTAAAAATGTATTGATTCCTTCCACCTCCAATAATACTGCTATCCTGGCCAAAGTTAACTCTGTTTAATATTTAATACATAAATAGTGCAACAAAATATCACTTCTGGTTTGTTTTAAAAAGGTGATGTGGTGACCTGCACTTATGTGCTCCAATGTCCTGCTAGACAAACCAGAAGTCACTGAGGCAGCTGCTGTTTAGCCAGTGACTTTTTATTAGCTTTTCTTCTTCTCTGTCGAGCTTGGTAGCTGCTCACTCCCCCCTCCCCTCGCCACCTCGTTCCCCACACGGGCTCACACAGCAGAGCAGGCTCTGCCGCAGCACCACATATCACTAGGGTTGCCACCTTTTGTTAAAAAAATACCGGCCTTCCTATATTCTTGATGTTTTTTCCTATTAATAACATTGGCACCAAGCCAGGCCCGGACTGGCAATCTGTAGGTTCTGGCAAATGCCAGAGGGGCTGCTATAAGGTTCCATAGAAAGTCAGTATTTAGTGGGCTGGTGGGGGCTGTTTGGGCCTGTGTGTGGGCTACTTGGGCCTCTGTGTACCTGAAATGCCAGGGCCTATTTTAATTCTCAGTCCAGACCTGCACCAAGCATAATTTTTACCGGCCAGGCCGGTGTAATACCGGCCAGGTGGCAACCCTATCACTGGGAAGTTACTGGGGCAGCTGCTGTTCAGCCTCTCTGCTCTCTCTCTGCATACATATATCACATAGCAGGCAAAGTTCCTCACAGACTGTTCCATGCAGGTCCGGATTGAGGATTAAAATAGGTCATGGCATTTCAGGTACACAGAGGCCCAATCAGCCCACATAGAGGCCCAAACAGCCCCCACCAGCCCACTAAATACTGACTTTCTATGGCACCTTATAGCAGCCCCTCTGGCATTTGCCAGAGCCCACAGAAAAGGTGGCAACCCTAGACTGGGAGGTGGCTGGGAAAGGCGAAGGAAGAAGGGGTGGGGGGAGTAAGCAGCTCAACAGAGAAGGAGACAAGCGAATAAAAAGTCACTGGCTGAACAGCAGCTGTCCCAATAACTTACATTTTTTAAGTGTTACTTGTCCTTTAAAGAAAAGTTGCCCAACTGCACGGCGCATGCGCAGAACAGGCCTTCCAGAAAACGATGTTGACAAGAAGTGAGACTGCTCGTCACGTGACGTCATCTAGTTTTTCTCGCTTTGAGCTAAGTGACTGGAAGAGGAGCCTACCGGGGCGTGCGTGCAGAGTAGGAGGAGTGGGAAGGGAGTGCACGAGCTGTGCAGTGGGGAAGAGAAAAAAAAAAAAGAGAAGTTATCGTAAAACAGCAGAGGAAGGGAGGGTGGATTAAACAATCGCTTGGAAACGTACGCACAGGCAGAGAGGAGAGGTAAGTCGGATAGCGAAATCTTTGGGGAGTTTCTAGGCAGCTGTATAGGGAGTAGTAGCTGTAGCTGAGGTGTGACAGAGTGGAGAGACGGGCGGAAGCGACAGAGCAAAAGAGGCTTCTGTACAAAGTAAGCTGGTCAGTGAGTTACATTGGGTAATGGGCAGAATGCAGGGCACATGGGGGATGGGGACAATATAAGTAAGTGACTGTGTAAGGGGCTTGGGCAATAAGGAGCAACTATGCAGGCTTATACTGATATCAGAGGGCTACACGTATTTCCTGGGAAAACCCCATACGTATTGCTGGGAAACTGTCACTGGGGATTTTGGAAACTGTATTTGGTATCAATAACAGAAGCGATCTGTATATTCTGTTCTTTTCTTGCAAGTCAAGATGATGATTGCCAGTGGTAAATACATACAGGGAGCAAGAGGAAACTAAAATGCATATACTGGTTAAATCTGACTCTCACGCGAAGCAAACTAGCATGGCGGATTAACATTTTAACACACATTTGTATTGTGCCATAAAATAATGAGAAGTCTTGACTTTCTTTAATATCTAAAAGGAATTCATTCTTAGCAGCTGAATGCTAAATATATGTGGCAGAATTGGGTAGAAAAGAGAGGGGAAATGACAGCTCGTCTGGTGTAGGGGTTTCAGTTTAGTTTAGGGTTAATATATTATCCCTTCCTACAGGAATGCTTTTGGAAATTTCCCTGATCTTATTTTTATCATTGTATTTATCATTGTAAATGGGATCCTTTTTATAGCGCTGATTCTTGCTAAAGCAAATGGGGTAGCAGATAAATAATACATTTTGGATGGAGGTAAGCAAGAGTCGGTCCTACAGGAGGTGAGAGCAGGCTTCACATTGCCATTACTTCCTAACCTCTTGTACATGTTAGTGACTGTGCAAGTAGACTTAAAGGCAATTAAGATAAAAATGAAGAATCTATTGTGTACATAATACAATAGCTGTCATAACCATTTTAAATCACTTGCTTACAATATTGTTGAATCACAAACTAGTGAGAGAATCTCGGATTCTGTCTAAAATGTGTATGATTATCAATAACAGATATTTGGCTCAGTTTGCAACATTTAGTTTGTTACATTTTGTTTTTTACTTTACTACACTGGACCACCAAAAGAAAAGCAATTTTTGGACTTGCATGAAAATTTTAATATGCAAGTTAGCAATTGCTAACTATGTAAGCATTAATGTTTGCAGGTGTAATAAATCCAGGATTCTGCTTAGCACATAATGCTAAGATTGTTTGTTGTTGTTGTATAATGTTTGGATGTTGCCAGAGTGAATTTTAACCCTTTGGTGGCATAGCAATTGTACAGGGCTAATCTGCAAACTATTGTAGCATTGGGATGAATGGCTCTCACAACATTCGCCATCATGCTTCCAGCGGACCAGTTCAACATATTGCTCTCCTTCCAGAGTGCTATTCCATTTAAAACATAACTTTTACTATAATTTACTTAAAAACAACTACCCATCAGCTAAAATCACACAACCATCATGCTTAAACCTTTTAACATGGTGCAAAATAATATCTTAAAATTACTAAATAATGTGTGAATTTGGATCGTTGCTGGTAGAGACAACACAGTAAGGCCTGTTTAGTTTCACGCGGCACCCTCCCACTGCCAGTTCACCTTCCCCTCCCAGCCGGCCATTTTTGTCTGTCTATGTTGTGACTGAAGCAGGCCCAGGCTGACACTCTGTGAAGGGCTGCTGTAAGATACCATAGACTGTCACTTATTAGTGGGTTACTGGGGGACTGTTAGGGCATCTGTGTACTTGAAATGCCAGGGCCTATATTCCAGAGCTGGACTGAAGGGGGCTAGTCACCTCTTACAGTCATCTTATGCGGCCCAGCCCAGGTAGACCATTGCAGGTAGTGAGGCCTGTTTAATTTCACAGGGCACCCTCCCACTATCAGTTTACCTTTTGCTCCCAATCAGCCAATTCTGCTTGTCTCTCAGGATAACACACAAAAAGTTAAGCGTTGTTGAGTAGCCTTGATTTACTCTGGTGCTCCGTCACTGGCAACCACTGGAATAAGTTCAAAATGGCCCTCGCTGCCTGAAACATGTTGTGTGGATGCACAATAAAAACTAATTCTCAGATACTCTGCTCCTTGCCTTTGATTTTCATGACCTTATAATACTGCTTGTCTACGTTGGGACTGAAGGGGGCCAGTCATCTCTCACAGTTCACCTATGGAGCTCTGCCCTACACATTTTACCATTACTTTGACTTCATCAGGGGCATAAAACGTGCTGGGCTGGACTGCATAGATGGACTGTAAGAGTTGACAAGCCTCCTTCAGTAATTTAAGATATTATTTTGGACCACGTTAAAGGTTTAAGCATGGGTGGTTGTTTTTAAGTAAATTATAGTAAAAGTTATGTTTGAAATGGATATCAACACTCTGGTTTAAACATGGGGAGCAATATATTAGACTGGTCTGCTGGGAGCATGATTGATAATGTTCTGTGAGCCTAACAGCTCAATGCTCCATTGTTCACCCACTCACATACTGCTGATGTGGCACCAGCACTGTCACTGTATGTAGTACATCTTAGAGTGGTCCTGATAGGTTTCGCTGTCTCTTGCTCTGTTCGGCCTGCCCTGTGATCCCTGTGTGTGCCATACTTTGCTTGCCATATTTTCCCTGTGTGTGCCTGCCCTATGCTCCCTGTGTGTGCCATACTTTGCCTGCCCTATGCTCCCTGTGTGTGCCATACTTTGCCTGCCCTATGCTCCCTGTGTGTGCCATACTCTGTCTGCCCCATGCTACCTGTGTGTGCCATACTCTGCCTGTCCCATCTTCCCTGGGTGTGCCATAATCTGCCTGTGTGTGCCATACTCTGCCTGCCCTATGCTCCTTGGGTATGCCATACTCTGACTGCCCTATGCTCCCTGTGTGTGCCATACTTTGCCTGCCCTATGCTCCCTGTGTGTGCCATACTCTGGCTGCCCCATGCTACCTGTGTGTGCCATACTCTGCCTGTCCCATCTTCCCTGGGTGTGCCATAATCTGCCTGTGTGTGTGTCATACTCTGCCTGCCCTATGCTCCTTGGGTATGCCAGACTCTGCCTGCCCTATGCTCCCTGTGTGTGCCCTACACTGCCTGTCCTATATTCTATGTGTGAGCCATACTCAGCCTGCCTTATGCTCCCTGTGTGTGTGCCCTACACTGCCTGCCCTATAGTCTATGTGTGAGCCATGCTCTGCCTGCCCTATGCTCCTTGGGAGTGCCATACTATACCTGCCCTATTCTTTTTGGGTGTGCCATGCTCTGCCTGCCCTATGGTCCTTGGGTGTGCCATGCTCTGCCTGCCCTATGGTCCTTGGGTGTACCATGCTCTGCATTCCCTATGCTCCCTGAGTGTGCCATACTCTGCCTGTGTGTGCCATACTCTGCCCGCCCTATGCCCCCCGGGTGTGCCATGCTCTGCCCACCCTATGCTCCCTCGGTGTGCCATGCTCTGCCTGCCCTATTCTCCTTGGGTGTGGCATACTCTGCCTTCCCTATGCTCCCTGTGTGTGCCATACTCTGCCTTCCCTATGCTCCCTGTGTGTGCCCTGCTTTGCCTGTGAAACATAAGCCTAGTATTAGTTCTGGGGGTTTGTTAGCATTTGAAAATTATTGTTAGGGGTCCCTAAGTTGTTTAATCATGTGCTGGGGGGGGGGGTGCTTTGTTATCCGCAGGGGAGGAGGACGTTTTTCCACATATGAGTGATAAGCAATCTCCCTGCAGTGAGCAACAACCATTTGGTTTTTTGGTGTGCTACCACAATTAATGTGGATATGGTCTTGTGGTAACATGGGTGTGGTTTAAAGTGGGTGTGGTTTTAAAACAGGGAGTGGTTAACACTGGCTTCCATTATCAGCCCTCCACCATGTAGGCCAGAAAAATTCTGGCCTTCGGTACCACAGATGTTGGACAGCACTGACTTAGATTAATAGCAGACCGAAACATACAGCAAAAAAACAGGCCTATCCAGCACTCAGGAATCCACAGGGCCAAAAAATCAAGTTGAAAAATATGTCTTTATTAGTCAAAGTTAAAAGTATACATGCATCTTCATTGGCCCTACAGGAGAAAGCAGTTCTTAAAGTAACAGTATCCCATACCAAACAAAGTCAAAATAAAAGAATTATGCATACAATACGTAAAAATATTCCATAAAAACAGATATACATGATTACAGCGAGAAAATGCACAGAATGTGGATACAAGTTTTGGCCATATTTTCTGTATCAATAGTAACATGAAACGTCAAAGTCATGTTCATGCCCAGTGGTATCCTTAAATTTCACATCCCCAGAGTTACATGAATGAAAGTGTTTTGAAACATTGGTGGCTGTGTATATTGGTGTCTGATAGGTGTTCTCTATGTCTTTCTTTCTATTTTCGTGTGGTTTGTCCTACATATTGGATTTAATAACTGCTTTTTGCCTTTTTTTCTCTCAATTGATTCTGATTGGTTGTTCATTGTATAAAAGCTAATTTCTTGTGAGTGACATCCTAGCCCATGATTAAGTACCTTGGAGGTATGAAAACGCTTAGGGCTGATGGAGATGCATGTATACTTTTAACTTTGACTAATAAAGACATTTTTTGGACCTATGGATTCCTGAGTGCCGGATAGCCCAGCTTTTTTTGCTGTATGTTTCGGTTTGCCGATCCCTGTAGCTGGGGGTCTGGGGCTGGTGCACTTTGATCAACTTGGTGAGCTATTTACATTGATATTCTGTAGCACCTTTTTTTCATTTTGTTATGATTCGATTAATGGCACATAGATTCCACACATTTCGCCCCTTCTATCTGTGTACACAGGCATGGCATCTGCCTGTCAGTGCACACACAAAGCGTATTTTAGAGTGTTTGTGATAAAATCTCATCTGTATGTGAGCAGACAGGCCACGTTCTTGTAAGTGGACACACACATACAGAAAGCAGCAGAGAAAATTACCCATGTTCTAGCCTTAGCATTATACAGCAGATATCCATGAAGACACACTAGCCCACTATAAACTAATAACTCTTAATACACCAAAAAGAACATGTACTGTTTGTAAATGTCAGCTCACATTACCACAGGAAATTGTAATCTTATTAGCATGATTGTCCAATCTGGAACTCACAACCCGTTATTGGGGACACCAACCCAAAAGTAAAATTTTGCCTAACAAAAGAAAATTTTATTCAAACAACTTTCCAAAATACATTTATTACGTCTCAATAAATTCAATGTGTAAACATACGTTAGAAAGTTGCAAACTCCAGTTCTCCTCTAGCAAAGACAGGTCTGCCAATCATATTTTCATTGTTTCAATGATTTCAAATGTACAGTATTTTAAGCTGGATATCCTGGGAACTAGTATACTGCATGGTGCAAATGCTCCCCTAACAAATCATATGCCCTTCCCCCAAATAAATAACCATATGCCCCACCCCCAAATAAAATAAACACAAAGCTCAGTTTGCCACTAAATGCATTTACTGCTGCTAATATGTAAACAAGAGATACGTTTAATTTGCTTTGCCCTTGACAAAGTTTCAATCCTTTTTAAGTCTTGCATGGAGGATTTTATTTTATCATGCTGATGTGACTGCCTCTATTTTATTTTTGGCAAACCAGAGGATTTTGATTTTATTTCACGTTATCCATTCAATAAATCCAAGTATTCCAATAAGGATCAATCACCCTTATTTCTATTTACAGCACTACTAACTAAAGATGCCTGTCTTTTTATTTTTTTTATTGAAAATTTGAAACAATATTTATGCAGTTACATATCAGATGCCATATGACTGTACTAAGAAAACAGAACTGATGATGGTTTTGGATTTAGTGTAGGGTTTTGACAAAACCCAGGATTTTTGCAAAATTTAGGGGGCTGACCCTTCATAATCCGAGAAATTTTGATCTTTTCCTTATAATCTCACAATGTCAAATAACATTTCTCAATTTTTTCTCACCAAGTTTAATATTTCCAACGTTACTTATTTCTCTTTGTTTCATGCTTGCAACTGTGCTTTATTGTTTTCTCCCCATCATATATACCAGGTAAAATATTTTGTCGGGAAATTTTTTTTTTTGAACTTTGTGAAAAATATTTTAAGATCAATGTAAAGCACTTCATAATTTGCTTATACTGTATACATACATGATGATAGGGTCAGTTAAATGATTTGGAAACTAAAATGGCATACAAACTCCAAACAAATTTTAAACTTCATGAATATGAAAAAATACCTGCAGTAAAAACACAATTGAGCCTGGAGAAACGTGACTTAAAGGGGGGGTTCACATTCAGGTTAACTTTTAGTATGCTATAGAATGGCCTATTTTTAGCAACCTTTCAGTTGATCTTTGTTTTTATTTTTCATCGTTTTTTTTATATATCTATATTTGTCTTCCTCTTTTGACTCTTTCTAGCTTTCATATGGGGATCACTGACCCCAGCTGCCAAAAATGATTGCTCTGTAAGGCTATAATTTAATTGTTATCGTTGCCTTGCATTACTTTTAATTTAGGCCCTCATCTACTAATTTTTCCTGTCTTTTATTCACACCACTGCCTGGTTGTTAGGTTAAATTGGGCCCTAGAAACCAGATAGCTACTGAAATTCCAACTTGGAAAGTTGCTAAACAAAAAGCTAAAAACTTAAAAAACTACATATAATAAAAAATAAAGCTCAATAGCAAATTGTCTCAGAATATCACACTCTGCATCATATGAAAAGTTAATTAAACAATCCCTTTATATCTACTCCTAAATGTTCATCAGAACCACATCCATATTGTTATTTCATGGGACAAGCTAAGCCTGATTCACTGGGGGGTGACAATATGTTAGACCGGCACATTAGAGTAAAGTAGAATAAAATTTTAATCTACTGTGCATGTGCAAGTCTTAAGCCAAAGCGAACATCTAGGAAAAGTAGGCATGTTTTTTTTTACAGCTCAGTGCGTTTTTTGTAAAATAATCACTGACATGAGGAAACAACTTAGTGATTAGATTTACTGGGTGCCTAACATTTTGGAACCCCCAGGGTAATCCCTTTTTTCTTGTTCTTTAAGTATATATATGGGAGAGCTTAAAAGAGATTTTGGCCAGCCAGTACAAATATGTAAAGAACAGTTTTGATTTAGCTTGGTATTTAGCTTCGTATTCAAAAAAACTATTTGGCCAAATTAAACATTTTTGATTAGGTGCATCCATAATACAGTTTTTATAAGAGCTTGGAAAGGGCTGAAGAGTAGCAGTAAACTCCAAGTGGTTTACACAGTGTTAAACAATATACTATTAAAGGAACAGTTTACTTTAAAAATTAAAACTGGATAAATAGATGTGCAAAATAAAAAAAATGTTTCTAATATAGTTAGCCAAAAATGTAATGTAGAAAGGCTGGAGTGACTGGATGTCTAACATAATAGCCAGAGCACTGCTTCCTGCTTTTCAGCTCTCTAACTCTGTGTTAGTCAGCAACTTTAAAGGGGGCCAAATGGGACATAACTGTTCAGTGAGTTTGCAATTGATCCTTAGCATTCAGCTCAGATTCAAATGCAAACCATTACAGTATGACCCATGTGGCGCCCTTCAAGTCACTGTCAAGTCAGTGGAAATCTAGAGTGCTGCAAAGCAGGAAGTAGTGTTTAGGCTATTATATTAGAAATCCAGTTACTCTAGTATACATTACATTTTTGACTAACTTTGTCAAAACTATTTTTCATTTTGCACAGCCTGTTTACCCATTTTTTATTTTTATACTGAACTGTTCCTTTAAGTGGTTTACACAATGTTTTTAGCTAAGCTGTAAATACAGAAATAGTTTCTTCTAACTTGAATTCATATTACAGTCTGCATTTTCTAAGCATTATCTTGGCTATATGACCTTCTAAAGTTCTAAAATTCATAAACTACCAAGGGGCAATAGGCAAGTTAGCTTACTTATTATATTGGAGTAGAAATATATAATTTTAAGCATTTATTTTATCATTTATTTTCACTTCAGTTGAGGACACACTGCCCCTGATACCTCCAATTTATAGTAGCATGGTTTGCCATAGAGCTGGTTGAGCTAGGGCTACTTTTGTTGCAGCTGCATATTGATGCATTAACCATCAGAACTTGCATAAGATACTTATCTCGTTAGACTGAACTGACCTATTTCACATGTATGAATTACACTTTTCAGGCAGGAGATATCTCTTTAGATGGCTTGCTTCTGGGGATGTATTTTTTCTGCTTTCAGTGATAGGTTTCCACCATATTCTGGGGGCTAAAACATTTGTTCATGAATCCACATGGAACAATTCACCAGTAACTTTATTCTTTCTCTGTAAACTTACAAAGACCTCACATTATTTTTCAGGTTGTCACACAAACAATAGGTGTACTGCAAGTCATTGTGCGTTCATACTGTCATATTCAATTGAGTGGTGGGCTTTTCTGCTTATTGTGCTCATTGGAACAAACAACAGCTAACTTTGTCTCTTGTTGAGTTTTAAAAGCTACTTGTGTGATATACCTACCTCATTATAACTAATATTGTTGTTAGTCAAAGAAAACAATATCACATTAAGGGGGTTATATATCAAAGGTCGAATATTAAGAGTTTTTTTTATACCTCGAATGCACTTGATTCTTATCTAAGAAAAAACTTGAATTGAAAAAAACTCAATTCTGCTAGTTCGAGTTGAGTTTTTTGCAGAAAAAAATTTGAGCGAGTTTTCGGACAAAACCCTACAAAAAAGCTCGAACATCATATGCAGGCTATTAACATCTTTAAATGGTTTAAGGGACCTCTGCCATTGACCCCTACATGACCTTGACAGGTTTTGGAATTCAAGTTTTTCAAGCTAGTCTGGGTATAATAAATCTCGATAAATTAGATTTTTTGAAAAACTTTAAAAATGTCATTGTTTTTAACCTGAAAATCTGAGTTTTGACCAAAAAAAAACAAAAAAACTAGAATTTTTGTGGAAAACACAACTCAAACCTTAATAAATAGCCACCTTAATGCCTTGTTTCTTAGAAAATATTTTAGCAGAATCATTTATGTATGTACATAATGTTATGTTAATATATTTAGTAAATGTTTTCAGCATGTTTCCTGAATAACCGGTTAGGCTCGAAAGAACAGTGAACAAATTATAAGTTGTGGACTTTTTCTAATTTAAATCAGTATATAATCTTTATTTTTTAATATGAGCTTAATACAGCATTATTGGAGCAATGTAAAAAGTCTACAGTTTGCCACATCTAGTAACTTGTAGCACCTAACCAAAGGTGTGTTTTAAAACAGCTGCTACCTGCTGCTTAGTTGCCACACTAGTCATGTAGCAAACTTTAGACTGTTCATTATATTACCCCAATTCAGCACATTACTGGGAGCACTATGTTCATAGATATTTAGTTTCTACTATGATACATGTCCTGCTCTTTTTCAGGATAGTTAAAATTAGTTATGAGGGACCCCCCACTGGTAGAGAAGCTTGCTGGCAAAAGTCTTGTAAGATCTCATGAACAGGGTCCTCGTGTTTATTTTGTGGAGTTGTTCCTCCATGATATCTGATACAATGTTGCTGAAAAAGCTTGAAATATTTAACTATAATAGTTATAAAAAGGGAAATGTTGATGCTTTGCACTTCCTATGAAAAACAAAACATCTCATTCAGTTACATTGTATCTAACACAGGATATGAAATGAAAATGGGAAAAGAAAATAGGTCTCTTCTTGCTTACAGTAGGGGAATTATTTCAAAATTGGGGAAATATGTTTAATTCTGGAACATTATTTTGTATGTTATGGGCATATGATGTCCGCTCTACTGGGTTAACATGTGCCCCATGAATCACCATTTGTTTGGGTGATTTGTCAGCGTGTGTCTTTACATTCATCTAAAAGGAAGAACATTACTCACATGCATAGCAGGGTCATGTAGAATTGCAGCCCAAGACTATGTGGCCTGGCACCCTGCTACTTCTCCCTTTACACTGGTTCTTGGTCTGCACAGCAGAATCACCTCTTCTCCTCAGTTGTAATAGGCTCCCCACTGCTCACTCACTGCCCCTGCCACTTTTCAATTGCATCTTGCCTCTGCAGCCCCTCTAGTAGACCCCCCAACAGTGACTTCTAGGGCTTGTGCATCTCCGGCCTACCCCAAGTTCCAACATATTACATGTGTGATAATGTAATTACTTTATTCAAAACATGTTGTGTGAAGGCAAGGTAAATACTTAACAGGTGCCCAAAGAATGGACCACAGTCAGCCAGTAGGCCCTAATCTAGATCTAGAGTTTGTGACTACTAGATCACATTAGCACAGACAGCTCCAACATCACCATACAGGATACTTTCTAATCAGATTTTTATGAGAAACAGGTGTTATTTCCTTAAATACAACACAGCCTGTTTTCTTTAGCGTAATACAATAATGTTACATTTTCTATAAAATCCTCCATATGATAACCACTAAAAGTAGACCACATATCACATGACATCTCACAGTTTATCACATGAAAATTCATGTACAGGTATGGGACCTGTTATCCAGAGTGCTCGGGACCCGGGGTTTTCCAGATAACGGCTCTTTACGTAATTTAGGTCTTTATGCCTTAAATCTACTAGAAATTAATTTAAACATTAAATAAACCCAATAGGCTGGTTTTGCTTCCAATAAGGATTAATTATATCTTAGTTGGGATCAAGTGCAAGTTACTGTTTTATTATAACAGAGAAAAATCATTTTTAAAAAATTGGATTATTTGGATAAAATGGAGTCTATCGGAGACAGCCATTCCGTAATTCGGAGCATTCTGGATATTGGGTTTCCGGATAAGGGATCCTATACCTATACTAAATTCAGTATGAGATGCAATTCAATTCTGAAAAACGTACATGGTTTTTTATCACGTGAAAACTTTATTGAAGTCTATGGAAAAAAACTGGAACTGAATTTGGAGAAAAAGTTTTTTTTCTCCTCGAATTGAATCTCCTTCATGAATTTCCGCATGATAAACGGCCCATAGCTTGCTAAAACACATTATAGCCAATGGTTTTAAAGTTATTTGAAAATATATTTGCTATGAAAAACAAAATATGTCTACATTCTGTGCACTCCTGGCTCTGGCTCTTTGAACAGTGTTGCAAACTAGTTCATAACAAGAGGGGAACAGAATTGTTTTAAGTCAGACCCAGAGAACACAAAGGGTAATAGAAACAGTGCTTACAATAGGATTACATTTACAAGTAACTTTATAACAATGCTTTATAACAAAAAGCATTTATGAATGTATATTTCTTTAATAATGTAGAAAACTGTTTTTGTTTGGAGGACCCCTTTAAGATTATATTTTGCCTCGTTTTAGCTGCAGAAAAAAGCAATTGTATGCATTACACATCTGCTAACCAGAATCATATCTTACTTTTCTTTAATTTAAAAGGTCAGCTTCTCAAGTCAAAACTATATGTTGTTGATCATATCAATTATCAAGCCACACAACCTTAAATGTCATATCCTTTTACAGGGCTGTCCAACATTATTCCAAGAATTGGGCAAATAATTAGATATACATCATGTTCATTGGCCATTTAACAGTAAAAAGATGATTTCAAACAAAAGATGCCTTGGAGGCGTATCTGGTCAACATAACTCAACTAAAACAGCGCTGTTAGCCCATAGCATGCATTTTGAGCATCATTAATGTTTGTTGAAATCTAATGCTTTACTCTTGTTGTGTAGTATAGCAGTTGATTTCTGTAAGACCTTAAGGGGCATAGTGTCAAAGATTAGGTAGGGGGCGCTGTAGAGACTGAAGGGAAAGGGCGAGTCCTTGAGGCAGGAGCTGTATGTGCCTAGGGAACACTTGAAGGGAAAGCAGGAACAGGTTGATGAGGGCGAAGAGTCAGTCTGGATCAGGTGCAGAACAGGACGGAGAGGGCGAAGATCAGGAGTGGACTAGGCAGGAAGAAGAGGGCGACGACTCAACAGGAACAGACTGGACGGGGCAGGAGTGGAACAGCTTGGATGGGACAGGACGGTGCGGGCGTAGATCAAACTGGGGGATAGAGTGCAGAGGGAGACAGGAGCGGATAGCAAGACAGTAGCAGAAGGAGACTGGAGCGGATAGCAAGAGAGGACTGGAGCAAGAGAGGACTGGAGCAAGATAGGGCTGGAGCAAGATAGCAAGAGAGGGAGACTGGAGCAAGATAGCAAGAGAGGACTGGAGCAAGATAGCAAGTGGAGGACTGGAGCAAGATAGCAAGAGGAGGACTGGAGCAAGATAGCAAGAGGAGGACTGGAGCAAGATAGCAAGAGAGGACTGGAGCAAGAGAGGGCTGGAGCAAGATAGCAAGAGAGGGAGACTGGAGCAGGATAGCAAGAGAGGGAGACTGGAGCAGGATAGCAAGAGAGGGAGACTGGAGCAGGATAGCAAGAGAGGGAGACTGGAGCAGGATAGCAAGAGAGGGAGACTGGAGCAGAATAGCAAGGGAGGGACTGGAGCAAGAGGGGTACAAGGTACAAGGCAGGGTCGGATCAAGGTCAAGGCTGGGAAGGTACAAGATAAGATAAAGCAAGACAAGGACAGGCAGAAAGACAAGGCAAGGCGGAATAACAAGGGAAAAGGGGCAAGAGCTAGAACTACCTAGTTAGGGGCGCTGCCGCAGTACTAGGAAACCAAACAATGCTCTGGCAAGGAGTGGTCTAAGTGCTACCCTTAAATAGGGAAGAGTCAGCCCTGATTGGCTGATTAACTAGGTAGCAGCTGGGTTGAGGCTGGAGATGTCAAACAGGCTGCAGCTGAGCTGGGGCTGGAGAGGCCAATCAGGCGGAAGCTGGGCTGGGACTGCAGAAGCCAGGTTATACCTAGCAAGCAACCCTACAGGCTGCTCACCTGGCCAAATGGTCAAGGCATCGAGCCAGAAACCCAAAGGTCCCCGGCTCGAACCCCAGCAATACCTGACACATAGTTAGAATTTAGAATTGCATTTTGTAATTTGATAAAATCATCAGACAATTTGCAGTTGGCTCTCATACTTAATTTCATGCTTTTCCATTGTGTCTTTCTTTGCCTAATTGAAATGTAAAATGTGTTGTTGCATCCAGACTTTTCCCATGCTTTAATCCAAGCCATTTCTCGTTCAACATGACAGTGAATAGCGCTTACTTTTTGCTTATTGTTTTAATCACAAAAAAGCTACTTCTTCAGCTAAAAAGAAAAATTGAAGCAAATTCTTGTAAGGTAGATAATTAAATTACCAGTGCACAAATAAGAAAATTCAGTTATAGAGGGGAATCATCTATACACTGGTAATCTAATTCGTAAGCAGATTTTAGTTATGGATATCAATTTGAAGTGTTTATGAATTTAATAATATTATATAGGCATGCTTTAGCATCACTAATTAATTTACATTGCATAACAGACTGCAGAAGCAGACTGTAAGATACAAGCGCTAAAACTGGATATGTAGCTGATCCAATGAGGACATATTTAATAAGGACTAATGTCATAATATAAATGTATATAATATATATATATATATATATATATATATATATATATATATATATATATATATATATATATATGTTGATTTAACAGCTACAAATAAACTTTTTGGGGCAGGAATGTCATATTTAATATGAGACAGGTTTTCATCCTATAGGCTTATGGCAAATGGGACCTTTTGTTGACAGTGGAATCACCAGGTCTAATCTTTTCTGCGCAAGAATGCAGGAGGAAACATTTAGCTTTTTATGCGTTAGGAAATACAGTGTGAATAACTAATAAAATTAAGGACTTTGGTTTTGTTTTTATTTTCTTTATCCATTGAAGGCTGCCACTTTCAAATGACACCCCAGCAGGCAAAAATCGATTGCTCTCTACGGCCGAAAATATTGTTGTTTTTTTCTTTTTTATTCCATATCTTTCAATTATGGATCTTTTCTATTCATCTTGCAGTCTCTCATTTAAACCACTGCATGATTGTTAAAGTAAATTGGACCCTAGCCAACCAGACAGCTGCTGAAATTCCACATTGTGAGCTGTTGAACAAAAAGCTAAATCATTCAAATTTGAATCATTCTAAAAGTTAACGAGTAACAACCCATTTAAAATAACATTTCTTTTTATGTTGTCTGAAGAGCTTACATTTATGCTTTTGGTGGTAACGTTGAGAATGGCCAAACTGTTTGTGAGTGGGTTTAGAATAATGACCCTTGTGATTCCACAAGGAGTCATTAATGGAACTGTTTGTTAGCTGGGGTTTCCTAATAAGCAATCTTTCTGAAATATGAAGTAACGTGCCTTAAGAGGGTTATTTTTTTTTATTTTTTCATTTTTTCATTTTACCATTTTGTTATTTTTGTACCCCTTAAAACGGTTTATTTTAGCAGTGTGACTATTAAATAATCTATTTTGGCCACTAATTACACTGTTGGATCAGTTATTTTATTTCATTGATTTAAATTTTTTCAGTTTTTTTGCAATTTTATCACTGAATTATTGTTTCTTATGTGTCTTTAGTATAGTTTTGCTGTTTGGTGCTTTGGTATAGAAAGATGTATTTTACTTAGTTTGATCCGTCAGAATATGTGCTTTCCAAAAATATATGGTTTCTGGGGGTCTTTTTACAGTTTGGCGGTCTTACGGCACATAACGCATGGTCCGGGCTCTCTTTTCAGCAGCTGAGTTAGCCAGCGTGAAGATTCATAAACATGTTTTTCATTTGGGCTGCTTACATACTACATACTTTTGTAAATCTATGCATATTGGGCATCAAACTGTTCTGTAGACCCTTGGTGTCAATACTTTGGCTGTTTCACAATTTTATGTAAGAAACTGGGTGAGAAAAATGTGACCGAGTTTTTAGGCCATTTTTAGAAATGTCATGAAAACCGCTGCCTTTAGCGTAGCTTTGCAGTATGGTAGTTTGGAGTAGAAAGACATAATGACCTATTTTGGATTTGTCAAAATGTGTACTTTCCAAAGATATATAGTTTTCAGGGGTCACCATTATTCTTTGTACCTTTTATCCCGCATAAACCCCGCTTACTAGTGTAAGCGTAAGCCATCAAATAAGAATGCACAAGGTAAATTCTGGGGTCTATACATGCCATGTGGTTCGATAAACCTTTGTACATTGGGCATCAAACTGTTCAGCGGACCCCAGGCTTTTATATTTGGGGTGATACCTAATAATATGTGTAAAATAAGATGCTGCAGGGTGGAAGTTTTGAGGTGATTTTTGGAAATTTGACCAAAATTGACAAATTTAGGAAAGCTTTGCGGCTTGGTGCTTTGGAGTAGAAAGTCATGTATACCCAATTAGGATTTGAGGGAATGTGTACTTTCCGAAATATATGGTTTTCTGGGGTGAACGTACTTTTTTTTTACATTTACCCCCCCCCCCCCAAACTATGTAAATGTGTTGCTTTTGCAGTACCTGAAATGACAGACCATATGGAGGGTCTTCATTTTGGGGCCCTTTTGCCCCCCCCAAATGATGTAAAGGTGTTGATTTTGTAGTACAGGTATCTGAAATTACAGAGGCTCGAATGTGGTGTCTACATTATGGGGCTCCTATATGCGACATGGTAAACTTATACATGTTGTGCCTTAAACTGTTCAGTGGACTCCTGGCAAACATATTTAGGGTGTTTTACATTGGTACCTAATGATGTGTGGGAGATATGATACATTAGATTGAAAGCTTTGAGGTCATTTTTCAAAAAATTCACCAATTTCTATAAAAATTCTAACTTAAGTAGTTAATATATATATATATATATATATATATATATATATATATATATATATATATATATATATATATATATATATATATATATACCCATTTTTGATTTGCCAGAATCTGCTTTTTCTAATAATGTGTAGTTTTCTAGGGTAAACCTACTGTTAGTGGAATGTTTGGCCTTCAAATCAGAAGTATGTTTTGTGGAGCAGTGCTTTGGAAATTTGGTAGTGTACTGCTTGGAGATTTCTCCATAAAACTATATATATTTCGTATTGGTGCATTCAGGAGACATAGAACTTTCCAAATCGTGTGTGTTCTCGTACATAAAATAAATTATGTTTCTGATATATGTGATTGTACTATGTGAAACAGGTTTTTTTTTTTATGTTATTAGACACTTAGAGGCCTATATTTTTTTTACAGAAATGGAATTACACCAAAATTCTACTATAGTTTGAAAGGTCAGATTATCCTGAAAAAAAAATATATTGTTTTCCTGGGTAAACTAAAAGGACCCCCCCCCCCCCAGGAAAGGCCCTTAAAGTGAAAGAGTACAAAATGTTTAAAAATGGTCTGGCTATAAAAGTATCAAATCAGCCAAATCGACTGCCAGTGGAAGGGTTAAAAACATGCCGAAATGAAACCCAGCCTTGCAAAAAGGACACAAACAGAAAGCGGATATTGTGTACTACCTCAAGACACAGTTTTGAAGATTATCAAAAGCACCTAAACTACCCAGTAAAGGATTTCCTGTTTTATTCAGCTCTTTAGCTAATGTTAAAAAGTGTCATAGCTTTGTTTATCTCCACTGACAGTGTACAACTTGGTACAATTCTAAAACCATCCAAAATACTGTGTCCTTTAGATATAAAACATCACTGGAGCACAGCCAAAAGTTGTTTATTAGCATAATATAAAATACATTTGTTAAAAAGGTGTTTTTCTGGTTGTGAACAAGAAAGGAACTATAAATGAGGGGATACCTGTATAAAGAAGTACAGGAATTAATTACCCTTCCTTTCTCTTTAGAAATGCCCGGCACTGCACCTGATATATATATCATATTTTAGCAATGGCTTTCTCCATTGCCATTATCAGATAGCCTAGTACTGGTGTGATCTATACCCAAAAAATGAATTGATGTTAAACTTACTCTCAGTGGTCCTCTAAGCACTTTTGCAATTTACATATATTTTCTATATTTAGTGGTTTATGAGATATTTTTCTAATACAGGTACCAGGCTTTCAGCTCAATAGCTCAGAGTCTGAGGTGTGACCTTAAAGGAGAAACAAACCCTTAATCAAAAAAAAAAAAACCCAACCACTACCCTACATAGACAATCCCTGATTTCTCTGGCGGGCGCCCATAGGCCGCGCGGTCTGATCAGGCGGGTATGTGGCGTCCGCTCGCAAGATTCGGCAAACTGCGCTATTGAATGGGGACGCATAGGTCCCCATAATGCGGCTGGACGGCATGCCTCCCCTAATTTTTTGCCGCTCTAGGCCCGGGCCTATGTGGCCTCGCCACAAATCCGGGTCTGTACCCCCCCCCCCCAGGCAAATGGCCCTAACTCTTTACTTACACCTCCGTGCAGATTCTGTCCAGGGGAGTTCACGGGCGCCATCTTCTTCTCTTCTGTAATCTTCAGAATGAGACCAACGAAGCAGCGCGTGCGCTGTTGGAGCAATTTTCTGTTTTGTGACAATTGTGCATGCGCCAAAACTCACAAAAATTGTCTCATTCAGAAAATTGCTGAAGATGGCATGAACTCCGCTGGACAGAAGCTGCATGGAGGGGTAAGTAAAGAGTTAGGGGCATTTGCCGGGGGGCGGCAGTTAGGCTGGGGGGGGGTCTTTGTAGGGTAGGGTATTTTTCATTAAGGGTTTGTTTCAGTTGATTCTAGGATTGACTCTCAGATGAGCCTAAAGCCTGGTATTGGCAGTCTAAAATGTAAATATCACCAAACTGTTAAAAATAGAAAATCTATGTAAATTGCAAAACTTTTTAGAGAAGCTCTCTTATTAAGTTTACATCAATTAATTTTTAGTTTTTAGATCCCCTTTAAGTAACTCCTCATTAAAGATATGGATTTTGCACATAAACCATTGTTTTCTGTCCGTGTTATTTAACCATACTGAGCACTTTACTCATTACGCATATATTTGTGAATGCCATCTTCTTTATTATAAACAGTTTGTATTTGTAAATAAAATATCCTTTATTATATCTCAAACCAATGAGAAAAATATACAAGTACATATTGTTACTGTTACAGGAGGGAAGATGCAGTTGGTGTTCACCAGGCACACTGTGTTTTTTTGGAAAATTATCTAGACCATACAGGTTAGAAAATGTTAGCCCTGTATTTGTATAAGCCAGTCTGAACATTTGGAACTTTTCAGAGAATGTCCTAAATGAAAATCCAACTTCTGTCTTTGGATGCATCTGTCTGGCCTATCTGACATATTTCAGAAACAGAAAAACAAAGGTGCAAATACAAACAGTTGAGATTTGCCACAAATGCTTTTATTTTCCTCCTCATTAAAAATGGCTTCTTTTCTGTATTTTTATTCAGAATTTAAATGTATTGGAAAATTTGAAGAAAATGGCCTTTTGTGCAAAAATGAGAAATTCGAAGAAGATAGAAGTAGATATAGCTGACAAAGATGGCCTGGAAGTCAGCTTTTACTTGCCGGACAAGACAACAATCTATCATCCTCAGGGAGAATTTACTGCTGAGGATTTGTGCATTGCAGCTGCTTTGCACTGCAGTAAGTATTGCTTCTGTTTTGCCTGCTTATATATTTGTGCTGTAATCATATTATTGTGTTTTGAAGAAAACTGGTTTCCAATGCTAACTTTAGAATGAAGCACAGTTAATAAAGGTTATGATTAAGTCAAAAAGGGCTAATATATTTATAAATTGGCAAACGTTTTGAATTGCTACATTGTACATATTCATTCAGGTCACAGATTATAAAAAGCTTTCATGTTGGCCAGTGATTCAATTGGAGCCCAATTTGAATGAAAATTTTGAATTAGCCTGACCATATTGTCCTTTATATAATGGATAGCTTATGTAACTCTTAAATCAGAGGTGATTAATCTTCATGATGCAAGTTTTCTAATACAGGGTTACTAATTGTACTTACACTGCATTTATTTCAATGCACTCTTTTTGCACACTGAGAAAACAGTGTTGGAGTTCCAAGTGTTGTAACACACTGCATGTTTTATTAAAAATTATATACCGGTACTTAGAAAAAATCAATCTTGAATAAAATGTATCTCTTGAACCACAGCTTTAATGTCCTCAACAGTTTGTACATCGTGAGTAGTAAAGAGCTACCACTTGCTAGTAGCGCTGCACAGACTTGGCAAACCTGTGGGAACATCGGGTTGCCGGCACAAAATGGTGGTGATCCAAACACTTTCCATGGTAGCATCAGTTTATATTACAAACAAACCTCATTTTTGGTTTGTAAATTTGCAGTGACCCCTGTAGCTTCTCAACAGCTGCTCAGAGCAGACACTTTCCAAGATGTGACAAGTTTGAAGTGCTGGATCATTGCTGCTATTGAGAGGCTAAAACTTTAGGCTGGTACAATAAGTTCAGTATATAAAATATGGCATTTTAACCATATTTATTTTTAGGGTTTAGTTCTCCTTTAACAGTAAAAGCATGGTGTTGCATTATCTTCCCCCTAACCTTAGTAGGGACTGGGATCTGCAGATATTACCCATCAATATGTGTCCATAGTACCTTTCATTTCAATACTGGCAGCATTAAACCTAGCAATAAATGGAATTAAATCTTCCCCATTTTCCTCTCTCTTGACCTCTCCTGAGTAACAATGCTCTGTCCTTTCTTATCATTTAATACTGCAAATGAGAAAATTAAAGCAGAGATCTAATTGGTTGGTATGGGTAAATGTATTTAGTGTCAATGTTAGTAAATGAACCCCTTTCTCCATTCCCATTTGATAAGAATATATTTTTTGCCCTCACTGATTTGCATGTTCTTGCAGGAAGTTACAATGGTATATGTTTGATCATAGTAGAATCAACACTGAGTTTTTATATATATATATATATATATATACATACATACAGGTATGGGATCCGTTATCTGGAAACCCATTATCCAGAAAGTTCCAAATTACGGAAAGGCCGTCTCCCATAGACTCCATTATAATCAAATAATTCAAAATTTTAAAAATGATTTCCTTTTTCTCTGTAGTTGGTTGTACTTGATCCCAACTAAGATATAATTAATCCTTATTGGAAGTAAAACCAGCCTATTGGGTTTATTTAATGTTTACATGACTTTCTAGTAGTCTTAAGGTGTGAAGATCCAAATTACGGAAAGACCCGTTATCCGGAAAGCCCCAGGTCCCGATGATTCCGGATAATAGGTCCAATACCTGTGTGATAGGTGTTGCAGAGGGATACTCGGCTCAGGTAGGGTTAATATTTCCTCTCAGCCAGGTAATTAAGTGGCAGCTGAGAGAGGATCTACCGGGCAATGTAAAAGAGCTGTGTTAGCACAGTTTGGAGCTCTCCAGGGAAGTGACGTGCTGTGAAAGACAGAGCTGGCAGAAGGAGCTTTGCTGCCAGCAAGAGAGTTCCAAAGCTTGGAGCCTAAATCCCTTGTGGGGAAAGAAAGTGAAAAGGACTGGCAGAGGCTAGTGAGTCTGAGTCCCAGGAGGGTAAGCCAGCAGTGATGAGTATGAAGCCCAAATGCTCTGAAGTTCCAGAGGGTGAGAGTTTCCCTTGATGGTGAGCGACCAGAGGAGGGAAAACCCTGAATGTTCTACAGTGAAGTTGTTGTACTGTAACCTGAACATATTTTTATTGCCTTTTTGTTTAATGCCCAGTGCTTAAAAAAGCTGTGTTTTGTCCTCAACCTTAGTGTCCCTGTCTCTAAGCTCCAAATCCTACGCTACCTGCCTACCAAACGCTAATTCCCCCAAAAAGTGCATGTGCAAAAGTTTGGCCTGTGTATAGCCAACTTTAAATTTTTCAAATTGTCACAGAATATCACTCTCTACATCATACTAAATGTTAACTCAAATGTGGACAACCTCTTTAAAATAGGCCCTGGCATTTCAAACACACAGACATTGACTGTGTATAGCATTTTACAGCAACCACTCTGGCATTTGCCAGAATTTACAGATTGTCAGTCCAGGCCTGCTCATCTTGCATTCAGCCTACGGATGAATTATTTGGTAATACACTGTACTTCTATCATTAAACAAATTACAAGTGAAAAATGTGTGTCGATTGTATACCGTCTAAAAATTCTTCCGAAACATTGTTTCCTTGTTGTCAATGATTCTATTATTATTTGTATTATTAGTACTGCTACTAATAATAATTATAGGCTACAGTTCTAGAGTGTAGTGAACTGGAATTATCTAGGGGAAGAACCTGAGAGAGATAGATAGATATATATATATATATATATATATATATATATATATATATATATATATATATATATATATATATATATATATATATATATATATATATATAATTAATTTTACCACTGCACACCTATCTAATTTATGCAACAAGCCAAATATTATGCAAAAATAGTTTTATATCAAAGTCATACTGATTTACAAAAATAGTACAGAATACATCAGGATAAAATATACATACCATCCAAAATGGCAAACAGTGCTTGAAAACAGCAAAGCAGACATGGTAGTAAAGAGAATACCCAAGGTTTCAGAGAGAAGTCCTTTCTCAAGGGGATTTTATTGATTATGGAGAACCTGAGAGACACATGCTATGCAGCTGTCAAGACCGCCGGGAGCGCGAGGAGTCGCGTCCGCTCCCGGCGGCGAAGAATCCAAAATGGCGGCGCCCAGGCAACCCACGTGGGTTCCGACGCCGGCGTTGTGACGCCAGCACGGCGCGACGGTCGCTGACGCTGGCGCAAGGGCGCCAAATTCAAAGATAAAAGTACGCCTGAGGCGCCAAGATGGCGCCCGAAAATAGGATCCTGTTCCCTAAGTGATTCCTGGGTTCCCTTGCTGTTTTCCCTGTTATTTCTGCCTGATTCCTTGGAGTGACCCCTTGCCTGGACCTGGACTTCGCTGTTACTCTGCCTGCCTTTGACCCCCTGCCTTGCCCTGGACTTTGTTTGTATTCCGCCTGCCTTCTGACCTGTGCTTGGACTTAGATTATTCTCTTGCCTAACCCCTGGATACCTCGACCCTGATCCCTCCTGAGGGGCTTCCTCCTAGATCCGGACTACTCCCCAGAGGGGGCTCCCGGCTCCCTGACATTATTTTCGGGCCATGGATCCTTCTGAGGAAGCCACACCTGATGTCGGACGAGCACTCCGCGGACTGGCATCCCGCATGGAGGATTACAAAAAAACCAGCAGGTTCGCATTGGGCAAGCACTCGATGTCCTGCTTGCTCGAGTGCCTTCTGCGCCCTCCGCTGCTCCACCTACTGGAGATCCCCCCATGGCGGCAGCCTCTATGAACGCAAGCTACCCGACAGGTGAGCCTCGCATTCCACCTCCCCTTCGCTTTAGTGGGGATCCACAAGCCTGCAGGGGATTTGCCACACAGTGCCAAATTCAATTTGAGTTCCAACCCACACAGTTTCCAAGTGAGCGTTCCAAGGTGGGGTATGTGATGTCTCGATTGGAAGGCAAGCCACTGGAGTGGGCAACGTCTCTTTGGGAGAAGAATTCCCCGGTGACTTATGATGTTAAAGACTTTCTCCAAGCTTTTCGCATAGTCTTTGATGCTCCAGGTCGGGTCACGAACGCCCCTGCCCGTCTCTTTCAGCTCCGGCAGGGAAGCCGCAGTGTCAATGAGTACGCTATAGACTTCCGAACACTGATGGCGGAGACTTCCTGGTGTGATGACGCTTACAAGGCCGTATACTACCAAGGCCTATCCTTCCGCATCAAAGATGATCTCGTCTCCAGAGAGACTCCTGACACCCTGGAAGGACTGATCGCTCTATCTATTAAGGTGGACACCCGCCTCAGAGAACACCAGGTGGAGAGAGAGCGCAGCAGACGATTTTCTCCCATGTTGGCCCCTCGCTTTCAAAGGCCGATTCTGCAAGCACCCGCTGTCCCTGTGACTCATGTGTCCACGTCTCCCCTGGAGGAACCTATGCAAGTAGGAAAAGCTCGCCTCTCCGAGCAGGAAAGACTCCGAAGACGTATGGCAGGGCTCTGTTTGTACTGTGGTGGACATTCCCATTTTGCCAACGCCTGTCCTGCCAAAGCCAAGAGTTTTGTACCCCGAGGTATGTCTCAGGTTTCTCATGTAGGGGGCATTGCTCGAGGGCCTCAGGAGAAGTATCAAGAAAATTCACGCAGACTTCTCCTTCCTTTGCAGATTCACCTGGCAAGTAAGTCTATCTTCGAAAGGGCCTTCCTCGACTCCGGAGCGGATGGCAATTTCATGGACGCCTTCTTTGCCGAACGCATGAAGATTCCTCTGCTTCCATTGTCTTCACCCCTGCGAATTACCGCCATAGATGACAAACCCCTGGAGTTTGAATTCGTCACTATGTTCACGGCGGAACTATCTGTACAAGTTGGGGCGCTGCATCAAGAAAAACTTTCATTCTTCATCATCCCCTGTCCTTCTACTCCAGTAATATTGGGTCTTCCATGGTTACGTCTGCATAACCCCACCATAGACTGGTCCACTGGGCAGATCTCTCGTTGGAGTTTATTTTGCCTGCAACATTGCCTTCCGCCAAAACCCCTCGAGAAGGTGAATGTCTCCACTGCGGAACTAAAGACTTTGCCCTCCACTTACAAGGGATTTTCCGATGTGTTTTGTAAAAAGTCTGCAGAGTTCCTTCCCCCACATCGCTCCTATGACTGTCCGGTTGAACTCCTGCCAGGAGCCATGCCCCCCAGAGGGCGCATTTACCCTCTCTCTCCTGCAGAGACTACCGCTATGAAGGAGTACATCCAAGAAAATCTCCAGCGGGGGTTTATCCGCCCTTCTACCTCTCCTGCAGGGGCTGGGTTCTTCTTCGTGGAGAAGAAGGACGGAGGCCTTCGGCCTTGTATAGACTATCGGGGCCTGAATAAGATCACCGTGAAAAACAGGTACCCCCTGCCCCTGATTGCCGAGCTCTTTGACCAGCTGAAAGGGGCAAAGATTTTCTCCAAGTTGGATCTCCGGGGGGCCTACAACCTCATTCGCATCCGGGAGGGTGACGAATGGAAGACGGCATTCAACACTCGGGATGGGCACTATGAATATCTTGTTATGCCCTTCGGCCTATGCAATGCTCCTGCCGTCTTCCAGGAGTTTGTTAATGATGTGTTCCGAGATCTCCTAGGAAGGTTCGTAGTCGTATACTTGGACGACATCCTGATCTTCTCCAAGGACCTTGAAAGTCATCGCTCCCAGGTGAAGGAGGTACTCTCTCGTCTGAGGAAGAACTCTCTCTTCGCCAAGTTGGAGAAGTGTGTCTTCGAGGTATCCAAGATCCCCTTCCTAGGGTACATTATCTCTCCAGAGGGATTTGAGATGGACCCCGTGAAAGTGTCGGCCATCCAGGAGTGGCCTCTCCCACTGAGTACCAAGGCAATCCAGAGATTCATCGGATTTGCTAATTATTATCGACAGTTCATCCGGGGGTTCTCTTCCCGCATTGCACCTATCCTGGTCCTCATCCGGAAAGGGGGTAAACCCAGCCTGTGGCCTCCATCTGCCATAGAAGCCTTTCAGTCTTTGAAAGAGGCCTTCACGTCCGCTCCTGTTCTCCGACATCCCAATCCTGCACTACCCTTCTGCATCGAGGTTGATGCTTCAGAAGTCGGAGCCGGAGCTATCCTTTCTCAGAGACACTCCACTGATGGAAAATTGCACCCCTGTGCGTATTTCTCCAAGAAGTTCTCATCCGCAGAGCAGAACTATGATGTCGGAAATCGAGAACTCTTGGCAGTCAAGCTTGCCCTTGAAGAATGGCGTCACCTCCTGGAGGGCTCTGAAATTCCTGTCCAGATTTACACAGATCACAAGAATCTGGAGTTTATACAGTCCCTCAAGAGGCTAAATCCCAGACAAGCCAGGTGGGCCCTTTTCTTTTCTCGATTTAACTTTGTTTTGACTTATCGCCCAGGTTCCAAGAATCTGAAGGCCGACGCCTTGTCTCGTAGCTTCACTCCGGTGGACCGTGACCCTGAGAGGCAGGAACCAATCATTCCACCAGTCAAGATCATTGCCTCTCTGTATCCCCAATTTGCCGACCAGATCCTGGCTGGGCAGTCCTCGGCTCCTCAAGATACTCCGATTGGCATGGCCTTCGTCCCTCCAGCACTTCGCCTGGCCATCCTGCAACAAACCCACTGCTCCAGGCAAGCTGGACATCCTGGTCCGGCCAAGACCCTTGAACTCTTGAGGCGCCTAGTCTGGTGGCCTGATATCCGCAAGGATGTAAAGGACTTTGTGGCTGCTTGTAATGTCTGTGCCACTTCTAAGCCTAGCCATTCCCGCCCCAGCGGGTTGTTACAGCCTTTGCCGGTTCCCTCTCGTCCGTGGACGCACCTCTCTATGGACTTTATTGTCGAACTTCCTCCCTCCGGTGGGAATACTGTGATCTGGGTTGTCATTGACCGCTTCAGCAAAATGGCCCATTTCATCCCTTTGAAGAAGTTACCCTCTGCGGTGGAATTATCCCAACTCTTTATTAAGTACATCTTCCGCCTGCATGGTTTCCCGGTGGAGATCGTCTCCGACAGAGGCACCCAGTTTACCGCCAAGTTCTGGCGTTCCCTATGTAAAGACTTGGGAATAACACTTCAATTTTCGTCTGCCTACCACCCGCAGACGAATGGGGCAGCTGAACGTGTGAACCAAGCCTTAGAACAGTTCCTGAGGAACCACGTGTCTCTTTGCCAGGACGATTGGTCTGACCTCCTCCCGTGGGCGGAGTTTGCTCATAATAATGTATGTCATTCCTCCACAGGAAGGTCTCCATTTATGGTGGTGTATGGACAGCACCCTCAAGCCTTTCCTCAGGACTTCGTGTTGTCGGACGTCCCGGCTGCAGATGATCTGGCAGCTCATATGCTTGCTATTTGGGCCGCAACCAAGTCTAATCTGGAGAAGAGTGCTCTAGTCCACAAGACTTTCGCGGATCGCCGTAGAAGGCCCTCTCCTCCCTACAAGGTGGGTGATAGTGTCTGGCTCTCTTCCAGGAATATTCGCTTGAAGGTGCCATCTCCCAAGTTGGGTCCGAAGTTCCTGGGTCCGTTCCCCATCTTGGAGATAATTAACCCTGTAGCCATCAGACTTCAACTCCCACCAGAGATGAGAATCCCCAACGTGTTCCACGTCTCCCTGGTGAAGCCCACCGTCTCCAACCGTTTCTCTGGTGTCCAATCTCCTCCTCCTGCCGTCTCTGTGGAGGGTCAACAAGAATTCGAGGTGGAGAGAATTCTTGATTCCAGAATCTCCAGAGGGTCCCTTCAATACCTCATCCATTGGAAGGGCTTTGGCCCCGAAGAATGCTCTTGGGAGGGACACCGTGATGTGCATGCTCCTCGTTTGGTAAGAGACTTCCACTCCAAGTTTCCCCAGAAACCAAGTCCCGGTGGTCCTGAGGCCCCCCGTGAGGGGGGGGTACTGTCAAGACCGCCGGGAGCGCGAGGAGTCGCGTCCGCTCCCGGCGGCGAAGAATCCAAAATGGCGGCGCCCAGGCAACCCACGTGGGTTCCGACGCCGGCGTTGTGACGCCAGCACGGCGCGACGGTCGCAGGCGCGCTGACGCTGGCGCAAGGGCGCCAAATTCAAAGATAAAAGGACGCCTGAGGCGCCAAGATGGCGCCCGAAAATAGGATCCTGTTCCCTAAGTGATTCCTGGGTTCCCTTGCTGTTTTCCCTGTTATTTCTGCCTGATTCCTTGGAGTGACCCCTTGCCTGGACCTGGACTTCGCTGTTACTCTGCCTGCCTTTGACCCCCTGCCTTGCCCTGGACTTTGTTTGTATTCCGCCTGCCTTCTGACCTGTGCTTGGACTTAGATTATTCTCTTGCCTAACCCCTGGATACCTCGACCCTGATCCCTCCTGAGGGGCTTCCTCCTAGATCCGGACTACTCCCCAGAGGGGGCTCCCGGCTCCCTGACAGCAGCTGATTGCACTTGTGGAGTTTTCTCTGCTGATCGATCTCAGCCTGTGAACTACCCAAAATCAGCTCTGCTTCCTTTACTTAACAGGCTGAGTGTAGCTTAAAGGTGTTTGAGTTAACTTTTAGTATGATGTAGAGACAGATATTCTGGGACAATTTGTACTTAAATTTAATTTTACATTTTTATTATTTGTGATTTTTGCAATATTTTGGTTTTATGCAACCATGCATTAATTTGAATAAGAGTCTGGAATATGAATAAGAGAGGGCCTGAATAGAAAGATGAACAATAAAAAGTGACCTTAACAATACATTTGTAGCCCTACAGAGCACTTGCCTATTTGGTGGGGTCAGTGACCCTATTTGAAAACTGGTAAGGGTCAGGATAAGAAGGCAAATAATTCAAAAACTAATGAAGTTCATTTGAAAAGCTTAGAAATTGCCATTCTATAACATTATAAAAGTTATTTTAATGGTGAACCACCCTGTAAGGTAGTACTAAAACATACAGCCAAAGCAACTCAGGAGTTTATTAAAGCAAAGAAGTGGAATATTCTTGAACGGCCAAGTCAGTCCCATGATTTGAACCCAATTAAGCATGCATTCCACTTGTTGAAGACTAAACTTCAGATAGAAAGGCCTACAAACAAACAGCAACTGAAAGCCGCTGCAGTAAAGGCCTGGCAGAGTATTAAAAAGGAGGAAACCCAGAATCTTTGCCGGTGCAAAATCCTCTATACTGTTTTTATAGCCTCAGGGAATTAGCATTTTAATTAAAACTGTTACAATGCATAGTTTCTAGCAAAGATGTCTCATAGTAATACTGTACATATTTGTTTGCCAGTGGGTTCTGCTCACTGGAGCACTTACTTTATGTAAAATGGAGTGAATTCGTCATCTTATGCTCAGAGCTTAAAGGAGGAGGAAAGCTACGGAGGCATTTTATTTCCAATCGATTAGCTGCAATAGTGCAAGCTAGAATGCTATATTTATTCTGTAGAATTTGTTACCATAAGGTCTCTGTTTGTTTAGAATAGCAGCTGCAGTATTAGCTCAGTGTGACATCACTTCCTGCCTGAGTCTCTCCCTGCTCACTTATAGCTCTGGGCTAAGATTACAGCAGATACAGGAGGGGGGGGGGAGAGGAGCAAACTGAGCATGCTCACACTTGGGGCAAGGAGGTTTAAGCTGAAGGCAGGAAGTCTGATACAGAAGTCCATGTGTACACAATAGAAGGAAAGAAATGCTGTGTTTCTTTTGACAGAGGACTCGGAGCAGCATTACTTTTAGGGTTTACTAGTATATTTAGGTGGACCTTTATGATAAGGCTTAGTTTTAACCATTCCTTCTCCTTTAAAGCGATACCGACATGTTTCTATAAAAATAATTTTCATAATAGTTAAGGTATTTTAATTGTATGCTACTTATTGATGATCATACATATCAACGCACCTACATTATTCAGGAGTTGCCCTAATAAACCCCTTATTTCTATGAAATGCATGTAAATGTCACATGAAATTCTCCAAAGCAGCTAGACATGGAACACAATTGGGGGTAGGGTCAAGAACTGGCAGGTGGAGCCAAGATGCACCCTGATTAGTTCCAATCCGAGTTAGAATCTATGGCCCAGAAGTCCACCATAGAAAGTGTTTTGCTTTCAAGTGAATGGTAAGGGGCTTCTGGCAGGAAGGGAAGTTTAAACTGAAGCAGTTTCCACTCTAAACAATCACCCTTTTTGTAATTTATGTTTTCTTTGTATTATAGTTAAAATTTGAAATCATAATTTTCTGTTTTTTCTTTTAGATATATCTCCCCTTTGCCACAATCTATTTGCTCTATATAATGAGAGAGATCGAATCTGGTATCCACCAAACCATATCTTCAAGATAGATTCTAATGTTTCACTGAAACTTCATTATCGTATGAGGTATGTTTCAGATATTATTTATATATGCAGTATTCATCATTACTGGTTCCACCATTCGGTTATTGGAAAATTACTTTTGTTAAGCTCGGGGGGGGGTTGGGGGCTATGATTATAGTTGCTAAATTTTACTACTGCAATTGCTGGTGGCAACCAGTCAGCATTTTGTTTTAAACAATCCACTACAAGTTGAATTTTTGTTTAAAGGGGACCCGTCACCCAAAAAAATTATTCAAAATCCTATTTTATCACATTAGTCATGCAAAATGAACTTTAATTACACTATATAAATTATTTGAATCTTGTTTCCTTCAGTCTGGGAATTCAAAATGATAGCAAGCAGGCAGGAGACATTTTGTGGACACTGTTTTTAAGGAAAGCCTTGTATCATCTCAGAATCTTGTTTGTCCACCAGAATAGGGGACCTGATGTCCATTTCCATGCACTGGCTAAACAATTAAATGTTAAAGAGAACCGGGATATGTGGGGAGAGCAGTGACATCTAGGAAGTGCTGAATGGAAAGTGAAAGTAATTGCCTGCCCCGCCTCTATGCCCATGGCATAGGGGAGGGGCAGACAATATTTGATTGACAGCTGAGATGTTTAAACGAGCTTACAACAGCTATGAATGCTTTAATAAAAAATAGAAATTGGATTTCATGTTTAATTTGAAAAGGACTTTTATTATACAGATTTTTGTGTCTGAGTGACAGGTCCACTTTAAGTATCGCTTTATTGTGCACACTGAAACTGCCACACCAATTTGTTTTAGAGAAGCCTGTATTTCAGTAGAAGATTCAGTAGATGTGTCTCAGATAAATTGATCTACCTGACTGTCAAAACCCATAATTTCTGCTGTTGATCAGAGTTTGAAAAGAGATGTCAGTGGAAATGAGATTTTGAACTTTATAGTCTGTGCCAGTGTGCAGTGTAATAAAACTATTTACATAACAATTGTTATAGTCAGGCAAGAAAATACACCACCTTTTAACTTAAAGGCAATTACCCCTTTAATTATTAAAGAGAAAACTTTTAAAGGTAAGAATATGTTTGCAAGGAACATTGACTGCAAAGCCAATATTTGATTTTCTATTTAGTATTCATATTTTTGGGAAGTAATTCGATTTAGTTTCAAAGAGGAAGTGCAAAATATGTCTAAAAGGAGAAGTTTATTTAACTAGTTGCAGCTCCAGGGTTGTGTAATAAAAAGTGCAAAGGCTAATCACCAATAGCAACCTGTTTAAAAGCAAACATCTTATTGGTTGCTTATGGGTTGCTGAATCCGGGCACACATGTGGCTTTAATTACAGATGAGATATGGCAGTATTTTTATTACAGATGAGTAATACATACTTGAAGGGGCAAAAGTGCATTAAAATCTGTTTCTTGTTTTATTCTAGTGCATGTGTTCATTAAATCATTGTATAAAAAATGCTTGATATAAATTATTGTAAAATGCTGTTTAACTTGTGTAAGGAAATTATTATTATAGAAGATTCATTAATGTGTGGACAGTAAGGAAGGCATATTAAGTGAGAAATGGTCCAAACACAAACCTTACACAGGGGTCCTGTGCTGTGCATGGACTCCACTACAATATTTTTTGAAGAGACAAATGGAGCTGCATATAAAGGCTGCAAGGAAAATGCAATGTCCTCTGCCTTTGCTGGAAATAGTCAGTTGCTGGGAATAGCAGTATAGTAGAGAGCAGGAGCTGGGGGAAGGGGCTTGAACTGAAAATACCGTCAGCATCATCTCTGGAAATTGCTTGCTGGGACTGCTGACCCTTAGCGACCTGGCAAGAGCATTTACAGCTGCGCACAGCCTGCATTTTGCAATAATACATGAACACACTAAAGAAAATGTCTGTATACATGGCTGTTGGGTCTAGGCGGTATAAAAAGCAATTTAGATTTTCTGTGTAAAGGGGTTCTTTGTTTCCACAAACTGAATTCTGTATGAAGGATGTTTAAATGAGTGATTGGTTCATTGAGAAAACACCCAAGAAAAGGTCATCAAACCTTTATAAGTGTGCATTTTTTAGCAGAGGGTAGAGTCCTGCAGGGGTCCATTTTTTGGAACCTGTACCCAACCCGTACCCGCAACCCGAACCCGCAATTTGACCCACATGTAACCGCTACCCCCACCTGACCTGCGTACTTCCTTCCTGGACCCGGACCCGCAATTTGACCCACATGTTCCCACTACCCGCACATGAACCGCTTTGTCTGCCTGCAGGAATTGTAAATGGCGCAGTCACATGATTTGGGGCAGCTGGAAAATTGACAATATGTCTAGCCCCATGTCATATTTCAAAATTGAATGTAAAAAAATCTGTTTGCTCTTTTGAGAAATGGATTTCAGTGCAGAATTCTGCTGGAGCAGCACTATTAACTGATTCATTTTGAAAAAATTTTTTTTCCCATGACAGAATCCCTTTAAGGAAAGTGTATTTTAATATGTAGATTGTCCTCATCTGTGTTTTTTTCTAGCTGTTGTATGCCTTAGTTAAAGTTATATCTGGACATAAAACTCCTGTTTCTGTTCAGGCCACATTCTATGGTGTAAAACTTTCTCATGAGTTTGAATTCCCACTCCTTCTGCTCCCTTTAAAACTGTGACCCGAAGATCTTTGACACTGTGGGTATTGCTGCAAAAGTGTGCTGCCACTGGGGCATCTGTGTTGCCATGCTTGATGTTAAACCTGTTGGAGCTCATCCGTTGGCGCAGTGTTTGCCCTGTTTCTCCCACATAGAGTCCTGTCGTGGGGCATTTGTTTTTCTTTGTATACCATAAATTTTGACCTCTCCATCCTTTGTCTGTAGTGTATAATATGACAGGACTTTCTCATTGTTAACCACACCAACTAAAGATTAAAGGACATGTAAACCCCCCCCCCCCCCCCACAAGAATGTAATCCGTGAACCTGCGCTCTGGTTGACAGTAAGGCTGCAGCATCCACTTAATTACTTAGATCCCTTCTCCTCCTCTAACCTACTCTGCCTCCTCCCTCAGGAATTTACTTTGGTTGATTGCTAAATACACCCTCAAGTCTAACAGCCAATGAAGAGATAGCATTGCTGGTTCTCATAGAAACTCTAGCGGTCTGATCCTATTTTTTCTTATAACCACCTCTCCTGAGCTCAGTTTAACCATTGCAGTGCTCAGCCCCAGCAGAACTTTTTTATCAAAGTATGTTGTGCCTGTGCAGACCTGAATTCTGCATTGCATGAACTTTACAGCATCCATGTCCTGTTTGCAGATGTCAATGTTACTGATAATGTGTCAGAGGGGAAAATGACCGCTGGGTGAAAGCTGCTATTTGTTTTAGTAAAATGTGATGGCGCTGGCAAATGGAGGGGGTATATGCAGTACAAAAGATGTGGCTTGTGTGGGGAAGATATGTCCAACTTATATACATGGTAGGAAAATGTAGGCTTTATATGTCCTTTAAATGGCATCATATAACTTTTAGCAATTTCAGTGTATTTCTATAACAACATAATATTGGTATACTCCAAAAGTAGGTTGCATACTTGCATATTATTTATATTATATATTAATTGTTTCCTTTTGTGTATCAGTAAATTGCTTATTAGGAAAAAGTGTTTTCTTGCATAGCTTTGACATTTGCTTGTACGTTGTTGTTTTATGTATTGTCACTATTCTGGTCACTACAAATAAACTGACCAGTTGTTCAGATCACTACGTTGAACTGTGGCCCAATGCAGCTCCATATCAGCTGAAACAACTATTCAGTCATCATTTGGGCAGTTTTGACAGTGTGCAATTATGCTTGCTGCCGGGGGGCACATCCAGTACATGCACCAGAGAGCATACGTTTCAGTCAGAAATTAACTGTATGAAATATTGGTGCATGTGTGAACATAATTAACTACCCTGTGATTCAGCTTCTGTTTATCTCACAAAAAATAAAGTGTCAGATTGGCTTGTTGGTGCCTGTATCTATAATGGAGATTAGAGCAGTAAGTGCTGTAAGTAACCTGTGTATGTTGTAGTGTGTTCCTGAATCTGTGGGTGGCCACAGAGGGAAGTGCCCTAACTAGTCTGTGCTTGGTGTTTTGCATACCTTCTTTCCGTGATAACAACCGCACAGCTCAGTATCCTTCCCGTTTGAGACTGATCTACCTGTACCTGTGTTGTAGACCACAGCAGGAAATACTATAGCATATGTTTTTGTGCCAAGTAGTAGTATAATGATATATTCCTGCCAAAACCAGTAGTTTACTGCTGTGCTCTTTCTCTGCTTCTTTATATTTTTTCTGTAATGTTTAGTGAACCATTGTACAGGTTATGTCTTCTATATTTCTGTCATCTGTCATTTTTATTGAACTATTGATGCTAGCTTGGCAAGACTGCTGTTTGGATTTTTCAGGGGGTTCATTTATTTACATTACTTTAAAACTTTGTCTTTTCTCTCAAATATGACATATATTCTTTCTGTGTAAAGAAGATCATTGTTTAATGTATCATTATTTGCTCAATGTTATACTAAATAACTAAATCACATGCATTTCATAATATAAATAGGACATTCATAGTACTTTAATCTAAAATTTAGTCAGATAACTCATTAAAAGTGGATGAATTTGGTTTCTTTTCAAAAGGTTCATTTTTACAAACTGGCATGGGACAAATGAAAATGAGGCATCAGTTTGGAGACATTATCCTAAAAAAAGAGATGGTTATGATAAAAAGCAGACCCAGGAAGGTACCCCTCTTCTTGATGCCAGCTCACTGGATTACCTATTTGCACAGGTAGAGGTCTTCTTTGGAATCTCCTTTTAATAATGTATTGCTTTTTTGACATCTTTGTTCATTGATCCCTAAGATTTTTACTAACATATGTTTATGTATATCTCCAGGGCCAGTATGAATTGGTAAAATGCCTAGCTCCAGTCAGAGAGCCAAAAAACGATCAAGAGGTTCATGAAATAGAGAATGAGTGTCTGGGGATGGCAGTTTTGGCAATTTCTCATTATGCCATGAAAAGGAATATACAGCTTCCTGATCTTCCCAGGGACATCAGGTTAATGCAGTAGATTAACATAAGTAGAAGTCTCAAGTTTTTATGTTATATAGATGCGTGATTTTATTATTTTTTGATGGAAAATTATGTAAATGTAAACACACAAATGAATCGGCTTCCTTCTGGATTTTTACATTTAAAGTTTGTATTTGTTCATTCGCCACCTACAGATAAGCTATTTCTCTTATATCGAAACACATATTTTTGTTACCAGTGCAGGGTAACAGTACATTTATTTAATTCATTTAAAGCACTTTTGGTGTTAATGTTCCTTTAAATAAAGTAGACTTTAACATAACTGATTGACTTTAAAATAGCCCCAGTACGGACTTTCTTGTAAATTGCAGCACTGGCTTGATTCTGGGAGGATGATCCAGTTGATCTCCGTTCTCTCAACATATTACAGGAATGGGATCCGTTATCTGGAAACCTGTTATCCAGAAAGCTCAAAATTACGGAAAGGCTGTCTCCCCTATTTTATCCAAATAATCCACATTTTAAATAATTATTTCCTTTTTCTTTCTTGTACCTGATCCCAATTAAGATATAACTAGCCCATAACTAACAAGTATATTGGGTTTATTTAATGTTGTAAATTATAGTAGACTTAAGGTATGGTGATCCAAATTATGGAAATATCCATTATCTGGAAAACCACAGGTCCCAAGCATTCTGGATAACAAGTCCCATAACTGTACCATGTAATAATGTCTCTGCACATTTTTGATTCAAAATTACATCTCATTGATAACCTGCAAGCCAGTACCAACCCAAGAGGGTTTGAATTTTTTGGTATGTGGTCCAAACTAAATGTAGTGTTTGTTCTTCCGAAATAAATATCATGCAGCAAATCCCCTTGCTAGAACCAAAGAGTTTATATGGTAATTTGAAATCTTATTTTCCAGCTACAAGAAATATATTCCAGAAACGCTGAACAGAACCATCAAACAAAGGAATTTCCTAACCCGAATGCGGATAAACAATGTTTTTAAGAATTTCCTCAAAGAATTTAACAATAAAACCCTGTGTGACAGTAGCGTTTCTCCTCATGACCTGAAGGTGAAATACTTGTCAACCATGGAGACATTAACTAAGAATTATGGGGCAGAAATCTTTGAGACAAATTCCCTGGTTATCAAATCAGAGAACGAACAAAATGGATTTAATATTAGTGACTATGACAATATGCTTCACTATGAAGTCTTGGTCGCTGGAAACTCAGGAATACATTGGAGACGAAAACCAACAGTAAGTATTTAAGGAGAAAACGGTTACCAGCTAAAAACATTTTCAGAAAAATATACTGAAAAATGGATTGTGTGAAACAGTTATTGGTCTTTTTTTATATTAAATATCCCCCTTTTAACTTTTTAGTAACAAACTGTTTTTTTTTTATGTTGTTCTATTTCTCTGCCAGCAGAGAAAATTTCAATATGACTTTCTACCGAAATGTATATGCGCAAATTAACAGGAGTGGAATCTGTCACTTTGCAAGGAAATTATTGTTAATAGAAGTGATTAATTGTACATTAATTGTAACATTTTCAGTTAAATTTTACTGAAATATTTTTAATTATACAGTGTAATGCTATCTTAAATTTTACAATATTTCATTGTGTTGACTGTATGCTTTTAAAGTGACTCATTCTGAAATTACCCTTTTTTAAATATAACAATACAAGCTTTATAGAATATTTAAATTACATGTATTGATTCAGGGCTTGTGTTTTTCTCTGCCTCAGAGAAGCTAAATGCAGTCTGCAGTTTAGTTCTACACTGTCTCTAGGAAGTGTTATTATTATATTTCATAACTGTATAAGCCACAGGTATCTGCAAGCAGCAATTAATAAGGTCAATGAGCCTTTCAGTTTTGATCATTAATTGATCCTGCTTTGTTTTGTGGAAAATGGCTTTGATCCTGATATCATATCCATAATCCCTGATTAAAGTCAGATAGCACTGATGCTATTTACAAAATAGAGAAATGCAATTTCACGTAATAGTGAGGAAATAGAATGGGCACTTAAGTACCACAAAATACATTCCCCCATGACAGAAAGAAGCAATGCAAATGATTGGTTTAGAACTACACATTTTACAGCTTTTCAACAAAAGTAAACACTTTTTTTTAAAAATGTACCTTTAATTACTGGGCTTCAGTTAAAGGAATCTACAATGACATTTAATTTGGCTGCTAAAGCTGTTGTGGTTGCTATATTTTGTGCATTAAGTAGGGCAGATCAACGTTTGGACACGAAAGCTAATTTAGAGTTCGTTAACATTTCTTACTTATTTCAGTGTACTGCGTCAGAAAAAGACAGGAAACTAAAGCGGAAAAAAACAGAAAGCAAAAGTAAGAACTCTGTTGAAAAGGGAAAAACAAAAGATGAGTGGAACTGCTTCTCGTATTTTCCTGAAATCACGCACATTGTCATAAAGGAGGATACAGTCATAATTAATAATCAGGATAACAAGAGCATGGTAAATATTCTGTATTGATAATCTTGAACTTATTCCTGATATTTATTTCTTCTTTTGAAGAGCAGTAGGGTAACTAGGGAACTCCGTCCAGCCCCCCACCCCACCAGGACATGTGCTGCATGCACGATCTGACCTTCATGCCTTCATACAGCGTGCTGTGGTGACTGGTTGGCTAGCCCAAATGCAGTCAACTACCCTGTACTTACAACACTGTTAAATAGCCATCTATAAGCCTAATCGAATACATTTGTAATAATATACCCAGGCCAGCTATACATGTTTATGAATTTCTGCCTCTCTCGCTTCTTAGTTCATATCTCTAGCACAATAACCACCCCATCACGTGTATGTCTTGTGTGCAAGCTTCACATTGCACATTGGCAGTATTATTATTACCTGTTATTTATATAGCACAGCTCTTTACAGTGAATGTACATCATTTACATGAATCAGTCGAGCTTACAAGGTGCACTGAAGGAAGTGTTTACAAAAGACATTGGTGCCTGAGGGACATCCAGAGGTAATTAGTGAAAAGGGCAATTTTTTAAAAGTAACTGTTGGATGTAATAGGATCTTGGACTGACCTAAACGTAGTATCAATTGGGTAAGAACCTTGTCATCATAACTGGGCATGATATTTATACTTAAGGGGCAGCAAGCACTTCAAATAAATATGTGTACAATGGCCTTAACTTAAAGGAAAACTATACCCCCAAAATGAATACTTAAGTAACAGTTTATATCAAATTAAATGACATATTAAAGAATCTTACCAAACTGGAATATATATTTACATAAATATTGCCCTTTTACATCTCTTGCCTTGAACCACCATTTCGTGACTCTATCTGTGCTGCCTCAGAGATCCCCTGACCAGAAATACTACAACACTAACTGTAACAGGAAGTGAGGAAGCAAAAGGCAGAACTCTGTCTGTTAATTGGCTCATGTGACCTTACATGTGGTTTGTATGTGTGCACAGTGAATCTTACGATCTCAGGGGGCGGCCCTTATTTTTTAAAATGGCAATTTTCTATTTATGATTACCCAATGGCACTTACTACTAAAAAAGTATATTATTATGATAATGGTTCATTTACATGAAGCAGGGTTTTACACATGAGCTGTTTTACTCAGTATCTTTTAATAGAGACCTACATTGTTTTTTTTAAAAAAAGGTGCCAAAAGGAACATGTTGCAAATTTGTTCCAGCTAGCAGAATTAGACCCCCTCATGAATTCTAATATTTTACAATAAGGGTACCTTATTTCCTATATTATGTTTGTGCAATCTCTCCTGTGTATTCCTGGAGACATTTGTTGAAATTGTATATTTTCTGTTATTGATATCTACAGAATGTAATTAAGAAAGAATGTATTTTTCAAATGACGTACTGATTGAAATACATTTCTCTTTGTTGGTATATTTAGGACCTGAAACTCTCCTCACCAGAAGAGGCACTGTCCTTCGCTGCACTCATTGATGGATACTTTCGTCTCACAGCAGATGCACATCATTACCTCTGCACTGATGTTGCACCACCTTTGATAGTAAATAACATAAAAAATGGATGCCATGGACCAATATGGTAGGACTTTCAATGTGAAAGTGTGTGCAGAGACAATTTTTGACCTCTGACCTTAAATGTAAAATATACCCCATTTTTATACAAAGGATTATCTTCAATTTGTTGTCCTCTAATTAATTCATAAAATTCATAAAATGAAAGTACAGTCACGAATATTGCTTTAAATTAGTTCAGAAATATGTGCGTGATTTCCACAAGACTATATATAGATAAACAATGTTGCAAGTGATGATGGTAAAGGCGATGAGTGTGATAAAATATATAATAGTGTAGTTCCATCCTGCAGCTTTTCACAAAGAAGTTGCTCATTCAGCAGTCACATATATGCAAAGTATCCAAATTGTATATCAGATCAGCCCCTATGGCAATAGAGAAAAAAAACAAAGACCAGAAAATAGTGCGGTATGTTCAGATATTGCGACTGCACCTGGTATCCTGGTGAAAAAGTTCACTTTTTAAGGTGTACTTCCCTTTTAAACCTTCCACTCTTAAAGTTGACATGCACTATTGATTCCTATACATCCAATCTGTTACTACCACCATTTGGCCAAAATGCCTACTCACAAGCCGAAAATATGGTATATGGCCTGTAATTTTAGCAGATCTTCCTCTCCTTCCAAGTCAGCTTGTATATGTACCACTAGGCTGGAGGTGAGCTCAGCTGAACTTCAATATATGCAAAGTAAGTGCAGATGTTGTATCTCTAAATTTTAACTTATTTATTAATAAAATAACTCAAATTAATTGGATCACGGAAAAATTCGATAAATCGAGAGAAAACCCAAATAGCTCAAAATTTTCAAACTTATTTCCAGAATCACTAAAATGCTAAACCCAGCACAAACCACAATAACTTCAAATTGAGATCGGTGCCTCTACCATTGACTTGTTCAGGACCTTGGCAGATTTTCAGATTCTGGTGCAGCATCGGAGTACAATAAATCTCTAAAAAAATTTAGTTTTTTTCCCACTAAGAATTTGAGTTTTTGCCCCAAAAAGCCAACCAGATAAATTTGAGGTTTAGTAAATAACCTTCTAAGTGTAGCATGCCATGTTACATGCTGCATTTTATTTAAGAAACAAACAAACTAACATGGGATTAAGGTAATATAGTTGTATAAGTTTTTCCTGGGCTAATTCAATGTTGATAAATGCAAGGTTATGCACTTTGGCAAAAATAATATAAATGCAAGTTATACACTAAATGGCAGTGGGTTGGGTGTTTCCTTAAATGAGAAGGATCTAGGGGTTCTTGTAGATAACAAGTTGTCTAATTCTGGGCAGTGTCATTCTGTGGCTACTAAAGCAAATAAAGTGCTGTCTTGCATAAAAAAGGGCATTAACTCAAGGGATGAAAATATAATTATGCCTCTTTATAGGTCCCTGGTGAGGCCTCATCTGAAGTATGCAGTGCAGTTTTGGACTCCAGTCCTTAAAGGAGAAGGAAAGCCCCAGGGCGCAAAACCCCTCCCCCCTCCCCTGTGTTGCCCCCCCTCCCTCCTCCCCCCTGGCCTACCTGTCCCCCTGGGCAAATGCCCCTAACTTGTTACTCACCCCTCTGCGCAGGTCCTGTCCACGGAGTTCGCAGTCGCCATCTTCTCCCACGCGCGTCTTCTTCCTGCTCTGACCGGCGTCTTCTGGCGCATGCGCAGTAGGAACAGGTACCAGTACAGCTCTATTGCGCATGCGCCGAATGTCACGAAGTTTTCCGATTTCACTTCGTGACATTCGGCGCAATAGAGCTGTACCGGTACCTGTTTCTACTGCGCATGCGCCAGAAGACGCCGGTCAGAGCAGGAAGAAGACGCGCGTGGGAGAAGATGGCGACTGCGAACTCCGTGGACAGGACCTGCGCAGAGGGGTGAGTAACAAGTTAGGGGCATTTGCCCAGGGGGACAGGTAGGCCAGGGGGGAGGAGGGAGGGGGGGCATCACAGGGGAGGGGGGAGGGGTTTTGCGCCCTGGGGCTTTCCTTCTCCTTTAAGAGGGATATAAATGAGCTGGAGAGAGTGCAGAGATGTGCAACTAAACTGGTTAGAGGGATGGAAGACTTAAATTATGAGGGTAGACTGTCAAGGTTGGGGGTTGTTTTCTCTGGAAAAAAGGCGCTTGCAAGGGGACATGATTGCACTTTACAAGTACATTAGAGGACATTAGACAAATCGCAGGGGACCTTTTTACCTTAAAAATGATCGCCGTACCAGAGGCCACCCCTTCAGACTAGAAGAAAAGAACTTTCATTTGAAGCAACGTAGGTGGCTCTTCACAGTGAGGTTGTGGAATGCACTGCTGGGTGATGTTGTAATGGCTGATTCAGTTAATGCCTTTAAGAATGGCTTGGATGATTTTTTTGAATCACGATACGATACTCCCTCTATTCTCCCTGAGGACATTGCATCTACACAATAATATCTGCAGTTGTTTGGAATTTTTTTAAGTGGGAGTACTTTATATATCTAGTAATTTCTCTTGCTAAGGACATTTTATATTTGAATTTACTGTTTTCAATTACTGTCACAATTTGGTGTACCTTGCAGGGCTCTCGGTTGCTTTTATTCATCTAATATATTGCTCATGATGGCACTCCACTGTTCTTTGTGTTTACATACATAATGATTTTCAAAACAACTACAAAATACATTATAGCAAAACAGCTACAATGTACTTTGTAGGTTATACCTACATGTGCAGTTGTTTACTGCATGGTCTTGTTTACCTGTATTGATCAATATTTGTAGTAGGGATGCACCAAATCGAGGATCGAGTTCAGTATTTGGCTAGTAACTCACTTTTAGCAGATTTAGAATTTGGCCAATGTCTTTAGCTGACTAAATCCAAACACTTAACATCTGTAATGCTCAGGACAACTGAATGCAACAAACTTTTGTTTTAAATGTATGTCATTTTCCAATTTTCCGGAAATTCCAATGGGGGTTCAGATTTGGTTCAATATGCAGCCAAATTCTTTTGTGGATGATTCGGTATTTGGACAAATCTGTGGATTTGGCTCATCCCTAATTTGTAAGTAATTTGATGTATGATGTACATATGGTTTTGTTGTAAAGGTCTGTGAAAAAGTTGCTGCTTTATAAATATGTATTATCCTAATAATATGTGGAAGATAAACCCTTATAAAGAGAGTATCTATGAATAGGCCTCAAAGTTACAAAAAAAATATTTTTATTTGTATTACAAATTGGTTTCCCATTATGTTTTTAGCACAGAGTATGCAATAAACAAATTACGGCAAGAAGGAAATGATGAGGGAATGTATGTCTTGAGATGGAGCTGTACAGATTTTAACAATATACTTATGACGGTGGCATGCAGTAAAATGTCTCAGGTAACTTTTTCTTCTCCTTTGAAATTTTTGATATTGTTGTCCATGATGATGCTAAATTATCAATCATTCTTTCTAGTTAAGCTAGGGGCACACGAGGAATAGGGAATGCTTTGTTTTATTTATGGAAAGGAGGGTTCCATAGAACCTTGCTCATTTCTTTAATGAAAAAATCGATCTCATTAGGCTGAGCATACCGTCCGACAACAATCTCAGACCAACGTGCAGTCCACTCACATCTACTTTGCACTCCTTCACCCCTGCAACTCTAGATGAAGTCAGCAAACTTCTAGCCAGCTCAAAACCCACCACCTGCTCCCTTGACCCCATACCCTCTCGCCTTCTCCACCCAATCTCTGATACACTCTCTCCTGCACTTACCCACCTATTCAATCTTTCACTCTCTACTGGTACCTTTCCATCATTATACAAACAAGCACTAATCACTCCTATCCTCAAAAAACCTTCCCTTGATCCCAGCTCTCCCACTAACTATCGACCGGTCTCCCTTCTTCCATTCGCCTCCAAATTACTAGAAAGGCTTGTTTATAAACGCCTGATCCAGCATCTCACTCACAACTCCCTCCTCGACCCCTTGCAATCTGGCTTCCGCCCATCACACTCGACTGAAACTGCCCTCACCAAAGTAACCAATGATCTTCTATTGGCAAAGTCTAAAGGTCATTATTCCACTCTAATCCTTCTAGATCTCTCTGCAGCCTTTGACACAGTTGACCACACACTCCTCCTTGACATTCTACACTCATCTGGCATTCGGGACACTGCTCTTTCATGGTTTACATCTTATCTGTCTGACCGTTCCTTTAAAGTTTCCTTCTCTAACTCTACTTCTACTACTTTCCCACTCTCTGTTGGAGTTCCTCAAGGCTCTGTTCTTGGCCCCCTGCTGTTCTCGCTCTATACAACTTCACTAGGAAAACTCATCCAGTCATTTGGACTTCAGTATCACCTTTATGCTGATGACACCCAACTCTACTTGTCTACTCCTGATCTTTCTAATTTTGTCCTTTCCCAAGTCACAGACTGTCTCTCTGCTGTCTCCTCCTGGATGTCACAGCGCCACCTGAAACTGAACCTTTCTAAAACAGAACTCATTATATTTCCTCCAAGATCTTCCCGTCCCTCAGATATCACTCACCGTAAACAACACCACCTTTCATTCCACCACACAGGCACGCTGCCTAGGAGTTATTTTAGACTCTCATCTGTCTTTTTCACCACACATTCAAACACTTGCAAAATCTTGCCGTATTCAACTGCGCAACATTGCTCGAATACGACCCTATCTCAGTTCAGAATCAACTAAAACACTGATTCAGTCTCTCATCATCTCCCGCCTTGATTACTGCAACTTACTCCTCACAGGTATTCCAACAAGTCACCTTTCACAACTCCAATCTGTTCTAAACGCGGCCGCTAGACTCATTCATCTAGCTCGCCGCTCAACATCAGCTGCTCCCATATGTATGTCCCTTCACTGGCTCCCAATCTCTTCTAGAATCAAATTCAAATTACTTACACTCACATTCAAGGCCCTTAATAATGAAACCCCTCCCTATATTTCATCTCTAATCTCCAAATACACTCCTTCACGAAACCTACGCTCTGCTTCTGATCTTCGCCTCACTTCTCCTCTGGTCACTTCTGCCCATTCTCGTCTACAAGACTTCTCTCGGGCTTCTGCTTTTCTCTGGAACTCTCTGCCACAAGCTGTCAGACTTTCTCCTTCCTTCCAAACTTTCAAGCGCTCCTTAAAGACCCATCTGTTTAAAGAGGCCTATTCGATGTACCTTAATTAATCATTGCTGTATCAAAAATGACAAAGTGTTTATATAATCCTAATGTCTCAATTGTACCCTAACCTTTTAGTTTGTAAACCCTATTGTACTCTGTAATCCTTGTCTGTTATCCACCATTTATTCCCTGTTTGCTATAACTGCAGTAAAGCACTGCGTATCTTGACAGCGCTATATAAATAAATGATGATGATGATGATAGATGTGGGTCCTAGCTGAGTATGCTGGTGTTTTGAGACCCTGTAACAATACTTCAGTGGGCTTCATCACATACTACCCATCTTTTATCTGCTGCTACTGTATACGATGTCAGCATTGCCAAGTCACACGCAAGTTCCATAGGGGAAACACTTCTGAGAATCTCTGATAACTTTATTTGCATAATTGAATGTTGGGCTTTGCATAGCATTTTATTACTCAAGTAGCACTGTGCAATATGTTGGCGCTCTAAAAATACATGTTAATAATAATAATAATAATAATAATAATAATAATGCTTACCAGGGTATTATCCATAGAAATGTAAAAAATACTATAATAGCAAATGATAAGATCTGTAATTTCCTTACGTCAAGTAGATAAATCAGAGCTAATGGTAGATGTGTTGCTTTGTTAACTACACTGGTGCAATCTGGCAGCTACATTAGTAGATCAACTACAAGGCATAGTAAAACCATTTTTATTCTGATGATGGAGTTTATGCCAACTCCTACAATATCTTATTTTAGTATGTCTACATCAAAACAGTGAATAACTGTGAACCTACCTGTAGATTTTTAAGACAATTTTACACATCTAAGAGCCTTTCTTGTTTCTCTCAATTTCTCTCAAACAGTATGAGTCCAAATGTTTGAAACAGTACAAAAACTTTCAGATTGAAGTTAAAAAAGAGAGGTACTCTTTACTTGGTCCCGATCGAGGCTTTGACTCGCTGAAAGATTTGATGAAGCATTTGAAAGGACAAGTGCTCAAGACAGATGATGTCAGCTTTACATTAAAAAAATGCTGTCCACCAAAACCAAGAGGTAAGGTATTAATGACCCCCAAACCTACAAATATCTACAAATATCTGAGTGTTCCAAAATTAGATTAGTTATTTTAGTTATTTTGTTGGTTGGATGATTGGTTTAACTTGGGTTTTTTTAGCCATATTTTACTACCAGAGCTATTGTAGCTTGTCCTATCCTATTACTACCTGAAATCCCTATAGTTTCATTTAAAAATCAATTTTCCCAGGAAAATGCACCACATAGCAATTCTGAGTGCTGGAAATTCCCAGAAGCCAAACGAAACCAATTGTGACTTATAATGCATTTGACAGATAATGAGTTTGTCAGATATTAATAGATGTGCGCCCCTTCCTTGCTTTATTTCTCTGAAAACTAGTCTAGCAAATGATGTGGCTTCAAAAAGTTGACATCTCACAGATTCTGTCTTTTTACAGCTTACTTTCATAACCAGTGACAGTCACGTTATTATGTCATTATTTTCTTCTTTACAGTAATACATTGGATAATAAACAAAAATATGCAGCTCATCTGCAGACAGTAGATGTCAATTTGCATATGTTAACATACAGTCACATTTATGTCAATGCAAATAACTAAACATGTTTGTGCAGCACAGATTACAGTGACAGAGCTTGCTTCTTCAAACTGGCCAATCAGGGGATAGCTAGGGTACCGTGAAAATGTGCATGTGATGTCAGGCCACCTAATATTCTACAATAGTCCAAGTGACATATGCTGTTGCATACAAGGGCGTCTGGCCAAAAGTTCATCTCATCTTTGCAGGGGTATGCCAACAACAATTATAATAGACCATAATCATTTGTATGGCTTTTCTAAACAATTTCTGTTCAATAGCAGAGGATTAGAAGTATCAAAGTTTATGTATTACCCCAGTAAATCAGTTTTACCTCTTGCTTTCTCTCTCTTTGTTTTCAAGCTGGAAACAAATTGAATAAAACAGTATCTGGCTTTCTTGTTTTATACTGGATTAGTTGCCTGAAGAGACAAATCAGTATCCCATTAGAAAGCAAGCTGAATGTAGCAATCTGGCTCCAAATTAAAACAAAAACAGTTGTACAATTGTATTATCTGCTCACTTTTTAATGGCACTTATATGTCGCAATCCCAGATTTGTACAATCCTAGTTTATTATTAGTTATAATGGTGGGCTCATAATGATTACATATATACTCAACAATGTTATGCTGTTTTAAAAAATCAGTCTCCAAACACCCCAAATCCGACTCCTCAGGCACAATCTCCACACTTCATAAAAAGATTTTAAGTAGAACAGTAAAAAGGAACTGCATGTAATGATGTTTGGAAACAAGAATTCTGATAATATTTAGCTCACAAAACATTATATAAAAACTTAAGTTGTGATTATATAGTGTCAACAGAATTGGGTAAATGCTAATGTTTATTCAACTGTGCTTCAGAAATTGAGGAGAGAAAGGGATGATGCTGAATGTGTGGTACTAGTTTAGTCGTGATGATTCTTGTCCAAAATCTATACTTTATGAATACAATTGCAGAGACTTGCTTCATTATAGATCCTTCTCAACTAGCAGAAAAAAATAAATAAATAAATAAAAAATTTTGTGCTGTAAAATGAGAAAATGACAAACTTAACCGGAGAGAAGCATGCACAATATTTAAAGTTAAATTATTTATTAACTTAATGACCAGATGACTGGAAGGTTTGTTTGCTGGACAGGTGGTTGTATATATATTGATCATATGTTGTCTGAATACTGCTTTGTCATCTTACCAACATAATAGTGAGGTGATGTCGCTATTTAGCTGTAAGAGATATACAGGTATGGGACCTGTTATCCAGAATTTTCAGGACCTGGGGTTTTTCTGGATTAGGGATCTTTCTGTAATTTTGATCTCCATACTGCTAAAAATCACCACCAGATAGGAAGCCAATAAGGATTAATTATATTTTAGTTATGATCAAGTATAAGGTATTGTTTTATTATTACAGGAGAACAAGGGCTAGGCTTAGGGAACTGTCAGAAACCATTAAAAATCATGAAAATTCTGCATATTTTTTAATTGTTGTATATTGCAAAGTTTCTTGAAATTATGCTTTCCCTATAGTCCAGCATTAAACTAGAGTCGTGCAATAAAAAAATCACTGACTGATATTATTAAAGGAGAAGGAAAGTCTAAAATAAAATAATGCTGTAATTATTGGCCATAAGATGTATATACTTTTACCAGCAGGCATTTCTTCATTCAGTTTCTCATTATTTCTTGAGCTGTAATCCTTTTTCATATAAATGGCAAGCTGCACAGAAACGGATATCTTTGCTGCAGTCCATAAATCACTCAAATCAGGGCACACGCATGCGCCATTAGTCTCAGCAGTGCCCTGCACATGCGCACTATGACCTCCTGGCTTCCCTTTGAACGGATGACGTTCGGGTCACGTGATCCAATAGTTTGTTCGTTTGTCATCCCTAACGTCTTTGCCGCCACCTGCATTTACAAACCTGTCAATATGACTGATGTTCCCTGCTGTCGGGTAAGAATGGGAAAGCTTTGAAGCTCCTGCGCTTGCTGGTTTTGATTTACAGTTTGCAGCAAGCGGAGAAGCAGAGGAGTGAAACGATCGTTGTAGAACATATTGTGCTTATTCAAAAAATGTGCACTGTTGTAAGCAATATGAATGTGACGGAAATGGGTCCCTGTTTATGCTGACTCTGTAGATACATACACGCGCTTATTTGGTTATGTCATAGGGTCAAGAAGAGGTGCATGCGCACTAGTGGTGATGCGCAGGGAGGAAGTGATGTGGTGATTTGAAAATGGCGGCGCCAAAGCTTATACTATGGAAAATGTTTGGAATGCAAGTGCACAAATACAGTAATACCATTGCACTTTTCAATGCAGCGTTTCAGGAGGGGGGGTAATGCTGAAGAGAAAGAGGGAGGTTGTTTTTTTTAACTTTCCTTCTCCTTTAACATTATTCTGGTGATCAGATACATACTGATTGTAACTCTTGTTTCTCTTTCCTTTTAGAAATTTCAAACTTGTTGGTTGCAACAAAAAAAGCATTAGAGTGGCAACCAGTCTACCACCTGAGTCAACTGAGTTTCCATAGAATACTGAAAGAAGAAATCACACAAGTAAGTCATGTTCTTTCTTTTTTCATTTCATGCCAGTTCATTTCAATATATATACATACATATACACCGGAAACCATCCAGACAAGCATAAATTAAGCTGATTATACTAGAAAAGCCAGTCAGTTGACAGTACTTGGTAGGATTTACAAGACAGCCTAATTTATATCTGGCCGAGATTAGACATATATCAGTTCAGTTCAATGTCAGCCCATGTATGACTATTTCTTAAAAATGGCTAACAAACTATGGACTGTCTACCTTATTCTCTTGCAAATTGGAGCAAAACCTATGAAAACTTTTGTCTGCATCTTATGGAAGTGCAACATGGATTTTTGAGCCTAGAGTAAACCTTCAAGGACATGTTTTTAGACTACTATCAGCAGGTTTTACGATTTTGATATCCCAGAGGGTCTATGTACTTCTGATGTTCTTCTGTTCACTTCCTGTATTTAGTTAACACTTGGGTTACTGACTGTCAGTTGAGCTAATATCCATTCATTTTTTGAGTTTAAATCCCCTCTAATATCAGCTACTATGTTTCTGTGGAACAAACACTATAAGAACCAACAAGTTAATTCATAATCAGTGTCATGTTATGATAAAATTATACCTTTTTGTGTATAGTAGGTGCAGAAATAGAAACTACTTGATCTTGTGGTAGAACTTGATGATGCACTCCACCTGACTTCCCTGCTTGATCTCAAAGCAGCACCCACGCATCTTTAAAAAAACATGAACTACACAAAGAATTTATGGTAGAGCCTGTAGTGTAGATGAATTGAAACTACAGTGCAGAGACACAGTCATTTGTACACACTAATTTTAAGATGGAGCAGACAGGGTAGTGGTAGGCGTTGTTTTACAACAGCTGGAGTATTTCCCTATTATAGAGCGTGTAGTCTGCTAAGCAAATGACTAACATGATTGCTTATTTGTGTTCTTTAAAACACAGCTAAGGTGATGTACACCAATTCAGCAAGCCTACTTGACAGGCTGACGTATGCGGCTGATTCACTCAGTTCTGTGCTTGACTAACTACAGCTTTTAGTAATTCTCTCATTTACAAGTACATACTCAAAACAGTAATAATCTCAACTGTAACATCATAAGATTCTGGTAACTATTGAATGCCATTGGTTGCTCTTTTAGAGTTTTTTGGCAGACAGTTTGTGTGCAGGAGCAAGGCAATGCAGTGTGTGTGCAGAATGAAGCTAATCCTGCTGTGCATTAATGTACCTATCAAGTGGGCCTTGAAAACATGCATTAGGGTATTGCCACACGCGGACATTAGTCGCTGAAAATAAGTCTTTGCTACCGCAGGCAATTGATCTCCTGCAAATGCTTTTCCACTTGCAGTAATGTAAATGGCTGGTGGGAAAATGTGTCTTTTTGTTTTCCCGAAGTCGACCGAAGTTGCCTCACAAGGATTTATAACTGGTGACTAATCAACTCATGGTGCCAGTACCCATGAATTGACAATTAGTCCATTTGTCAAACTGACCGTTTTCTTCAAGTAGGTGGTGATTTTTTTTTATTTTAAAAAGGTGAAATGTATTTAAATATGTGTGCCTGTACACAAAATAACTCATTACAAATACACGCAAGGCACCAAACAGAGAAAAGCTAAACTGTAAAACTACAGAGCTCTGAAATCAATGTAAAGTGCAAAGCAATATACAGTGCAGTTTACTAGATCTGTGCAGCATTGACATGATCATGTACAAAAGTACAAAACCTTTTTTTGTGTGTAAATAAATATGTGTAGAATCTTATTGTAATTAGCCTTTTTTGCTTTAATAAAAGCAGATATCTTGTATCACACTCTCACCTTAATTACATTTAGGGAAATATTTATGAAAATGTTGAATGCCTAATAATTTCCTCGTTCTCCAACCATAAAACATCAATGGACATATTTTGTAACTTGGATTTTGACCATTTAAACTGCAGCATGCTTGTATGTTGGCTTCAGACTAATGAACATAAATTATTGCTTTCTTGCTATGAGTTAAGGCACTAAGGCAAATGTTTGGCAATGTAAGCAGAATGGTATCATGGGATTTTGGTCTAGAAGAGAGAATGTTTACAGAGAGGGAAATGTTCTTGTGATAAATGTAATTTGGGAAACAAAAATAAAAACATATTTCAACACTTTAAAGGGATACTGTCATGGGAAAACATGTTTTTACAAAAAACATCGGTTAATAGTGCTTCTCTAGCAGACTTCTGCACTGAAACCCGTTTTTCAAAACAGCAAACAGATTGTTTTATATATAATTTTGAAATCTGACATGGGGCTAGACATATCTGTTTTCCATGTGCCCCCCAGTCATGCGACTTGTGCTTTAGTGACTCTTTACTGCTGTTCTGCAAGTTGGAGTGATATCAACCCCTCCCTCCCTTCCCCCCAGCAGCCGATAAACAGAACAATGGGAGTGTATTACGATAATGGCTCCCTGACACCTGCAATGCTAAAAATGCTCCCAGGCCCCACCTAGTGGTAGATATGAGAACAGCACTCAATAATAAAATCCAAGTCTTGCAAGTCCAAGTCACAACTCTAGTTACATTGAGTAGGAGAAACAATTGCCTGAAAGTAGTTCCATTGGGAAGTGCTGTCTCTTTATGAAAGCATAGGATGAAGAAAAAAAGTCCTGTGATGGCTGCCTACACACCAATTGTATAACAAAAAAGTACATTTATTTGTTCAAAAATAACATTTTAAATGGTAGAATGAATTACGTGCAGTGCACACAGTGTATTTAACATTGTAGCCTGCAATTGTATTTGTGTTTATTATACTATAACTTTAAAAAGTAACATTGATTTTGCCATTTGGTGTTGAGGCACAATACGCAACATCATTAGAAAACCATATATCTGTAGTGGGGCCTGCTAATTATAAGTGAAGTTGCAGGTTAGAAAGCTCTTTTATCAAGAATATTGCCTTGTTTATAACCTGAAATCTTGATTTAATCTGACAAAGGTGCATTGTATTTTTTTAGCTGGAACATTTGGGTAGAGGAACTAGGACCCAAATCTATGCTGGAAAACTTAACTACAAAGATGACAATGATAGTGAGAACTATTCTACAGAAAAAGAAATAAAAGTGATACTAAAAGTGCTGGATCCAAGTCATAGAGACATCTCTTTGGTATGTGTTTTGGTTACTCTTTAGTATATAATATCCAAGTAAACACCAGTTGTAGGTCCATTCTTACCATTTTTAATTTACCATTTTGCCTCTGCTTCTCCTGTTAGGCTTTTTTTGAGACTGCAAGTATGATGAGGCAAGTTTCACACAAGCACATTGTATTGCTTCACGGTGTATGTGTCAGGGATGTCGAAAGTAAGTCAAAAGGACAATGTTTTATTCTTTATGTTATGGTAACGGGGAAAAAAATCTGTAATGCAAGAATATAATGCACAACCCAACATTCTCTCGCAAGAATTGAAGAATATATGCTCAAAACTAACAGCATCATACATTGCTTTATCGACACTGTTCAAAAACATTTTGATGGTCTATGATTGTGAATTAAAGAAACGGTATTAGAGGGTGCTTTTGTAATATTCACCAAACATAATGCCATTACTGCTTAATGCTTGGGGTGGTAATATTATATCTCCAAAATGTTGTTTGGCTTATTTACAGCAAGTGTACACAAGAGCAAAAAGAGTAATAAATTATCCACCAAATTAAATTGTTTGCCTTTGGTCAGGCAAACTTTGTGACTTATCTCAAAAAATGCACACTTAAAGGAGAAAAAAAGCTACCAAGGTACTTTACTGTCATTGGGTTAGCCACAATAGTGCAATAGCTAGAATGCTATATTTATTCTGTTGAATGCTTTACCATACCTGAGTAAACGGCTCTAGAAGCTCTCTGTTTAGGATACAGCAGCCATATTACCTTTGTAACATAACTTCCTGCCTGAGTCTCTCCGTGCTCACTCATAGCTCTAACTCAGATTACAGCAGGGAGGGGGAGAGGAGCAAATTGAGCATGCTCAAGCCTGTGCCCTGGCTGATTAAGCTGAAAGAAGGAAGCCCATGTGTACATAATAGAAGGAAAGAAATGCAGTGTTTCTTTTGACAAAGGACTCAGAGCAGCGTTACTTTGAGGGTTTACTGGTGTATTTGTAGAACTTTCTGATAAAATCTTACTTAGTTTTAACTTAAGATCCAACATAGAAGTCAAAGATAATAGGAAACATTTTCTGTTCTTGTTCTGTGAAAATGCTATCCTTTTGAAACTGTGTTTATTATTGTTACAGATATTATGGTTGAAGAATTTGTGGACTTTGGCCCCCTTGATCTGTTCATGCATCGTAAAAGTGATGTTCTGACAACACCATGGAAATTTAAAGTTGCCAAGCAACTCTCTAGTGCCCTTAGCTACTTGGTAAGCATGTTTTCTAAAGCAGAACAGATCTATGATGTATTTCCAGACAGGGACAGATCTATGATGTATTTTCCAACAGGGACCTATTGCAACCTTATTGGAATAAGAGCTACAGAATTCTGCACTTTTGCTACTTTTGGTCGTAATGCTAGGACTAGGCATGTAGGCTTCCTGTGGCTTCAGCCTCCACTGAGAGTCCTATAATAAATGCTAGCAGTAACAATGAGTGTCCCATTTACATTTTGAGTCAATGGACAGACCTGTATAAAAAAACATATAAGCAAATAGCACCATAATCATTTATAATAAAGTCACTTTGAGCTTTCCAATAGTAATATTCTAGGAGCTCTTATATTGGCCTAAATTGTGCTCACATTGTTCCTCATTGTGGCTTTGATAAACAAACGATTATTACACTAACTTTGCAATGTGGCTTTGTAAACAAAGTGCTTTATTCTGAGAAAAACACAAACACAGTCTTGGCTTGGGGGGTGTGGCCTCTCAGTCAGAAAGAAATGACAGGAAATAAAACCTGTAGTGAGCTACATAATTCTAATTAGTTGTGAATATTTCTAGGCACACCCTTCCACCAGTAAGCTTCAGATATTATGGTTAAAGGCTTGTTTATAAACACAAGTAAAATGGATGCCGAAATGTACACCTTTTAGTGCTGTTGGCAAATGTAACAAGTGTGCCTATGTACAAGACTTACCACCTCGTGATGAGAATTGTCAAGCTGCACAGTACAGAGCACATGGGAAACTTAGATTTTATCATTTGCATCTACATTAATGAACAACGCTCATGTTAGGGTACACATAGTTTAAAGGGTGACATAAATGATGCTGGATTTTGTGGAGGAAAATACTCATTGGTTGGAAAACTTGGGGGTTTGCGATTGTTTTTGCAGCTTGCACATATCACTACTATCTTTCATCTGGTTAAGCTATACGGTTTTGCTGGAATTCAAACCAGAAATCTCTGTTTCTGGTTGTCCATTTTTTCTTAACTATTCAGCTAGATAGGCGCATATTTAGCCTCCATCTTGTTGGCATCTTCCCTCTTGCAGCATTTAGTGCTTTCTTTTGTATAAAGTTGCCACTCATAGTAAGATCTAATCATAGAATTTCCAGTTTGACTACAAGTGGGATAGGTAACTATAAAAACTAGATTTATTGGTATAGGAATTCTGCAGTTGTTTGAACAACAATTCAACTATTTAGATTTTCCAAAAATCTGTGTAATTGAGTAATAGGTTTTCTTATTAGGCCAGATGTACAGTAGTGGTCTAGATTGGGCACAAATTACCATATTGGCCAACATCTGCTGATATTAGGATAGAATTAGTTTAGGTCAGTGAAAGGGTATTTAACAGTTATTATTGACTAAAACAAGGAATATATAATAGGGATGCACCGAATCCAGGATTCGGTTTGGGATTTTGCCAAGTTTTGGCCTTTTTCAGCAGGATTTGGATTCGGCCAAATCACAGTCCCTGTCAGAACTGAATCCGAATCCCAATAAATTACATGACTTTTCAGTCATCACACAAACCAGAAAGTTTTTTTCTCTTTCCCTCTCATTTCCCTAATTTGCATATGCAAATTAAAGGTTCGGATTCATTTTGATATTTGGCCAAATCTTTCACAAAGGATTCAGCCGAAACCTAAAATAGTGGATTCGGTGCCTCCCTACTATTTAATAGCTCAATAAAACCGTAAGTCTGTAAGTTCATGTAGTCGTATATGCCTGGCGTTGTTTAATTATGCTTCCCTTTAACATTGATGTGGAATGTGGTTACTGTTCTAATAATTGCTTACTCTTCATCTTTCTTCACAGACATGAGTAATAGTAAGCAATTAAAGCATCAGGCAAAGAAAATCAATGCAACTATTAATTTTCATTGTGTTGCTGCTGACATCCAATAGTTATTGTGCATGTGTGCCAAATTGCACTGTTGAATTACAGATGAAATGATGCAACCTCAATTAGCATCTGTTCATTAGCAAGACCATCCATTTTCTTTTTTTATTACTGATGAGTGCTGTAGAGGGAGCTGCCTGGTTTAATGTATAAACAGCAACAATGGTCATGGCTAGGTAACCTTGTGTGCCCTGCTAACCGTATCACCTGCCAGCCTTTGGACAATAAGAAGCAACACTGAAGGTCTCCTTGCTTGACATTTTCCAGATTTAGGAATTAATGTAGGGATTATATTTTGTCAGTCATAATGTTAAAATGATCAAAGACACACTAAGCAAGGCCACAGAGTGCACTTACATGTTCTTGTAAGAAGAATTAGACCTATAGCCATGGCGGCTGTATATAGGCTGCTTTATATATTTGTGCCACCCCCTTGACCTGCTTTGACACAAGAAGTGCAGAACAGTTAAAGGTGGGAGGCATCAGGGCTGAACCAGTAACACCTATGTCCATGAAAATTTTAGGAGCTAAAGTGGGATTTCTTTCCAGTATTACTTATTTGCCATAAAAAGTCCAAGAAAGCCCTGCTATATATGTTCAATTGATCTTGCTTTTAAAAAAAGAACACATTTTTAAACAGATGGAATCACCTTTGTATTTTCTAAAGATGTGTCCCTCCTGTGAAGGTTATGCAAAGCAACTACTTCTGACTTTTTATGTCCTCTTTTGTTTATTTTTCACAACATCTGCAGTTGAATACTTCCCAACACTAGATGATACTGCAATAGCTCTTTTTAAAGTATTTCTTAACATAATGATCCTGGGATCATGTATGGTTCTCAAATATGTATGGTTCTCTAATATGTATGGATCGCTAATGGTTTAATTTGTTATATCATAGCCTTGCTCCTATTTTAGCTACAAATTGCACATGACTTGAAATCTTTAAACCTGAGTTTTGCTATTTGATTACATTAAATAAATGTAATAATTGCATAATGTTTGCTTTTTCTTTAACAGGAAGATAAAGATTTAGTGCATGGAAATGTCTGCACTAAAAATATTTTACTGGCCAGAGAAGGAATTGACAATGATTGTGGTCCATTCATAAAGCTTAGTGATCCTGGAATACCAATTACTGTGTTAACAAGACAAGGTAAGGTATTCTTGTACAGTAAAACAGTAGAAGCAATTACGTGGTGAAGTGTTGTCCAAAGCAATCATTTCCAGTGCTTATTTGACTCAGATCCTCGAGTGGGATAAACCAAAAGTGTAGTTATTTTTATCTCTAGTTTTAGTGCTGCCTTGGTAGGATTCTCTACCAAGTTGTATATATGATATTTGGCCAAATGTTTCTGGACACATTTTAGATAGCAGTAGCCCAACATTCTGGGGTCCGTTTACTAAAGTGCACACAAAATATAGACAAATTTGTTGCCGAATATGTTTTCGCCAGTTTACTAACCAGCGGTAAATATAAATTTGCGAGTATGTTTTCGCCAGTTAAAATAATGCTATATACACATTAATGCCTGGTTTACTAAACAGCGAAATGTACGAAAGACAAAATTAACGCCAGATTATTCGCACAATTTTACCGCCATCTATATAGTGGCGCTAATTTATTTTTTCGCCAGAAAATTCTCAAGGGGACAGAAAATAATGTTTTACCCATCATTCTGTTCCTGTTGCCATTCGGGACAGGAGAAGAGAGAAGTGACAGGATAATCAAAGATGTTTTGGATTATTCTTTTGTCTGCTGCTACAGCAGCTTTTTCAAATGAAAGACGATTTATTATGGCTAGGAGGGACCAAAGGCTTTGTCAGCCTAGATTAAACTACATTTATATGATACACACAGATTTATTGGTAAAACTTGTTTGTGAATTTTATTTATATGATTCTATTGGCAGGGGCTAAGTCTTGTGACTGGATGTATTGAAATGTGGATTTATATGATGTATACATGTTTCATTGGGTGAAATCTGTTTAATGTGTTGTTTATAATATCTATAAAGTTTAGCAGTTTTGAAGATACATATTTGTCCATGAATCATGCCATAATAAACACCTTAAACAACACTATTTTATAGCATAAATATTCACAAACTTAATTTCTTGCCAGAAAATTCGCAACTCGCTAAAGTTACCACTAATGTAAGCTGGTTCATTAACGTAGTTACCGCAAGTGACCTTAATGACTTCTGAGGGCATCGCTTTTTAGTAAATTTAGCTGCTGGGAATATTCTGGTGGAAAAATATTCACATTGAAACATGCGGAAACTTTAAAAAGTCAAATTTACTGCACTTTAGTAAACAGACCCCATGTCTAAAATGACATGTCCTCAGTTGGAACACTCACTATTGAGTTGCCAACTGTCTCTTGAATAAACTCAGCATAATATGTATTGTTTTGTTTTTTTTGGGTCAAAAAACCCATGTGCAATGGCAAGCATCATCTGTAGTGGGGTAAATTATATCTCTGTTGGACTCAAGTACATTTGCTCTTAACTCCACTCAAAATTTTTAAACATAATTAAAGAAATTGTAATTCTAAACAACTTTGTAAAATGTATAAATTAAGAATATCTGTGGTTTTAAAGGGCAGGGAAAGACTAAAATGCTGAGGGGGCAGCCAGTTTGTTAGGCAACCCCCACAATGACCAATAATCTCTACTCTAAATCAGGGAAGGATCTGCTAATTTGGCAATTTTGCCAATCAATTACATCAACATGTATACCCAGCTGTGGTATATGCATTCAAATGGTGGTTATGTTTCCTTTAGAGCGGGTAGAGCGCATTCCATGGATTGCTCCTGAATGTGTTGAGGATTCCAGAGTATTAAGTGTTGCTGCCGACAAATGGAGCTTTGGAACCACATTATGGGAAATCTGTTACAATGGAGAAGTGCCTCTCAAAGACCGAACCCTAGCAGAGGTAATATCACGACCAGAATATTGAAAGTCCTTCATCGTGCAGTGAAAAGTCATGTATGGGATCTGTTATCCAGAAATCTGCAAAATGCAGGAATGCTATTTGTCATAAAGTCCCATTTAAGCAATTTTGTTTTCTAATTTTCTTCTGTAATAATTAAACTGTGATCATGCAATTGTTTTTTTTAATGATTAAATATTTTTAATAGCTGTAAGGAAGTATGAAAATACCCCTTAGGCCCCAAGTATTGCAGACAGAAGGTGTCATACATGCACTATAACATACAGTCAAATATCACGTTTTAAGTTTTCCTGCATTTTACACAGTTTTTTTGCTGTCCCACTAATTAATTATGGATTTCTATAGTTGCTTTTCCAAGATTTTAAAGGACAAGGCAGTCCCCGTATACAACATTTCACCAATTGGTTGACCCCCATTGTCACTTATTAAACGCTAACTTTGTCTTAATGTATTAAATATCTGATTAGTAAAACTTGCAATCACTTTCTTGATTGCGGCTGCTATATTCAATCCAACAACTTCACAAATATGACCACTTAACACATCAGCACATGCACAGACTTTAGCCCGCCTGCTTACCTTGACTACGTGATGTGTTCTTTTATGTGCATTCATGTTTCCCGGCTGGCATTTTGTGAGCAGTATTGTGGTCTAGATCTAACTTCTATACTGCATAATTATGAGAAATGTACATTATAGAAGTAGATTTTTTTTCAAATAATTGATTTTGCTACTAAAAACTGCTGTCAGAATGAGCAAAATCCTCAGAGCTACTGACTTGAGACAAAGTAGGCTTATACTTTGAGACAATAAGTTTATAGGGTTTTTTAAACAGTGCCACTCCCAAATAAGGTAGCAGCTAACTGGCCCATGGATGAATCCAAAACAGCAGCCTGCTGACTGATATCTGGCAAGTTTTAAATTCTGAAAGTACGAGGATCTCATTGACGTGTGGATGCAGCCCCCTCCCAATCTGCATCACTAAACAAGCAGATCTTTCTTTGTATGACCATGACCCATTTTAGTCTTCACTTGTATGCTCTGAAACACAAATGTTAAGATATGCAGTTACACAATTAACTTGGTGACTCTGAAATTCTTTGCTAACATCCACGCAATGTTAGTTTTATTTCAAGACACAACTTTTTTGCAGGTCATTCCAATCAGGAACCCCTCAATGATTAATTTCTTCAGAATGTAATTGTGATTATATATTTATTTATTTATTTATGTTTACAGAAAGAAAGATTCTACGGAGGATGCTTCATGTTAGTGGCACCTTCATGCAAAGAGTTAGCAGATCTAATAAATCATTGCATGAATTATGACCCCAACAGAAGACCGTTTTTTAGAGCAATCATGAGAGAAATCAACAAGCTGGAAGAGCAAAGTAAGAATCTTCTTTATGCCGACATGAGCTCTCATTTGTTATGAATAACCTGATTGTTACAGTTAAAAATGGTGCAAACACTTTATATTGCATGGCTGATATTCTGTGCAGATATTCATGTTAAGGCTAAGAGCTAAGGCTGAGCAGCAATCTAGTAGACTGGAATATGAATAGCAGCAGGCCTGAATCGATTAATAATATTAGAAAAAGTAGCAATAACAATACAATTGTTATTTTTGTTATAGTATTTTGGCTGCCAGGGTCATTGACCCTATTTAAAACTAAAAAAAAAGGCAGAAGAGGAAGGTAAACAAATAAACTATATTAAAAAATAAAGTTAAACCAAGTTAAAAGGTGTTTTGAGTTAACTTAGAATTGATCTGCCCCCTTAGGATAGGGCTAGAGGGTACAGAAATCAGTCTGCAGAAATCAGTCTGCCGAAATCCACAGATTGATTTCAGCCCCGACCGCTAGCCAAATCTCTAGCTACAGACTTAGCCGATTTCATTTTATGGCAGAAAATAGGCTGGCCATTAGGCAGGCACCGTAAATGAGGCAATAAACTGGCGGCTAGGTTTATGGGCACCAAATTGGCAGATTTTATCAACCCATGTAAGACCAGCTTTAACTGTGTTTTATAAAAGTTAATTAGAAAGGGGAAAACTAATAAAACATGTTTTTCGTAATTATTCCTCTTTTAATATTAGATCCAGACATTGTCTCTGAAAAAACACCATCTGCGGAAGTGGATCCAACTTTATTTGAGAAAAGATTCTTGAAGAGAGTAAGAGATCTAGGAGAGGTAGGTTGGTCTGCAGCATTCACCTCTCGTGCCACCTTTTCTACTTCACTTGTTTGTTGGACTGTTTATCCTGTGATGACAATTTAATTGCTTAGAAAGAATAGCCCCATTCCCTACATGTCTACCAGTATACTTTTTGTTTAAAAATGTGGACTCACAATGAATACTCTTTTGTTGGACACAGAAAATGTGTAGATTGTCTGTAAGATATTTGTACCCTGCACACACAAATATTCATTATTTGGCCTAGTAAATCAGATCCACAGCCTACAGCCTAGGTGAGGAAACATGGTCGTTCTAAGTGGACAGATTCAATTGTGGTTCATTGCAGTTTTATTGTCCAAATCCAAAGAACTGTCAATCACAACTCCTTATTTCTCCATCTTCCTTACCTATGTAAGTCCGTTTTGTCAGAAACTAACTCTTGACAGAAAATGGGCAATGGGGTGAGAGTGTAGGACTCCCAGAATGGTACTCCTTGGTCTTTTCCATCTTTTTTTTGTAATATATTCAGCCAGTATCATCATTTCACGAGTCTAACCTGTGGCTGTCAGGAAGATATAGAAAACTACTCCCAGCATGGCAAAGTAAAGTTGTACTATAGGGCCATAGAGTATTTAAAGGGAACATATACCTTATGTATAACAATGTAAAATGACTCAGTGTGTTCTTCTGAGAAGGTTACTCTCTACATTTTTACATGTCCATGTAGCAATAAATTCAAAGAAAATCCATAATACATTTACTGGAAGTCATGTGGAGCAATGTTCGTTGTTTCTCTGGGTGCTACAAACTGATCAGGCTTTTGGCAAATAGCCATATTTATACACAAATTAATATTGACAGGTTGCTTAAAAATTTAGGAAATTCCAATAAAAAAAGAGTGTTTAACATGTTCTTGGAGTGTTCTCTTAAATGAATGACTTTGAAACCTAACCTTTTATATTCATCATGTTACAGGGCCATTTTGGAAAAGTTGAATTATGTAGGTATGACCCAGAAGGCGACAACACGGGGGAACTGGTTGCTGTTAAATCGCTAAAGCCTGGCACAGGGGGCAGTCGCATTGCTGATCTGAAAAAGGAAATTGAAATCCTGAGAAATCTGTATCATGAGAATATTGTGAAATACAAAGGAATTTGTGAAGATGGTACTTGATACTCTTTTTTTTTTTTTTTTTTGTACACTGATTTATTTGCTTTTAAATATTTTTGCCACATTAAAGGCAATATATAATTTACTGATCTTTCACAAGCATTGTGTGTTCATCCAGCCTAGCTGTCAGATTAACAAGTAGGTTAATTTCTTGACCCCTAATATTATTGATTGAGTCATGGAGAGCTTTATCATTTACTGGTGATTTTAAATCACACACATGGGTATTACAGAGACACCCAAAGAGTATTTTCTGTATCTGTCCTGCATTGCAACCATGGAAGAATTTCATTAATATAATTTGTGCTAAAATGGGAAGTCGCATTATATTAAAGCATTTAAATCAAGAGATAAATCCTGCAGGTTAGATGGTTGTGATCATCCTTGTCACCTGTCACATTTCTGTTTCCCTGTCATTTTCTTAGAACATGACTTTTACATCACTTGTTAGTATGACTTTAAACATTATTGCCACTATTTTTACTAAGGCTTTACATCCTACAGCCTCAATTACTTAGCTGTGATGGACCTTTGAAATGCTGATGTTGTTCTGGGCATATATATGTCTATGTGATGTCCTTATACTGTACAACCATTTTTTCTCTTCAGGAGACAGTGGAATAAAACTTATAATGGAATATCTCCCATCAGGGAGTCTAAAGGAGTACCTGACTAGAAATGTGAACAAAATCAATCTGAAACAGCAGTTGAAATATGCAACACAAATATGCAAGGTAAAGCCTAATATTCCAATTCTGTAAATCTCTTATCCTATGGGCTGAGATACAAAAACAATTCCCAGTTCTGGTTATAGGTGGGTCTCCATGATCCCTCTAAATACAATAAAAACACTTCCTACAATAGACATTATTTACAATAAGATAAATGATTCTAATTCAATTTGTGGGTCACCAGGCTGATTCTCACCACAAATATGGGTTGAAAGAGAATAAGGTTAAAGGGATTGTTCACCTTTAAATTAACTTTTAGTATGATGTAGAGTGATATTTTGAGACAATTTGCAATTGGTTTTCATTTTTCTATTAGTTATTTAGCTTTTTATTCAGCAGCTCTTTCATTTGCATTTTACAAAATCTCGTAGCTAGGGTCTAAATTACCCTAGAAACCATGCATTGCTTTGAATAAGACACTGAAATATGAATAGAAGAGGACCTGAGTAGAAAGATGAGTAATAAAAAGTAGCAAAAACAATGAATTTGTATACTTACTGGCCATTTGTTTTGCACAGTGACCCCCATTTGAAAGCTGAAGAAAGCAAATATTTGAAAAACAAATGAAATAATAATAATAAAAATAATAATTAAGACCAGCTGAAAAGTTGCTTAGAATTGGCCATTCTGTAACATAATTAAAGTTAATTTAAAGGTGACCCTTTAAAGGAGAAGGAAAGTCCAGATACATTTTAGGCATAATTTACATTTTCACAAAGATAATTTGTTACTCACAGTGCTGCTCTACTACTAAGTGAAGTAAGATTCACATTATTCAGGAACAAACCTGGGGTTCAGTTTAGGCACAAGGCACGGCACCAATATTTTATAGAGAAAATAAAACATTTTTCCTCTTTCTCAATCTTAAAGGCCAACTAAACTCTTTGCTTCACTCATTTTTCTACATTGTACAAAGTACGATGTCCTATTCTAAAATGCAATTAAAAAAAGATCTAAAATTTACCATGACTGATTTAATTTTTAATAAAATACTTTGTAAAACGAATGGGTTCATGAACCAGGGAACATTACACAGTACACAATGTATTCTCTCTGATAAACCATGTATTACTTAGTTGTTAAGTCATTTTCAACTTTCTCTCCCCTAGGGCATGGACTATTTGGGCTCACGTCAGTATGTCCATCGAGATTTGGCTGCAAGGAATGTCCTTGTTGAAAACGAACAAATAATCAAAATTGGAGATTTTGGTTTGACCAAAACTATTGAAACCGATAAGGAATATTATACTGTCAAAGATGACCAGGATAGTCCTGTTTTCTGGTACCTCATTTCTTAATTTTTAACACAGTACAGGTATGGGACCTGTTATCCAGAATGCTCGCAACCTGGGGTTTTCTGGATAACGGATCTTTCCATAATTTGGATCTTCATACCTTAAGTCTACTATAAAATCATGTAAACATTAAATAAACTGAATAGATTGGCTTTGCTTCCAAAAAGAATTAAGTCACCTAGAAAATTATGTAAACATTAAATAAACCCAAGAAGCTGTAATCCAATAAGGATTAATTATATCTTAGTTTGGATCAAGTACAATGTATTGTTTTATTATTACAGAGCAAAAAGAAATAATTTTTATGGATCCCATTATCTTAGAAATTATTTTAGCAACATTATGGAAGCTGTGTCCAATCTGCAGTGCAGTTAGGGTGCAAATATAAGCAAATATTTATTTAATCTGGCTGAGAATGATCATATATCAGTGTTAAAGATGAAAACTACTATCCTGGTCAAGATAAAAAAGAATTATCAGATTTATTATTAAATCCCATCTACTAATAATTTATCTGCAGTCATTTACTATGATCCTCCTCTTCTATTGGCAGGTATTTAGTACAATAAATATCAATATATCTGGCTCTTCCAAGAACATTTTTTTGCAGGCATGTCAAGTCCATACTTCTCATAAACGGAACATCACTGAATTCCAGTTCAACAAATGTAAAATAAACATAAAATTCAGCCTTTTTTTATAGATTAATTGAATTGATGACACTTGTGCTCAACTAGCATAGTTAGTAATACATAATAATACATGTATTGGATCCGTTATCCGGAAACCCATTATCCCGAAAGCTACAAATTAAAGGAGAACTAAACCCTTAATGAAAAAAAAACCCTGCCCCCCTACCGTACATAGACCCTCCCTGCTTCCTCCCCAGCCTAGCTGCTACCCCTGGTAAATGCCCCTAACTCTTTACTTACCCCTTGGTGCAGATTCAGGGCATTGGAGTTCACGGGCGCCATCTTCCTGGCACTTCGGTAATCTTCAGGTCTTTTTCCTTCACTTCAGCATTTTCTGTGACTTTCGGCGCATGCGCAGTTGTCGAGAAATGTAAGATTGCTTCAATTGCGCATGCACCGCTCTCATTCTGAAGATTACCAAAAGTAGAAGATGCCGCCAGTGAACTCCGATGCCCTGAATCTGAAGGGGTAAGTAAAGGGTTAGGGGCATTTAGCAGGTATGGCATCCTCGACTGGGGGGGAACAGGGAGGGAGCTATGCAAAGTTGGGGGGTAGGGTTTTTTTTTTAATTAAGTGTTGAATTCTCCTTTAATTAAAGGCTGTCTCCCATAGACTCCATTATAATCAAATAATCCAATTTTTTGTAAATGATTTCCTTTTCTCTGAAATAATAAAACAGTACCTTGTACTTGATCCCAACTAAGATATAATTAATTATTTTTCGAAGCAAAGCCAACCTATTCAGTTTATTTAATGTTTACATGATTTTATTGTAGACTTATGGTATGAAGATATAAATTATGGAAATATCCGTTATCCGGAAAACCCCAGGTCCCGAGCATTCTGGATAACAGGCCCCATACCTGTAATAATAATAATATTGCACAGCTATAATCTATTATTGTGCGTGATATACCAATTAGAATGTTGTGCTATTTGTGTGACTGTAATTCTCTTGCTCTAGGTATGCTCCAGAATGTTTGCTGCACTGCAAGTTTTACATTGCCTCTGATGTGTGGTCATTTGGAGTAACCTTGTACGAACTGCTGACATACTGCAATTCAGAATACAGTCCTATGACGGTAATGCTATTGTACATATACATACTGTGCTGTGTATCTTCATAGAGATTTCACCATTCCCAAGTGTGGTCACTTTATTCAAGTTTTTCCAATGTATAATCTTAATTCGTAAAATTAATTTTAGGATATTCCGCTATAAGGGGTGGTTCACCTTTACGTTAACTCTTAGTATGTTATAGAATGACCCATTTAAGCAACTTAATTTGGTCTTCATTATTTGTTTTTCATCATTTTTTTTTTTTTTAGTATTTGGCTTCTTCTCCTGACTATTTCTAGCTTTCAAATGGGGGGTCACTGACCCCCATTTAAAAACAAATGCTTTCTAAGGCTACACGTGTATTGTTATTGCGACTTTTGATTATTCATCTTTCTATTCAGGCCTCTCCTATTTATATTCCAGTCTCTTAATCAAATCATTGCATGGTTACTAGGGTAATTTGGACCCTACCAACCGGATTGATGAAATTGCAAACTGGAGAGCTGCTGAATAAAAAGCTAAATAACTCAAAAACCACAAATAATAAAAAATGAAAACCAATTGCAAATTGTCTCAGAATATCACTCTCTACATCATACTAAACATTAATTTAAAGGTGAACAACCCCTTTAAATGATGTGAATGGCTCAGATTTGCTTTATATCTTGATGAATAGGTTGAACAGGTAGTTTCCAGAGTCCTGGCTTGTGTTCAGTATAGCTGCCTTTTGATATAATCATGGTGCATACCATCACACAGGATACAGGGGCAATCAGTAAGAAGTTCTGTTGGATTGACCTATTCAATTGTCAAAATTTCAGCAGCAGCAGAACTGTTGTGCTTCATAAACACCTGAAACTACTTGGCAAAGCTTATTAAACACTGTCAGCTGCCAGAGTTACTTTTTTACCCCCCTCTTACACGCGTCCCATCTGGTGTTGGTGTTGCAGCGTTGATACGACGCAACATGACTGTCGGATGCAGACGATGCGTGCTGCGGTCGTGTCGCATCAGATGAACGCTGCAACTTCGTCTGACATTTGTATATCTTACCTTATTTCCGTCACATCTGACTTGACGCCTGCATTTTTGTGCAGCACGTTGGATCGCACCGAAAACGCCTGTGTAGTCCTACCTTAACTGTTCTGTGGATGCAGCCAGTTTTAAATTAACCCTGTAAATGCTGATTGCAAGTTGCAACCCTTTGTCTATCTCCCGTGCAGGATTAGGTCAGTTCTGCTGAATGCTGTGAGTCTGTCTGGCTTTGGCATCACACACGTGTCTCCAGCATTGGGCAGGAATCCTGTTTGTAGTGTAAAATACCTGCCTCACTGGGAATTCATTTTTATTGAAATACATTTCATTCTATAGAAAAAAAGTATTTACTAATAATCAACACACAGTAGATCAATTTTACTACAGACACATCAATTGATCCGCTGATTTATTTTAACAGATGTTTTTGAAAATGATTGGCCCAACACAAGGACAGATGACTGTGACAAGACTTGTACGAGTGTTGGAAGAAGGAAAGCGCTTGCCAATCCCAGCAAACTGCCCAAAGCAGGTGAGGATGTTGCTGATACGACATCAGGGCCGTATTTATATATAGATACCAGAGGCAGCAACACTTCAGCTGCCTATATAATTGACTGCATTTTTGAAAGAAACATTTAAAATGCCCCAGCAGGAGACTTTCTGTGTAAATCCAGGAGGTGATGCATACAGGAAGTGATGTGTATAGGAAGTGATGCATACAGGAAGTGATGTCACTCGCAGCTGCGTGTGCTTGATGTAACTTCAGTAAGCCTAGGGTCTAAATACTGTGCTGCGACTTATAATTGTGAATCATTCATCTCTTATACAATCCCAGTTATTTCCAGTACGTGTTACAATGTATATAAAGCACAAGCCCAAGTTTTTATTGGACAATGTATTGTAAACGTAACAGATTTTCAGAATGAAATGAGTGGACGGATATAGAGATATACCTTGCATAGTGCAGGGCAAGAAGTGTTTGCAGGAATCTATGACCTGCAAACAACATTATCAACAGCTGATAGGAGGCTGCCGCTTAACCCATCCATTGTTGCTAGGTGGCAGTCTCCCGTAGAACAAATGTTCTTTCTGCAAGACATTTGAAACATTAACATTATGTTAGTATGGAGGTCACTCCTTTTGTAGTGCAAGTTACACAAGAACAAAAAGCCTCTAGAGAGGTGAATATGGCATCACAATGGAGGCAATCAGGACACAGGAAAGTACCAGTTTTGGGATGGAGGAGGGATACACTTTCCCTGAAACCTTCTCCTTCATGTGCTCTGACTCTGTTTTATGTGTGTCACAGGTGTACCAGCTCATGACTAAATGTTGGGAACAGAATCCAAGTGACCGGACCACTTTTCAGGACCTAATTAAAGGCTTTGAAGCCATAATAAATGCTTTGTAGCCACACTGCTACACACGGGTGATAGGACGACCCTCATTCAGACCGTAGAACTGTCGTGATGCTGCTCCTGTGGATGCATATTTTTGTTTTTATTCGCACTTCTGTTTGTGATATCTGTCTTCTACATTTGTACAACTAGATAAGAAATAAGAAACACCTTCTCTTGTGCGTTATAGCTTTGGGGCTTCGCTAATCAAAGCTGGGGACAGGGGACTTAAGGAAGATACTGGCTCCTGCAGAAATTTGATGTAACAGAACTGTAAGACTCCCCAGACTTGTGCAGACACATACAGAGAGGCTTTATATGTGAAACTCCCCTAAAATTCTCTCCTAATACATGCTCTATTCATAACTTCAGTTCTAACCAAATAAATAGAAATGTATATACATGTATATATAAATCATGGGAACCATTCTTGCTCATTGCAGAAACACAATATCAAACACTTTCAAGATATATATATATATATATATATATATATATATATGTATATATATATATATATATATATATATATATTGCAGCTTAACCATGTGATTTTTTTAAGGAAGTGCTTTTGCTTATTGAGCTGGACACTTAGTTGCCCTTTCATAGCCTCTGTTTTCCTGCAGTTCTGGGCATTTTATATATATATATATATATATATATATCAATCATTATTTCAGTCATATCAGCAATGTGGATTCATAGAACTAACTGGAAACAGGAACCATGAATTCTAATCAATGTCCAGTGCTAGACTGGGAAACATGACCAGCTTTTGCTGATACTTCAACCTGTGGACCATTTTATTCCCACCGTGCTGTGATTGTGTCCCAAAAAGTTTGTTTATTTACATTTAACACACAATTGATGGTATAAATAATGATCACAAACACATAAGATACATTTGCATCGCCCAGTAAGAAGAACTGCTGCAACTGTCAATCCTTGTGCCAAGTTTGAGATCTGAAACCATTCCCATACCATTTTGGCAAGGACATGTTCAGAAACACATTTTAACATGACATGCAGTTTTGTTATAGTAACGTGCCTTTGACCAATTCTTGTTTTTTCTTTCTTTTTCTTATGCTGATTGTTGGAGCCAATCCAAATGCAATAATACCAAGCAGTCTGGCACCTTTCACTCAGCTGCAGCAAGGATCAATGCTATACAACTGCTTCAATATCCAACATAATCTCTATTTAGTTTCCATCAGCTCCTGTTAGTTACATAGAAATAGAAAGTTTCCTCTCATGTAGAGGTCTGTACTGTGCCATGGTTCATATTTTAATAAAGAGTTTGAATTATATTGTTATTATGAGTTATCTTTCCTGAGTTATATTGAATAATGAGCGTGTGCATGCATTGTCGCTGAAATATATTGTGATGGGCTGAATGAATGTGCAGGTATAGGATCACCCGATATCCCGAAAGCTCTGAATTACAGAATGGCTTCCATAGACTCCATTTTATCCAAATAATCCAAATTTTTAAAAATGATTTCCTTTTTCTCTGTAAAAATAAAGCAGTAGCTTGTACTTGATCCCAACTAAGCTATAATTAATCCTTATTGGAAGCAAAACCAGCCTATTGGGTTTTTTTAATGTTTAAATGATTTTCTAGTAGACTTGAGTCATGAAGACCCAAATTACGGAAAGATCCGTTATCCGAAAAACCCTAGGTCCTGAGCATTCTGGATAACAGGTCCCATACCTGTATTGGCTGATGGCGCACACACACTGCTACTATGGGACACCTAAACGTGCCAGTATTCCTGTTACCTGGCTGACGGGTACTGGCACTTTTCAGTTGTTAGTGCATATTTCCCTTCTCAAAGACTTCCAGTTTGGTGCCCGTAGTCAATGGAGGCTTGGTAACTAAACTCCGTTGTCAAGCAACAGTAATCAGCAATTATACCCGGCAAAAAATTGTTTTAAAAACTTATTGGGGAGTGAAATCCAACACTGTAAAACTTACTGTGACAGCTTGTGGTCCTGTTTTGTGTCCATGTGAGCAGAGAGTGAGGTGAACGGCAAAAGAAGGTGAACACCAACAATGGCTGCCGTTTTTGAGGTTGCGAATTGAAGGTAGAGGCACTGCCTGGAGGAGGGTGTGGTAAAAACCTTTGGGGTGTCTAACTGGTCCCGTGGTACCAAGCAGCTTTAATCTTGAAGTTTTGTTTCGGAGCTTGCTTAGCCCTTTGACGTTTCCTGGAGGCTTATGTGAAGGGATCCATGCGTGGTCGAATCAGGAACTACAGTCGGTAAAAAAAATACATAATCTTTCCTGCCATTATTCTACGTTTCTTTCAAGGATACTAATTAAATCTACCATCCAGTGGTCAGGTTATTTACAAACAGGAATCGATTGAGAAAGTTGGTTTGGTGAGACTTCTAAGTATAACTTGAACTTTACATCTGAAAATTGGAGAGTTCAACATTTTAAGGGCTCTTACAGACGAGCGTTTTTACCTACGCTCCCTTGCGTTCCGTTTTTCTGCGTTCAGCCGCAGGGGAGAGCAGGAATAGATGCATTACATTTTTTCCAATGGGGCTGTACTCACACAGGCGCGTGTAGACGCCGAACGCAGGAAAAATGCAGCATGTTGCGTCTCAACCTGCGTTTGGCGCCTACACGCGCCTGTGTGAGTACAGCCCCATTGGAAAAAATGTAATGTGTCTATTCCTGCTCTCCCCTGCGGCTGAACGCAGAAAAACGGAACGCAGGGGAGCGCAGGTAAAAACGCTAGTCTGTAAGAGTCCTAAAATGGTCCATTTGGGCTATGGGAAAATGTTCAAAAATTTTTCAGGTTCAAGCTCCCAATCAATTAAATGTTGACTTGTTTAATTACTTGTGGAGCTGCCCTGAAATCCAAGTCTGGCTCACCCTGGAAAAGTTTATGAGTCACAAACTTAATCTCCATATCAAACTCAGTTTGGGCATTACTACACCTGAATTAATCTGATTCATCTTTGAAGCCACACCCAAAATCTTTATTCAATAATCTTAACAACGTTATTACATTGTTGACAGCAGCTACAAAGAAATTGTTATTCTTAAACTGGTTATCTGTATCTACACCTTCAATAAAGTATATCTTGTCCCTCTTAAATCACCTATGCTGGCAAGAAGCGATAAGGATTAAGACTGCTGATCCACAATTGGTCATTATATTGGGACTTTTTTGACTCTACTAAGAAACTCCGTTCACTTGGACTGCTACATTTATAATTGTAGTTTGTAACTCATTTCAAAATGTTTATTTACATTTGTGATGTGTTTATGGTCACTTACATGTTCCGGCATATTCTTAATAATATCTTTCTTATTCTACTTTCAAGATTAGCTGAGCATTATTACGTTAATATGTTTTATTTTAGTCTTCTTACTTAGCTCTAATAACAGCTTAGGTGTATTCTCCATCATCAAATTCTTCTAGGACACCTAACTCTCTAAGCTGTATAAGTTTGTGTTATAATCCTTCAATGGACCAATGTTATATCTTGCTTGTTTTTGTAAAACCCAATAAAACTTTTAAAATGAAAAAAATGACTTCCTGAACAAGCTACAGAAACAACATAGTTCTCCGATTACAGATACACAGACTTCACTTGCTGGTCCAGAGCTGACCGAGGAATCAACGTAGATCGCTAACAAAACAGCTTTATTCAAGCCCACAATGTGATCCAAATAGGCAGTGCATGTGCAAAACAAGCTTACGCATTTCGTGCCTCAGCTCTGAAGAAGTGCCGGTTCACAAGGGCACGAAACACGCAAACTTCTTTTGCACATGCAACGCCTATTTTGATCATATTGTGTGCTTGAATAAAGTTATTAAGTTAGCAATCTGTGTTAATTCCTCGGTCAGCGAGTGAAGTCTGTGTTCCTGAATAAGCTCCATGCAGCCACTGCTGGTGCTTCTTTATAGGTTTTTATGTGTCTCCTGCAGCTCGCCCCATATCAGCATTGATTACAAGAGAGCTACATCCCCTTGTTTTTACTGTCCCATAGTCCATTGACTCCCTGTCTCACCTGTATAATCTGACCTGAACATCTGACTGACAAGGGTATGTCCCCGCCTATATGAAATAAGAGGAGGATGCTTTAACTCCAATACTCCTGGATAAGCAGACTTAAGCAATTCTCAATGTTTTTACAACACTATCGCCACCTGGTGGGCACCTTGACCATATTGTGTAACAAAGGGGATGTAATGAGATGAGTTCAATGTTGATAAATGTAAAGTCATGAACCTGGGAAGTAAAAATATCCACACCACTTAAAGGAGAACTAAAGCTTAACTAAAGCTAGCTAGAAATGTTGTACATTATGTTGTGGGTTTCTGTACCAGCCCAAGGCAATCACAATTTTTTTTACTTTTAGCAGTAAAGATCTTTGTCTCCAAAGATGCCCCAGTAGCTCCCCATCTTCTTTTCTGCTGATTCACTGCACATGCTCTGTGCTGCTGTCACTTACTGAGACCCACTCACAATATACAGTACACATAGAATAGAAATGTCACACTATAAGGCTGATTAGTAATTAATACAGATAATTACTACATGGCAGCTCAGAAACCAGTGCAATTAGCATCAGAATTTCTATAATCATAAGCTGATGCTACAGGGCTATTACAGACCAACCTCATTTTTTTGCTTAATAATTTGTGATGACCCCTAAGCTTAGCTTCTATACAGCTGCCCAGAGCCCACTGAGCATGTGAGTGTCACAGACACTTTCCAAGATGATGACCCCCTGTGACAAGTTTGAAGTCCTGGATCATTGCTGCTATTGACAAGCTGAAACTTTAGGCTGGTGCAATAAGTTTAGTATATAAAATATGGCAATTTTAGCCATATTCATTTTTGGAGTTTAGTTCTCCTTTAATGGGACTGGACTATGCAAATCCACAATGGAAAAGGACCTCGGAGTCCTGTAGCAGGCAACGCCAGTCAGCAGCTTCAAGGCCTTGAGCTGTATTAAAAGGGGTAAAGATTCACGGGAGGAGGAGGTTATTCTTCCACTGTACAGAGCACTAATGAAACCAGAAGTGAGATCATTAGAAGTAGGCATGATCAGAAAAAAAGGGGTAAAACTCGATATTGAGAAGACCCCTGACGTGACCTGCAGGCCAGAAACCCAAAGAACTGCCAACCCATACCTATACCCGCTCCCAAACTTCTACCTGCAACCCGCAGGTTTAAACGGGTAACCCGAATATAAGCTTAATCATATTGAAATAAGAAGTATTTTTAAATATAATAAATTATAAATTCTGCATTGTTTCTGAAATAATCAAGTTTATCTTTACTATCCCTCTCTCAGCATCTGTTTCTCTTCATTCTGTCTTCTTGCAGCAGTTGGGTGTCAGATAATCATTGACAGTTAGATACAATATATGTTATAGGTGGGCTCCTTTTGCCTAGAAGATGTATTAGAGCTCACTATTAAAATCACCAGAAATCCTGTCTCGCTACGTGCAGAGTTTGTGCAAAAGGCAGTTATTTTGTTTGTACTGGAATCGGTTATTTGAATGAATTCATCGGCGAGGAAAGGGAGCCCCCCTATAAAAGATATATCAAACTATCAATGATTATCTGACACCTAACTTCTGCATGAAGACAGAATGAGGAGAAACAGATGCTGAAACAGGAATAGTGAATATAAACTTTCAGAAATGGTAAAGAATTTTTTATTGATTGTATTTAGAAAGATTCTTATTTCAGTATGAGGAAGTTTATATTAAATTTTCATTTTCACAATAGTTCCCCTTTAAAGAACATTCTCCAAACTATGGAAAAAAAACAGGTCCCAAGCATTCTGAGCAATGCCTGCACTTCCTAGATCTCCAGGAACACAACTGCATGAACAAACAACAGACAGCTGGATCCTGGAAAGAAAGGACAACCTGTAAAGAAAATCAGCTAAACGGATAATCCCACAAACCGTGCCTTTCCGTGTCCTGGAGCTACACCCTGTGCTCATGTAAGAAATGTGCAGGGACTGGGATTACTCTGGGTGTATAGGCGGGCACCAAGAGAAGTGCTCGGAGATGATCCAAACTCACCAACCAGAGCTAATGCAACCTACCTGCAAAGCATACTTCTGAGCCAAAAGGCTTTAAGGGGAAGTTCAACTTTATTTAAAAAACTTTTCGTTTTAGGTATTATACTGTACAGTACAATGCAGATATGAACAAGTTTTTCATTTGTTTTTATTGCTTCAAAACTATAGGAGTTCAGGAAGTTTTTGGAAAAAGCATGCCATTGGAGACACACACATTCACATTTGGAAGGTAAAAACACACAGTCGGCTCTTGTGGGTAACACAGAAGTGTCCATATTCCCTGCATTCAGTTTGTAGGTAAACCCAGGCCATTTGGAGTCACTTGGAAAAGTAAAACTGTACTATTCACTTTATTGCTTCATATTTACAAATGATTTTTTTGCAGGCAATAGCAATATTATTATATTATCAAATCTGTTATTTACCAAGACATATTCAGATGTAGAAAATATCTACAAATCTTAAGATTTTTACCATTTATATTAACAATTCAGCCTGAGAAGTCAAATGTAACCCTTTAGTGCCCTGCTAAAAGGCTTAGAAGAAGAAGATGAACTGCATTGTGCATCTTTGGGTATATGGTGATGGAAGCAGAAGTGACTTATATCGTTCATACAGTTAATAAACTTTCTTCCTTTTAAAGTAGGAATCTCCATAGTGCTCTGCCGAGCCTTCCGAGTACTGATTCACGTATCCTGCCGGACTGGCTTCTGTCGCTGGTAAAATATATGCTCTCTTTTCTTTTGTTGATGCCTAAAACAAAACAGAATAAATCTCTTCTGAAGTCAACACATGGTTCAGGCTGGTACTCAATGTAGCACAGTCACCTCCATTTTTAAGAAACATCTGGGCAAACATGGAGGAAAATGCCACCAGAAGTAGAGGAACTAGTATGGAAACCCACCTTTGTGTTCATTGCTGCAGTTTCAGGTACCAATCACACAGGTTTGCAGTTGTCACAGCGAAAGTAATTGTTACCAGCTACATGTGACACCTTGGACCCTAACTGTAGCCTTCAAGGTGTAACACAGAGCTGACAATTATTCTCTAGTTCAGCCATTTAGAATTGAACATACGCATTCATATCTTCTTTCACTTACCTTATTTGTTGGCACTGTGCTCTCTGCCTGGTAAGTCATCTGGGCATTGGAGTAGTACGTTGGTGGTGCTTGAACATAAGCACTGTAATTTCCATAAGCCAAACCGGAAGAGGGCTAGGAAAGAAAAAAAAAAACCTCTTAAATTTGTCATGACACTGAGTATAAATGAGAAAAACTTGAATATACTATACCTGATAATAGTAATTCTCTCCTTCACCTCCTGCAGTATATGAGTTTTGCTGCTCCTTGGAAAATAAATGAAAATCTAATTTGACCTGAAGTAGAAAGGGAGTTGAAATCTGTGGCCAGAGAGACAGAACTACTGTCTGGCAATACTACAGCGTGTAGCAAGCACAGCTCCTTAGATCTAAAGCAAGCTGTATGCAAAGTGAGATGAGACACAGCCGGGCACACTAATAGGCTCAGTTCCTGAAAGTTCAGTTTCCCAGGCACCTTCCAAGTCTTTCCATATCTTACACACATCTTACACACATCTTACCAAGGGGGGTGTCTATTTCACAGATCATTAAAGAGAAACACATTTTCTTTAGCACATTTGTTGCCCATAAAGGCAGCAGGTGCAAACACTATGTTATTAGCATTCTATACCCTAAATAAGAATCATATCACTACTCACAAATGTGTATATTCAGTGAGCAAAAGCCCATTAAGCCTTGTGTATATGTATAAGCAAGTCTGGCTGTGGTCATCCAGTGTTTTTTTATGAACCCAGAATATTCATTTTAGCTGGCCCTTGAACATGCAATATGAGAAATACTTGACCCATCACATGTAAAAAGCAGGATACCGCCAATCTAGCTTTTGTACAAATAGGAAGAATTATGTTTATAGCACTTTCCCAACAGGAACAAAACCGAAAGGCACAAATGACACATAAAGGGGGGGGTCATTTATAAATATTGGGCAAATTTGCACCTGGGCAGTAACTTATTGCAAACAATCAACTGATCACTGATTGGTTATGGGTTACTGCCAAGGTGCAAGTTTGCCTAGTGTTTTATAAATGAGAAAAAGTCCATTACTGAAGCCAGACACAATATCATTCATTCCTATCTTACATTAATTTCCGATTAAGAAAACCTAGAGTAAGCATTTAATACAGCTTAGGTTAAGGTCACTTTATCACATATAGAAAAAGCCATCCGCTCCCCTAATTCCAGAAGCACTGGACAGGCAATGGCTTCAGTATGCACACATGATGGATTTTTCGGTCATACAAACCACTTGCTTAATGCACAATTCATAGTCATATTGGTTAAGAAAAGACACATCTATATAGTATTAATTATTGATTCATAAAAAAAAACACAATTTCAAACCAGGGTTTCAGTTGCACTTTTCTTGGCTACAAAAAAGTGGCATGGCTAGTAGTTGAATATTATGGAACAAGGCATTGCTTACAGCTTGCTCTTCACTGTGGGACTGCTCCACTTGAGTGCTGCTGTAAGCAGAATATTGATCGTACCACTGCTGCAGGGCTTCCTAGAATGCAAGCAAATGCTGCTGTAGTACAAAGAAGCTTAAGGGAAAACATTTTTGAAGATATAGAAATGAATAAAGGACTAGAATACCTGTGAATAATCTCCATATTGCTGACTGTAGCCAAGATAACTTTCCAGCCCAGGCTGCGATGCAGGTTCCTGAGAGGTTGAACTATTCATATTATGTTGCTGAATGTTCCTTAAGCCCATGCCTGGCCAATAAAAACATACATAATAGAAGATAAACACATGCATTCCACTCATGAGAATAGGAATAGAATGATGAAATAAGACAATGAACAGTTCCAATATACAACATAATCAAAGTTACCCAACAGTCTAAATTTCCTGCTATTTCTCTGTGTAGAATCTTATATAATTTCCAGATCTTTTTAAATAAAACTGCCTAATATGCATATAAACACTGAGAAAGGGGCCATTCCTGTTAAAATGTCAGGAATAAAATCACCAATTATTTTACAGCAGCAGTAATTAAATGTAGCAGCAATGTGCACAGATTAAAATTTATTTTTAGGTCAGCATCTGTATTAAGGATTATTATTATTGCCACATGAAGGGACCTAAACAATTCTAAAACCTGGTTTAATGTGTGATCCATGTATTAGTCTCCACTCCACAGTCTTACTGGCAGCTGAATACAGTGGTTTGACAGGGTCTGGTGCTACAGGTATGAGATCCTTTATCTAGAAAGCTCAGAATTAAGCAAAGGTCATCTCTCAGACCCCATTTTATCCAAATAATCCAATTTTAAAAAAAAATAATTTCCCTTTTCTCTGTAATAATAATACAGTACCTTGTACTTGATCTAAACTAAGATATAATTTATTCTTATTGGAAGCAAAACTAGACTATCGGGTTAACATTTAAATGATTTTCTAGTAGACTAGACCAGGTCCCGAGCATTCTGGATAACAGGTCCCATACCTGTAGTCGTGTTGCCTCAGGCATTTAATATTGTGCATTCTGGTGTGGAAATCCAACCCATATTATAAAATAGCCATTATGCTACCCATAAAGGGGTTTATATTTGCCACCAAACTGAAAAAATATTGATTATTGCTCCCAAAAGAATATCATCCAATGGAAATTCCCATGTGATTTACATTTTAAATGAGGAATTTAACTTGTGCTTTTTATGAATCAGTTGAAACAAGTATCCCTGGGAAAAATAACATGCTTTGAACTCTGCGGGCAAGATATCTTCTATAGAATTTTCTGGCTACATTTTACCCCAATGTTTCAATTTCTATTGGTCACTAGATTTGTTACAATGTATGTGCCCCACTGAGACTATGGGGACGTTTAAAACATTTATTTTTTTCACAGCAGAAAATCGAATGAATTGGAATGGTATATATTTGGACTACTGAATATAGGTTGTTTTGCATCGTTAAATTATTACATATTTTGTCTTTATATTGTCTTTCGCTCATTTATTTGCATGCTTGATGAAGGGTCGTACCTCTAAAACATTGCATTTCACAAAATAAAACTATGCAGGGGTTACCCTGTATAAAACTGTACTGTTGTCCTGGTGTTTCACTTGTATTTCTACTCATACAGGGCTGCCATTAGGTACAGCCAACCAGGTGGGTCCTGCTATGGAAATAAGCAAGGTTTTATTTGGGTGTAATGTGGTGTAACTGGTAAGGGGTGTTTGTTTAGATTGCAGATCTGCCTTGGGCACGCACTCCAAAGACTCCTCGGAGTCCAAACCACATCTATTACTTGGTGAGCGCAGTTATAAAAATTGAAAATGTACAAGCAACCAAGTAGTAAATTGAATAATTAAGTTGGCAACACCTGTTCCAAATTTGGTATTAGTGTTTGTTCAGAGGACCATTTTTAAAATTACAGGATACTGGAACTGTAGAATCTTTAGTGCAGGCACTATGGTACTTTAATGCTAGCACCATAGAGATTCTATGCTGATTGAGAGAGAAAATATCCCCCCCCCCTTTTTGACCTGAGCCCATTCAGTTGTGCTTATGTAGAAAAGGTAATTAAACACTATGAATGCTTAAATGGGAACTATCGTGAAAATTAAATATAAGCTTGAGCATACTGAAATAAGAAACTTTCTAAATATAATCAAAGGAACAGTAACATGAAATTTTTTTCATAACAAATTTGTTTGCCCTTAACGAAAAAAAAAAACCACCAGCACACATTTAACTACATTCGCAAAGACTTTATTAAGAAATATCTTACCGATACTCCGCTTGCGCTCCTCTTCTGAAAAGGCGACGATCTATCTGGTGGAGCTCGATTTCTCCTCCCTGTCTTATAGCCAGGGAGGAGAAGCCGAGCACGGCCAGATGGGTCGTTGTTAAACGATCCATCGTTGTTAAAATGTTACAGATGCTCAGAGAGGGATAGTGAACATAAACTTGATTATTTCAGAAACTATGCAGAATAATTAATTGATTGTATTTACAAAGTTTATTATCTCAGTATGATGAAGCTTATATTAAATTTTAGTTTTTGCGATGCTTAATTTCTTTTTTGTACACAAACATACCTCATTCCACAGACTGAAAGGAAACCATGATTGTTTCTCTGAATACAGGCAGCAGTTCCCATCGCCCCACAATATTGAAACCCTGCCTTTACATTATTCCTTTGTGAAGTGATGGATTCTGGGACTTTTCCATAGTGGGTGGTGCACAGATTTTCTGCAAAGCAGAGGGACTTCATATCTCAGAATCCATCACTTCAAAATGGAACAAGGTATGGGTGGGGTTGCATTCCACTGTTTTCTAAGGGATACTGGGGAATTGTGTTTCAATCTGTGGATGTATCAGGTATGTATGTAAAATTGCTTAGTGTGGCTTCTGGTTCAGGGGTGCTTACTGAGTGCTGCTGACCAAAAGCCTAGTAGTTAAATACTCAGGCTGTTTCTTCAGTGAAATGCTGTTTGATTCAACCCATGGAAAATTTGGAGCTGTACAGAAGAAAGGAGCTAGCTTCATTCAGTCCTATTCTTACTTGAAGTTGGTCCTGTTGGGCATTTGACATAAATCAATGTTGTCACTCCCATAATTTGAAAATAAAAAAATGACTTACATTATGCCCCTGACATATGTGGGACACAATCAACGTGTTTCCCATTCTAATGAATAGGTACAGGCTACAGGCAGAAAGGTCAATTTGATTGCTGTGTGTTCTCCTTTGAAGGACCTCAAAAATAAATCACCCCATGTGCTACTGACCTGAGTGACTTGTCCAAACACACATTGACTGCATCCAGGTCCTGGTAAGCCCCATGAACCTTCTATTATTGCCATATTTTGAGATTATGTGTTAGAACTATTTCAATTGCATCTTCAACATTCCCCAAAACTTAAACTGTTATCTATCAATTTTATGAATGTAATTACCTCAGTTCAGCAAGATTTAGTACCTGAAAAACTTTTTATTATATAAATCAGCAGCACTGCACCCAGTCCTGTGTATCGTTCACATGCAACGGTACATATTAAATACTCTGGGGTCTGCAGTTGTGTTGAATGAAAATGGTCATGCAGAGTCAGAAGCAGCAGAACTACAGTCAATTGTAGTTTGATTTATGCAACCCCTAGATGCTTTTTGGGTGCAGGTGCAGTAGAACGGTTTTATTCACAGGGATCTGTCCGTTTTACTTCAACAGCAGCTGGGAATGCTCAGAGATTATGTTTGTTCTAAATTCCATTAAATAGTGAGCTATTACCAAATGATACATTTTCCAACAGTAACTATGATAAAGAAACCTTATTTTGTTATTTTTCTCACCTGCTATTGTGGAACCAGCCAACACACTTGCCAGATTTAGATATGGATTTGTACTGAGCCTTATATCTCTTGGAGGCTCGCCCAGAAGTGAGGTCTGATTACTGGACTTATTCTGAAACAAATGCAAAAAGATTACCTTTATTTTTGCTGTAGCACATACATAATGAAAAGAAAAGTTATGTTCTATTCTTAATGGTCCCTTAAGACTAGCACTTAGTGATTGCCCCTGTCAAATCTAACCATACCCAACTCTCCATGTCCTCAGTTTATTTTAAAGGGGATCTAAACATATCCAGTTTTGGAATCCAGGCCTTAAGAGGGATATAAATGAGCTGGAGAGAGTGCAGAGACGTGCAACTAAACTGGTTAGAGGGACGGAAGACTTAAATTATGAGGGTAGACTGTCAAGGTTGGGGTTGTTTTCTCTGGAAAAAAGGCGCTTGCGAGGGGACATGATTACACTTTACAAGTACATTATAGACAAATAGCAGGGGGCCTTTTTACCCATAAAGAGGATCACTGTACCAGAGGCCACCCCTTCAGACTAGAAGAAAAGAACTTTCTTTTGAAGCAACGTAGGGGGTTCTTCACAGTCAGGACAGTGAGGTTGTGGAATGCACTGCCGGGTGATGTTGTGATGACTGATTCAGTTAATGCCTTTAAGAATGGCTTGGATGATTTTTTGATACACATAATATCAAAGGATATTGTGATACTAAACTCTATAGTTAGTATAGATATGGGTATATATAGTTTATGTGAAAGTAGGGAGGGGTGTGTGTATGGATGCTGGGCTTCATTTGGAGGGGTTGAACTTGACGGACTTTGTCTTTTTCAACCCAATTTAATTATGTAACTATGTAACTGCTCCAGCTGTCCCAGATGAACTACCTCCTGCCAAGGTTGCAGGCAGTTCTTGTTCTGCATCAACAGAGGGGTCACTGCTGTTCCTCCACTGCACATGGAGGAACATGCTTTTTATAATCAATATCCAATAGCACATATCAGAGGATGGCCCTCCATCTGATCAACTACCTCCAGCCACGCAAGTCTTGTTATGTAGCTGGGGACCACAGATCACATGGAGGAACATGTATTTATCCAATAGTACAGATCAGACAACTGCCCTCTAGCTGTCTCTGAATAATTCCCAGGCAAGGGTATATAATATAATGATAAGAAAGCATGTTCCTCCAGGTGATCAAGTGGCATTCACATAGCTAAATTGCATCTATTCAAAGCTGGTTCTTTGACAGCTTAAGGGCAACCTAGTACATAAGGAGGTGGCCCTGTAGCTGTAAGTAAATCACAATGTTTGCAATCTGTGGCTGAATGGAGTTGTTATTGACAGCAGGAGGGTCACACCATAGTATAGTGAAGGAATTATTGACAGCTGAAGCCTCGCTGATGTATGATATTGGATAATTACAAAAGTGTGAGTGGTGGCCAGAACAAGAACTTCATGAGCCATTGCCCGTAGCATTCATGATATTAGTAATGTAAAAACTGCTAATATCATGAAATTTGAAAAAAAAAAAATTATATATATATATATATAATTAAGTGTTCAGAAGACCACTTGAATCGCTCATTAAGTTATACAGTGGGTATATGACCCCTTAGAGTGTTTGTATTAAGATAATAATCTGGCAGCCTTATGATTTTTTTTTTTCTTTTTAACAAGATTGATATGTGTGGGGAAAACTGACACATATCACAAAGGAATTAATACAACATTTAAAATGGAGATAAAAAGGCCCCCCAACCAAAAAAACAAGAAGAGCATTTTACCAAGAGTGGTGACTCGTTGCTAACAGACTGGCTTTGTGGCTGATTGTGCCCTGCAAGCACTGATCCAGACTGCTGTAAATAATTCTGAGATCCTGATCCTTCAAGCAAAGCTACTGATGTTGACGGCTTCTCCTGTGTCATACGGGACAGTACGGAGCTCATGTGCGGACTGTGGTAGAATGGCAGTATGCCTAGAGGAACAAAATATGGATGGTTAAGTTATTGTAAATAGAATCAACACAAAGGTGCGTGGGAAATTCAACATTCTCCTCTGAATTTATTCAACTAGCCCGTTAGCAATCTCCCTGTATCCCATGTGCAATCTGTTCTATGTAGTGATTTTATAATTTAGGCCTTTCATGCTGCTCAGCACTGCTCTCTATATTTGGAGGATGTGGGAGGACAGAAGGCAGCAAGCTGAAAAACAGACTGGTGTGAACTCAAAACAAGCTATAATTCACACATCCAGTGTATCTGACGATTTACTCCATCCCCCAGTATGATCATAGCAACAGTAGAAAAAAAAAAAAAAAGGAAAATGACACAAGGATTTATGGAATATTCCATAAATAGATCTAACAATATATTCTTACAAAACCTGGTTCCATAAATGTTTAATTGTCAAATAATATTTCATAATTATGTTTCCACCTTTTGTTGTACATTTAAAGAAACATGCCACTGCCTACACATTATAAGCATCAACTTGACTGGTGTTGCTGTTAAAGTATCAGTGCAGGGCTTAATAATGAATGAGATTAAACAAAATATTAGTTACTTTAACTCAAATATGGTTTCTGATAGGGTTTATCAGAAAATGTATCCTTCTCTGAGTTTTTAATTTTATCAGAGAGCACAGGCTTCCGTGAATGCATTAAAAAGATCCATAAAATTCCCTTAATATTATTTTGAGAACAGGTTCCTTTTAATTTCGGGAAATGCCTTCAGTCATGTATGATATATTTTTCATTTTTTCAAACATATTTATCAGACGCTGAACAATTATTTGTATCCCAAAAGTATAAACAGGATCATTATGAATGAGTGAGTGGCTATTTATGCACAGAACAACCACTCTTTAATTTAAATGTATGAGAATTGCCATGGGGAGGGGAATAGCTATTAGTATATATAATGCTGCATGTCACTAATAATGTAAACTTTACAAGAACAACAGAGCTAATTTACTAAGCAAGTGCAAAATTTGGTAAAAAGTTCCATTATATATACATCCACTGCAGCTATCTATCACACAACTCCCAATAAATAGCTTGTGGTGCAACACGTAAGCAATAAACCTAAAGTAGGTGCAAAATTAGCAACCACTTGGTAAATCAATAAACCCTAGAATTATCAGCAGGTCTAGTCAGATTCAATTCTAGTGGCAACTCAGTCAAAGCTGCATTCATTTGATGCAGTTTTGCTTATATATACGGTTTACTATAACATACACTGTCAAAAAGTTAACTTGTGTTTCAGGGCATCTTTGAATGGCAATAACACAAAAAAATTAAAACGTTTTAAAGTAATGAAAATGTCATGCACCGTTGCCCTGCACTGGTAAAACTGATCTATTTGCTTCAGAAACACTACTATAGTTCAAATAAACAAGCTGATGTGTAGCAATGGTGGAAATTAAAAAAAGGCTATATGGCACAGGTTAAATAGAGGATAACAGATAACATTATGTTCTACAGAGCTTATCTGATGTGTAACCTGAGCCTTTTCTCCTTTGAATGGCTGCCCCCATTGCTACTCAGCAGCATCTTTATATAAATAATAGTAGTGTTTCTGAAGCAAACACAGGAGTTTTACTAGTGCAGGGCAACACTACATTATATTTTTATACTGTTAGTGTTGAAAAATACTTTAATTTCCCTGTGGTTTATTTCCTTGAACTGAATGTGCCTCTGTGCGTTGCAGTGCTTCTTTGTTAAATAGCTTATCCTTGTAGAGTTTTTTTAAGCCATATTACTTTTGTGCACATCTCGTTGTGAAGCCTCCACTGATCCTGGCTGTGATGGGCCCATTGCTGTCTGTAACACGGAGGCTGGAGCTTCTCCAAGAAGGCCTGGTTTCTATTATAAAAGTAACATTTCTTTAGGGTATAAATACAGCTGCTAATTGTATGACAACAAACAAACAAAGCTGCTGTGGTCATACATCTTTATGCATATACTTACACAATTATTGGATTGAGCACTTTTTAGCTGCAGAAGTTGCTTCTGTGCCATTTGTAGATGGGAATAGTTTTGAAGCAGGGAATTACCTCCTATACCTTGTGTCTGCGTAGGAACAAGAACAATGTTTTTTTAACAAGGTCCAAAGTGCTTTTAGAAGTAGTGTGAAACCCTTATGTCAAGAAAAAGTTATTTGTCCCTTTCAATGTACAGTGTAACAAACAGGCTGAAATTTCCTGAAACTGCTCCATTTAATGCGTTTGATATATATAGTGAATAAAATATAAGGATATTATAAGTCAATGAATTCACTGAGGAGTTCCATGAACATATAAAAGCACGAGGCCCAAGGCGGAGTATTTTTATACAGGTCATGGAACTCCAAGGTTACTTCTAATATAATATCTAATTATAATTTTTAATATACTCATTTTCCAACAAGGGTACTTTATTTATTATAATACACAAGTTTTAGTGAGTCGTGACAAAAATTACTTCACTACTCACCATTTACAACTGATTATATCACTAGTCAACATTTATAAGGATATAATTTAAAGGATATTCATGGCTTTTGTGTATTATGTATCTCAAACTATGCATGAGGAGCTTAGTGGTATATTTTAGGCCATGTTGAATGCAAAGAACTCCAATAGACTTCCTTTGGATTTTCACATTCACCGTGCCCTAAAAGATACCACTATGCTGCTGCTGATACAGCTTGTCTATTGCTTAAAGGAACAACAAAAAAATGAAGGTGGTTTATATGTATTTAAATATAATGTACTGTTACGCTGCACTGATAATACATTTGTTATTGCTTCCAAAACACTTACATACTTTTATATATAAACTCCTGTGTTTGGCCATGAGGCAAGCCATTCCTCCCAAAAAGGAGAAAAGGCACGTTTACAAAGCAAATAAATAAAGCGCTGTAGCTTCTTATATAAGAAGATAAATAGGGGTCAAATTCTCCTCATGGCCCTCTACAGAACTAAAGACTAAAAATCCTTCTCATATAAAACAAGTTTTTTGTTGCCAATATAAAATTTTGTAGGTGATGAATGTAAATAAAATATTTTCACTTTTTTATGTTACCGATCCTTTTGTGTTAGGAGAGACAAAACTGGCTTGAGAAGGAGCAAGAGTTACTACCTGCTAGTACAGGTATAGGATCCCTTATCCGGAAACCCAATATACAAAAAAATTTTGGAATGGCTGTCTCCCATAGACTCCATTTTATCCAAATAATCCAAATTTTTAAAAATGATTTCCTTTTTCTCTGTAATAATAAAACAGTAGCTTGTACTTGATCCCAACTAAGATATAATTAATCCTTATTGGAAGCAAAACCAGCCTATTGGGTTTATTTAATGTTTAAATGAATTTCTAGTAGACTTAAGGCACGAAGACCCAAAATACGGAAATATCCTTTATTCCGGAAAACCCCAGATCCCGAGCATTCTGGATAACAGGTACCATACCTGTATTTAACACATTTATAAAGCACAAAATTTAGATGTTGTCATTTCACCTGGTGCAGTTTGTTGATCTGCAGTAAAGCTTGGCTCACTGTTGGATTCACAAAGTGGGGCCGTCCTGATGTTGAACCTTTAAAGGCAAAGAGTTTTTTCTTTAAGCACAACCGTTACAGAAAACTAGCAGAGAACTTGCAATTATTTCTAGAATAATAATGCTGACTAAATCCCAGTTTTATAACTTCATGTGGTTTGAATGAAAAAAGAAAATCATCATGTTGGTAGCTTTAGATCCACAGATATCATTACTGACATACCAGGATGCAGCAACACAATTTGTTGTGATTTGAAGGGTACAGATGATCTGCAACATGGATAATGACCAATTCACCAGTTTTTAAAGGGCTACCAAGCAATTAAATACATATGCTGACATATTACATAGTTAGTACCTTTCAAATATAAAACTGAATCCCGGATTCTGTTTGGGGTTTGGGTGAATCCCAGCACCTTTGTTAATTGTTCAGAGGAATCAGTCAAAATCAATTTTTTTACAATCCGGATTTGGTTTAGTATTTGGATAAATGTGCTTTTGAAAAATCAGTATTTGCTTAAATCCAAAAACAAATATATTTGAATATAAATTGGGATGTACCAAATCTTGTATAAATTTAAGGTTAAGTTGACAGATGGGTTTATGCAGTATGTCAATGATGCAGATTTGTGCCAGTCTAGGTAAAGTGATTGTTTATTTTAATTCAGATATTTATCCATGTTTTAATTAAACAGTTATCAAAGAATGTCACTCTTCTTTTATCATAAGAGATTAAGTTTTACATCAGCAACCAACTATTAAGAAAATATAAGAAGACATTATCTAAAAGAACTGGCTTACCATGCTTTCCTGATCTTCCTCTTTGTTGGGGTTGCAATAGCATTTGTAACATTGCTGGATTACTGAAACTTTGCATGATTTGTACCGGGTTTGGTTCTGGAAGTAATCCCTTCCTATTATTATGCAGCTGTAGAAGTGCATGGAGAAAAAAGTTTGTTTAGCATATTCTATAATCATTAGTATGCAAATATTTGCATACAAAAACTGTCTCTATTTTTTTTTAAAGAATGCTTTTTATTGAATTTTTAACACAAAAAAAAGAAAGGGAAAGATGATAGGAAAGAAAAAAAAAACAATAGACAGCAATAACTTGGCTGGAGACACAAATGACTGTTACAGCGAGGTTGCCAGAGATTCAGTCCACGGAGACCAGACATCTTCAAATTTCCCTGGACACCCTCTCGCCACATATGTAAGTTTGTAAAGTTCCAGGTGAGAGTTGACAAGGGCGATCCAGTGCCGCAAAGTCGGGGGTGATGGTCCCATCCAATGGAGAGCAATAGTCTTTTTACCGTAGAAAAAGAGCAGCCTCATTAAGGTTCTAGTTCGGGCTCTGGGTACCATGGAATCTACTAATCCCAACAAACAAGTGGCAGGGTTAAGTACCTGAGGTAAGGCGAGTTCTGTCCCCATAAATTGAGTAATCTGGTGCCAAAACCTTTGCACAGCAGGGCAATGCCACATCATATGAGAAAAATCAGCCAGCTGTTCACTACACCTCGGGCACTTAGGTAGATCACGTTTACCCATAGCCTGCAGTTTTTGAGGGGTAAGATAGGTCTGATGCACAATTTTAAACTGAACAAGTCTATCCCTAGTGCTAACAAGGGGTTTGTATAAAGAACCGATAATTTCGTCCCAGTCATCTGGAGCTAACTGAATCCCACTGGCTTCCCATTTATACTTAACTCTAGGGCGCGGATCATATTTCCGAGACAGAAGCAGTTTGTAAGTCTTTGAGAGGAGCTTCGCCTTAAGTGGGCGAGAGATCAGGTCCTCAATGTCAGTAACCTGCACAGGTGGGGGCGTGGGGAATTGGGTAGTACACAAGTGTGCAATCTGCAGGTATCTAAACTCAGAGAGGTTAGGACGGGAGGTGACCTGTTGCAAGAGGGGAAGGGTAGTCAGAGCATTGTCAGTGTACAGGTGTCTAATATGCTTAACTCCAAGCCTAGCCCACGTCCCCGCCTCCGTAAAAGTAGAAAAGTGCACTAGATTGCTATTGCCCCACAGTGGCATTTCAGGAGAAATGCTCCCCGTTTTGTCAGTTAGGTGTACCATGGCATCCCAAGCTCTTTTAGTAGCATCAAGCACCGGTGGTAAAGGGCTTATATCCTTCCTGCTCCTATACAAGGCGTTCTTAAGGCTTTCTATGGAGGTAAAGTAAAGAGCTTCCAAGGTCGATGCAGGATTCTCAGTATCAAAACATCGCCAATTAGCTATGCGAGTACTCTGCGAAGCTAAGTAATACAACTCATAATTAGGGGATGCGAGGCCTAGATGTTCAGGTAAGGCATTCAGAGTTGCACGGGAGAGTGTCGGGGTTTTTTCCCCCCAGATAAATGCGGACTGGATACGATCGATCTCCAGTAGGGATTTTTTCGGGATATGACACGGTGTGTTGCCCAGAACGTACAAAAACTTTGGCAGGAAAACCATCTTGCAGATATTGATCCTGCCGATAAGAGTAAGGGGTAGGTTTGCCCAGTGATCCAGGGTCGTTTTGAATTTGTGTAGAAGTGGCTGGAGATTGTGTAAGAGAAACGAGGACGGATGCCTATGAATGTGTAATCCTAAGTATTTGAAAGAGTGGACAATTTGCAGTTCACATTGGGGGTCCAACATATCTGGGAATAGATTGTCTAAAGGAAAAATCATAGATTTATCCCAATTTATTTGGAGGCCTGAGAAGTTCCCAAAACGCTTGACAATACCCAATGAGGACTGCAAAGAAATGTGGTGGTCGGCAAGATAGAGTAGTGTGTCGTCAGCGTACATTGAAATCTTTTCCTCAACTGTTTTATAGAGAAGCCCTCTGACTAGGGGGGACTGCCGAATCTCAATGGCCATAGGCTCAATGGCCAGGGCGAAAAGGAGGGGGGAAAGGGGGCAACCCTGCCGGGTGCCCCGGGACAAGCGAAAGGCGGATGAAAGAATCCCATTGACCTTAATAGCTGCTTGGGGCTCACTGTACAGTAGTTGGACCCATTTAATAAAAGCAGGGCCGAATCCCATTCTAAACAAAACTTCCCAGAGGTAAGGCCACTCAATAGAATCGAAGGCCTTGGCCGTATCAAGTGAAACCACCAATCTGGATCCTACATTCTCATGAGACAATTGTAAATTGAGGAAGAGCCTTCTAAGGTTAAATGAGGTAGATTTGGCAGGCATGAATCCAGATTGGTCAGGTTCCACCAAAGTCGACACTACCCTGTACAGTCGATTAGCTAACACTTTGGCAAGGATTTTAACCTCCATATTCAGAAGGGAGATTGGGCGATAGGAGGAGCATAGTAGCCCATCCTTCCCTGGCTTTGGAATAAGGACAATAGTCGCTTCAGCAAACGATTTTGGAAAGGAGAAGTCCCGAAAGGCAGAAGTGTTTCATGTAGAATGGGGACAAGTTCCTTAACATGAATCTTGTACCAGTCTATAGGAAAACCGTCCGGTCCAGGGGCCTTCCCTGAGGGAAAGGATAAAATGGCTTCAGCCAATTCAAATTGGGAAATGGGGGCATCTATAAATGTAGCCTGGTCCAGAGAGAGTTTTGGTATGGGTATGGGCTTAAGATAATCGTGTAGTTCCGCTTCGGAGTAATGGGCGGTAGAAGCATACAAAGCTTTATAAAACTCACTGAACGCCAAGGAAATATCTTTAGGAGAGGTAAGGATAGCCCCAGAGCACGTTCTAATTTTGGGAATGGCTGTAGAGGTTTCCTGGGCTTTGGCTAAAAACGCCAGGGGTTTCCCATTTTTATCCCCTAGGGCAAACATCGTGCTAGTGGCATGGAGCATCTTTTTCTTAGTTAGTTCTATCCTGTACAGATTAAGGCGTCGAAGAGCCGCCGCAAATTCAGTATGGTTGACCAAGGATGGGTCAAGTATGTAAGCAGATTCGGATTCCCTCACAGCCAGTTCCATAGACTCCAAAGTATCCTTACCATGGGCCCTCACCAGAGCAATAGATGCTATTAAGTTACCTCTCAGAACAGCCTTGAGGGCATCCCACACTACTTGGGGGGAAGCAGATAGTCGGTTATCCTGCCAATAATTAGTAATGGCAGTCGCGGAGTTGGTCACGACAATCTCATTCTTTAACCAAAAGGGGCTAAGTCTCCACTGCCTAGAAGCGGGGTCTGGAAGCAAGTCTAGTGAAAGGAGTAAGGGGGCATGGTCGGAGATTGCTCTGGGTAAGTATCTGACCTCACGTACTCTAGGCAAAAGGTCGGAGGAGAGCAGAGCCAAATCTATTCTAGAAAGAGAGTGGTGAGTGGCCAAATAGCAGGAGAACTCCTGCCGCTCCGGAAACTTCCACCTCCAAACATCAGTTAAGCCATAAGCCAATGCCCACTCTGCAAGTTTTGAGGTGGTGGGGGCAGCTGCAGATAGTCTGTCTATAGCAGGATTAAAGCAGGCATTAAAATCACCCATAAGGCAAAGGGGGGCCGGGGGCATTTGCACTATTCCCTAAAAGAGGGTTTCCAGCTATGTTACACGCCAATATCTGGTAACGGCCCAGCCTATCAGAGCGAATATCGAGAAAGTCTAAAGGGAGGCCCTTACGGACAATGAGGGACGTGCCTCTAGCATAGGAAGAGAACGTGGTATGGTATGTATGGGACGCCCAGGGTTTGCGCAAAGCCAGGACCCTATTCCCTGTCAGATGCGTTTCTTGGAGCAGAAGAATGTGGGGGTTGTACGTTTTGAGATAGTTAAAAACCAATGCACGTTTAACCTTATCGTTCAAACCCCTCACATTCCAAGATACAATAGTTACTACAGACATGGTAACCCATAAAGACAATATATACTCACAATCCCTGATTCGACTCCATGGTACCCAGGCGACACCCTGATCTTCAAGGTAAGGTGAGAGCAGTTATTCCAGCCAAAACAAAAAAAAAACTAAAAAGATGGAAGGACAGAGAGAAGAGAGGGAGAAAGAACATAACACAAACCCATACATACCCCAAAAACACCCCCCACCCTGCCCAGACCTGAAAGTTCGCCGGGCTTAATAACCCAAACGTCATTGAAACTGGAGAAAGTGGTTGCCCATAGCTCAGTCACTACCAGCTGAGAGATCTGTGAAAGTGTGCCGTGGGCTGGAAATTAGCAGGACCAAAAGACAGCTAATGGACAAAAGTTTGTAGGACATCCGATCATGGCAGACACGTCTCCACTCTGAAGATACGGCCCAGGAGAGGGTCCCAAACTGAAGAGTACTCATGGAAGAAGGGTGATCAGTGCCTGTGAAGAGGAAGTAGCCCCCTGGTAAGTAGTAGGAGGTGTAGTTCGACGTCAACCTCCGTGTGGGTGGCTAAAACGGACAGGAAAAAGGCAACAGTCAAGCCGAAAAGGCGTGGAGGTATGGTTATCTTCAGACATGGCAGCAGGGTAGCCATAATTCGGTTCAATGCAGGGCATAGAGCCACATTCAGCCACGTAAAGTGGGGAAATCCCCGCACAGAGGGAGGCAATCAGGGCACACAGCGCAGTCCAGGTATAGCCAATTGTAAACCGGGAAAAGTAACTCAACACAGAGGACGAGCCACAGGCACAAAATCTGTACAGCTGCATAGCGTCCGTGCAAAAAATTACAGTAACAGCGTGCTAGCCAATAAATGCTACAACAAGTAAGTACCTTTAGACCCACAGGAGTCAGGCCAGGTGTGAGGGGCAGCACCCAAATAGCGGAGGAGCCAGAGGAGCCCCATACGAGTCCAAGTTAGGAAGGGACCCTGAAGCGACACTGCAAGTCATTGCCTGGGGCTTCTTCTGGGCCTTGCTTCTAGCCACTCCAGGGCGTCTTCCGGAACGGTAAAGAAATGAGCCTTGTTGCCTTCCACGACTTTGAGTCGCGCGGGGTACAGCATGGAATAAAGATTTCGATCCCGCAGTCGTTTCTTGACTTCAGTCAAAGTACTGCGTCGTTTCTGCAAGTGTGTGGAATAATCGGGGTACAAGGAGATCGTGGCGCCATTAAACTCAAGCTTCCCCATCGATCGAGCCGCGGTCAAAGCAGTGTCTCTGTCTCTAAAATGTAAAAGTCGGATGAGGAACGGGCGTGGTGGGGCTCCCGGTGGTCTGGGCCTCCCGGGGACACGGTGCGCCCTCTCCACTGTGAAATGCGTTGTGAAAGTGGCCTGTGGCAATAGAGTCTGAAGCCATGATTCGGCAAAGTCCACCACATGCTCACCTTCCGAGCCCTCTGGGAGACCCACCACGCGAACATTGTTCCTCCGCTGACGGTTTTCATAATCGTCTAGTTGCGCAGCCTGTTGCTTGAGTTGGTAGCGTAGGTCGTCCAACCGCTCTGGGAGTGGCTGATAGGAGTCTTCTAGATTGCTTACTCTAGCCTCAACCGCCGCTGTGCGTTCCCTCATAGTCTGTAGATCGACCTTAATGAGAGACAAATCAACCTTCACCTCGTCAATCCGGGCTGTTAAAGTTGCCTGACAGGCTGCAATGGCGGCCAAAACAGGAGCCATAGTCGTATCAGGCCCAGGCCCCTCTGACGACTCAGGTGGAGAAGGGCCGTCGGCGCCATCTTGGGCGAGTCGCCTCACGTATTGATCCATCTTTTGTGACGTATCAGCAGGTTTTTTCGGACCCTTAGAGCCACCCATGTTCGCCGAGCAAGGCACAACGATAAAGGGGTAGAAAGTCCCAAAGAATTATTCGGTCAGGGTAGAATCAGGATCAATGTGCCCACGGAGCTCACCGCTGTGCGACCAGTTACTTCGGCATTCGGCCACGCCCCCAAAAACTGTGTCTATTTGATTGCTTTAGAGTTTGGATAGTAGAATACAATATAAATTTACCAAGTCTTTATTATGTCAAACCATTCAGACGCCATAAAAAAATACCACACAACTGGCCAAAATCTACTGTTCCAAAGCAACAGCTATGGCTCCCCTGTACTTCCTCATCTGCCAATGACCTATATACTCACTGGCAAGGGGCTTCAGCAAATAATATAATAATTAACATACATAGCATATACTGTCTCCCCCTAGAAAAATCTCTCTTCCAAGTCACATATGCAGATAAACAATGCAGAATCTTATAGATAGCAAAAGTTAAAATGTCTTTACCATTCCTTGTGCTGCTACAAGTGCTGCTAAAGTGCTTCTCCCTGGAGAGCCTGGAGCACAGAAGGACAGCTGGATTTTGCTTCCTTTCACAGTGGTGCCATCGATTGAATTCCTTACCTCCTCAGCCTGCTCAGCTGTTTCATACTCAATCACTGCAAAACCTACAAAACAACCACCTTCATCTTCAGCCAACTGCAAAACAAATGAGACATTTCATTTAGAAGATGCTGAATCTGTCCTTTTACCATATAAATAAAACAGCAGCACATGTTTAAATTCTCTATTAAAGGAGAAGGAAAGGTTAAAACGAAGTAAGCTTTATCAGAAAGGTCTATATAAATACACCAGAAAACCCTCAAAGTAATGCTGCTCTAAATCCAATGTAATATTGCTATTACAGGCTACTGCACTTTTTTTTTTTTCAAGAAATAAGCTGTTCTTAAAGAGATACTGACACCAGAAATGATTCCTTTTTACATCTATCATAATATTGGCTTTGCATGTTACTTATAATTTTGACAAAGTATTTTCTGGATACTTTTACATTACCCATCTGACTCCCTGTGTTCCTCTCTGAGGGGGCTGCCATATTTGAGCTTCAGCAGTCTGTTAGCATTAGAAACTCTAACTGACAGGCTGAGATGGGACAGCCAGATTGGCAAAACAGTCAGGTTTACGAAATTCAACTAACACTTACTTACAAAAACAAACCTCTCAGCAAAAAACAATCAACAGGACCTATAGATTACTTTTTAGTGTCACTATCACTTTAAAACTGCTCATGTCATGAAATGTTTGGTCAAAAATGTTAATCCCCTTTGGGGAGTGAATATAAGGATTTTTAAAATGCAAATTATTTTTATTACCTGCTCATGCTTCAACACCGCACAAAACCTTCACGGCCCATGGCCGTCTCTTCTTCTTGGCCCACTTGCCTCTTCTGCTAGTCCACCTGCTACCAATGAAAAAGGAGTAGGTAGTCTTGTTTGCAGACCCCTGCTTGATGTGTCTCACCGTCACTCCCACCGTTGCCTACAAGTTTTTCATTGGAAGGTGGGCAGGGCAAGTAGAAAGTTTTGTGTGCTTCTGAAGAATGAGCAGGTATTGGGGGGATATGATTGTGCTGCGAGCAACTAAAAAACAGCTAATAAAAAATAATTATTTGCAATTTGAAAAATCCTTATATTCACTCCCCAAAGCCAAAGGGGGATTAAAATTGACCATCCCCTTTAAGCGCCCTCTACTGTTCTACTGCCCAGCTTGGACCAACCAGCAGTGGGTGCTCAGGATACGTTTCATAATATTAGTCTAATGGCTGCAATAAGAAATGCATTCTGCACAGTTATGGAAACATCTCCACCTGCCTTGGACTGCTTGGCATATGAATGGGCCAAGCAGTCCAATGGGCATATGAATGGGCAGAAATAAAGAGGCTGTTCTGATGTTCTTCTGGTTAGGAAAGATTTGAGAAAGGTTTCTAATTTTTTTTCCTAAGCAAAAGAACATCAGACCAGCCTCTTTATTTCTCCTGACAACTTCATTAAAGGAGAACTAAATCCTAAAAATTAATGTGGCTAAAAATTTCATTTTATATACTGAACTTATTGCACCAGCCTAAAGTTTGAGCTCCTCAATAGCAGCAATGATCCAGGACTTCAAACTTGTTATAGGGGGTCACCATCTTGGAAAGTGTCTGCGACACTCACATGCTCAGTGGGCTCTGAGCAGCTGTTGAGAAGCTAAGCTTAGGGGTGGTCACAAATTATCAAGCAGAATATTAGGTTTGTCTGTAATATAAGCTGATGCTACAGGGCTATCAGCCATATATTGTGACATTTATATTCTATATGTTCTGTAGATTGTGAGTGGGTCCCTAAGCTCAGTAAGTGACACCAGCACAGAGCATTTGCAATGAATCAGCAGAAAAGAAGATGGGGAGCTACTGGGGCATCTTTGGAGACACATCTTTACTGCTAAAGGGCTGTGGTTGCCTTGGGTTGGTACAGAAGCACAAAACAATGTACAAAATTTCTAGCTACGTCTTTACTTAAGCTTTAGTTTTCCTTTAACTACTTGGTGGTCAGAATGGTTGGAAACTGACCAGCAGGTGGCACTGTTTTAACAAAAGTCAATCATATTAACAGTAAAATGATCCTTTAATATCTTGGAATTAAAAAAAAAAATAATGAATGTACATTGCAAAAGTGCTTAGAATATTATTATTATCAACATTTGTTTTAAAAGTGCATCAATTTAACACTTATTTTAAAGGTTTACTTATCTTTTAAATGCCACTAGTAGTGCTAGCAAATTGCTACATGTGTCACATTCCTACAGGCAAATGGGGAAGGAGAACCCTTGGGTGCCCAGATGTTGCAGAGTACACTTTCCAACATGCCTTGACACTTGGTTCTATGCTGAAGACTGCTATGGGTTATTGCTCATCAATTTTGTAACTATATGTTTTCATGAAAAAGGTTACCTTTTCCTTTGGGTTAACAAGCTCCAATTTGTAAATAAAACCAGCTGGAAGTATCCTTGTATTACTAAGCATCAAGTGCCCAGTATTCATTAAACTAATATGCATAATGTCCCCTTAAGGCTTTTGTCACACATTGTTTTTACAGTGGCAAAGAAAAGGCCAATCCAATCTACACAAGCCCTGTGTCCTTGCCCAGCAGCACTGCTATGAAAGCTCCAGAGTGCAATGAAACAAACATTCTTACACCCCCTTCTTCTGCATGGCATCCCTCCATTCTAGAGAAGCAAACATACCTGGGAAATAATGTGTATTTCTGGCATGTTGCCCAATGCATAAAAAAATGTGTCTGCTCCCATAGTGCTAAAAACTAATAACATTGCATGCATTGGCACTGGTCAGCTGATGGCATCCTAAGAAGTGCAAATCCTATATAATAAAGCTGAAGTGTCTCTGCGTCCAGTCCCTGTGTCCGTGGGATTGCGCTACTGCGCATGTGCCCCACGGACCGTCTAGCGCCTGTTAATTTAACGGGCTTAATGTCTAGTATACTATAAAGCCTTAATGCATAATAATGAGGAATTTACTTGTTCAGAAATAAGACAGGCCATGGCTACCTCTCATCTCAGTTCATAAATCCTTTTTGGGCCATTGACTGAATCTACAGATCAATACAATTTCATAGTGTCTAGATGGCCATATTGGACAATATACTACTATTGGACTGAAACCTACCTGGCAGAACAATGGCTTGTATAAAGCAGAGAACAGCTGTGTTAGTTCATCAGAATCATTGTAGCCCTTGGGAAGCTTATTAACACACAGGCACTTTGAATGAACAAGTTCCATGGTCAGCTGATTGCTATCCATCCACTGTGCAAAAAGGGTAAATTCTGCCAATGACTTTCCAATTAATTCCAGCCTAGCTTTAGAGGCAGAATCTTTTTTCATGTACTCCACAAAGCCATATCCCTTGGAATGACCCGTAAGTTCACTATAGACCAATAGGCATCTCTCGGTATTGCCATAAGCTCTCACCAAATCTTCAAAGTCGTGCAATGTAAATAATGGGGGCAAATTGGTAACACAGAGTACAGCATCCGTAGGCTGAAGCTGAACTGAAATGTCTCTGTCTCGGAGTGTGTGCTGATGGAACTTCTGAATGACATCTTGTGCTTGCTCTCCATTTAATAAAGTGATGAAGGCTGAAATTAAAGGATTAAATGTGAAAATCATAAAATACATGCCACAATTTCACATTCAGAAGAGAATCATAGTTACTCTGAAGTAAATCACCTAGTTCAGACATCAGGCAAACTCACACCAATTCCATCAATATTTGTACGCAAGAAGAGGATTCCCTTTAAAGAACCCCACTACTATTGAAATTGTATATGTTTACTAGTGTTTATAAGTGTACAAAGCTTCACTTCCATCTTGCTGTGACTTGTGTTGCCAGTATACATTCTGTGGCATGAACCAAAGAAAACCCTGGGGCCATAAGCAGCCCTCTAGCAGTACCTGGAATACAGTTGGCCACACAATTTAATGATCTGCTTAAAAACAAACTTCTGGTGTAAAACTTCAATCAAGTAAATAAAAGTGCATATGTGCCAGTATTATTACTTCATTTCCTTACAAACACGTGTAGGTGTAAGGTGATCTAAATACCTACTCGCCTGCATGTATAGCCAGGCCAAACATAAATCTCTCATAAGGGACCTTCTGTGTATCCTATGTGGATATCCACTGAAAACAAAGTGTGCCAAAATATTGTAATAATAGTGTTTTAATAAGGAATAGATGAAAACCCAAATGGGATACTCACAAACAGAGATTCATATAAGTATTAAATAAAAAGTCTTACCCCAGAATTCTGTCCCCTCTTAAAATAGTGACCCCAAATGCAGAGTGAGCGCATCACGGCACCATCAAGAGAAGAAGATGGTCCCGGTGAGCTCCGCTGCGCTCACTCTGCATGTGCGGTCACTATTTCAAGAGGGGACTGAATTCTGGGGTAAGGCTGTGCAGAGGGGAGGCAGGGATAGGGCCAGCCAAGGGGGGATCAGTGGGGACTTAATATCACGGGGGGTTTAGTTCTCCTTTAAAGTCCTGAAAATTTCTGAGAGTATATACTCTTCGTGCTTCCTCAGGAGGTAAACAATTCTATACAGAAAAGGCTTGCATATCTTATCTGGATAATATATGCAAGAGATGTTTCTGTATAGAATGGTCTAAAGTTTGGTTTTCCTTGGCAACATATACTCTCTCTGTTATAATGCAACCCCTACCATCTGAACATTACTTTCTGGATAACTTTGAACATGCAGATTTGAATATTAACATGAAAGTGAGGCTTGACACACAGGAAGAAGTGATATTTGAAGAAGCGCACAGCGATGATCCAGTTGGGGAAACAATGCAGAGTGAGCCCTATACGCTACAAGCAGGTTTCTTAGTCAGCACCTATAGCCTCCCAATTCTAAGAGCCTGGTGCACGTACAACGGTTTCCACCATTTATCCGTTCACTCACAATTTTCAAATATTGACAGCACCAGTCATGGATTTCTTTGCTTAAAATGCCTTTATTGAGACATGGGCTCAGACCCCGATACACTACATCATTGAAAGGAGACAGCATTTGTAAAGCCACGTGTTACAGCTTACTTTATACCTCCTGAGGAAGCGTGGCGTACCATGTGAAACACGTAGAGAATCTCAGATGTTTCCAGGATATTAAAGACTTTTTATTTATTTTTATGAATCTCTGTTTGTGAGTATCCAATTTTTGGTTTTTATTTATTTCTTATTAAATGCTATTACACTATTTTTGCTCATTTTGTTTTTAGAGACTATACACATAGTATATACAAAAGGTCCCTGATAAGAGATTGATATTTGGCCTGGTTTTATATACATCTGGTGAGTAGGTGATTCAGCCAGAGTGTGGTATTCAGATCACCTTACACCTACACGTGTTTGTAATATGTATGGAAAAGATTTGCACATACACTTTTAAGGAAATTAAGTAATAATACGGTTACATACTGTATGTACTTTTATTTACTTGACTGAAGTATTGCACCAAAGGTTTGTTTTTTGGGCTTCCATACAGAATTGTTGACATCACTTGGAGCATTGGAAAGAGTGGATCTATCTGGGGAGCTGCAATCAAGTTATTACACCACAATACAGCGCTGAATGAACTTTCTTTTTCTTGTAATGATCTGCTTGTAGGACAAATTTAAAGATCTAGCATGTGATTTTGGTCACACACAAGAAAGCCCCTTTTCTCCATAGTCCATCTACTCTCATGATGGACCTAAAAAGTGGAATTTTAAGGGTAATGTGACAAAAAGGTGATTCTGGCACTATTGGGGTTCTTCTGTCAGGGTAGACCACATTGTATTTGATGTTACTGCAAATGGTCTGCCAAAAAGCTCTTAAAGTTACCAGGAGCCGCTTTTTGCTGCCCCTAGTAACTTGCAGGGCAATGCCGCCTGAGTCAAGGTTCTCACCGCTGCCAGATGGTGTACAGCCTTTACTCTGGGACACCAGATTTCAGGAACAAAATTATTTTGGACTTCAGCAAGTCACATGATCTCACTATGCCTCAGGCACCAAAACATTCATTTAGGCAGAAAAGTTACTGCTTCACTGAACTTACACTCTTAATACAAAGATGTTTGAGAGCACAGCTACAACAGTGTTACTGGCTGCTTTTTTTCTGATGGGTGCTTGGCTGATGGGTGCTTGGCAGGCAACTGACACAGCTAAACATAGCAGAATGCCAGATGGAGAAAAAGATGTTAACTCAAATACAGTTTTTTTTTTTATACATTTCATTTTTTTAGGTTGCTGGTTATGAAAAAGTTTCCCGTTCGATTAGCTATTTTTGTACATGTTTAGTAAAAAAAAAAAAAAAGTTTAATGTATATTTTAAATTAGGCAAAAGAAAATCTGTCGACAATAATGGTTCCTCCAGTAAAACTATTAGAACCGCCTTTCTTAATTTCCTTTTTTCTCATAATAAAATAGTGCCTTGAACTTTAAATTATTTAAGCTGCATAAAATCATACTGATGGCAAAACAATCATATTGGGCTTATTAAGGGTGATGATATGCAAGGAGATTTGTTGCCTCTGAGGTTAAATCTGCACTACTGTGGATGGCAGGTCCCTGAACATGCAAGACACCTTCAGGCGACTTTGGAAACAGTGGGAAAGCCGATTTATACACATTAACGGCTGGGCAATATTGGGTCAATCCGACCATTTGGCCCTGGGGCCGAATGATCGGATTACAATGCTGCGAAAGGGCTAGCCGATGCAGTCCTGTATCACACAAAAAATCAACCTTGATATCTGGCTGATTTTTTGGCCTGATATTGATCGGGAGGACCCATCGGGAGCCTCCACAGACAGGCAGATAAGCTGCAGAATTGGTCTGGACCAATATCGGCAGCTTTAATCTGCCATGTATGGCCACCTTTAGTTTGGTTCTCAGCAATACCAAGAAAAGAAAAAAACAGACACACATGGAATGCTTTCATGCTGTGGCAACATTAGTCTTAACTGCTTTAAGACTGACCAATAAATCAACATTACCACATTTGTGAAATGACATGTAAAGTGGATCAGAGCTCAAAGGGAAACTAAAGTACTTCAGACATTTTTGCAGAAAAGCTTTGTCTCTGCATTAGGCTCCTGTACAGTTTTCCTATGTACAGCAGACCTATGCAACTAAATTCAAGGCCCCAACCCGATCTTCAAGTACTTACCTTCTGTCTGGTGACTTTTGGTGACTTAGGTGACTCCAAGTGTGCCCAGATCACCTGCACACCTCCAAAGTCAGTTGGAATCGCAAGGACATTGATATAAGGATGGGGGGCTGGACATACCAGAAAGCACCTGGAAGAAAAACAGTGCAGATCGGGGGCTATAAAATTAGTTGCACAGGGCTGCTGTACTCGATACATTTTTCAGCAGCCCTGTGCAAAGAGACAAGCTTATCTGCAAAAGTATATGTAGGGATAAGTAATCCATTATCCACTTTTTTTTTTGCAAAGGTGCAGCTGCAACTACATTTGCCATCAAAGTATGCATTATATAAGTATGCATTGCATAATTTTTTCATATGCTCGATATAACGATTCCTGTAGAAAGAGACCCCTAATATCTATCTGCACCATCCCATGTGAGCTAGAGAGATTGGAGACTTAAATGGAGGGCGGCATGACGGAGGTAAGTCAGTGTACACCATGCAGAGAATTTCATACATATACACAGTATGTGGATAACAGAAAATTTGAAACAAAATGTGGACAATCTTGCCTTGAAGCTAAATTATGACATTTTATAGCTGCCGTTAATGATTGTGTGTTGCCCTTTCTACAGCAGGCTTCTCGCACTTCTTCCCATACAGTTAACAATCAGATTGGAAGTCATACATTTGCACTGGACCCAACCAATTGTGCAGTGGCAAAACTGCAGAAGAAGTAGACTAGCGATGTGTGGGCCAGCTGATACTTACGGGTCGGGCAGGTTTGGGGACGACTTTGGTACATCATTTGCGGGTCTGCCTATTCTCCCTGCCCACAACCTTTCTGACAACATCGGCGGGTCTATAAATGGAGGGGAGAAGGCGGGTACAGGTGGCTTCAGGTAGGCTGCAGGCGGGTTTGGGTAGACTTTTTTTTTATCACTAAAGCAGATCCCACTGGGGGGGCGCATGATGCTGTCTCTGTAGGGGAGCTCGAGTTATCCATTATGTTATTAGTGTCATAAGTGACCTGCAATTTTGGCTGGGGGTGGAGGCCTAGCTAAAAAGTTATCCAAATGCCAGTGTGAACGAAGCACATGCATGCACACACTCTGAAACAGCAGAAGCATCCACAGAGAAAGACAGCAGACGTCACACCTGAACAGCTGATTTACCTCTAACATACAGCAGCCTTATAACAAGGATTACATTTACAGCCAGTTATACCCATGAATCTTAAATGGAACGTTTTATTTTACCAACCAACATCCATAGCTTAACATTTTTTGGTTTGGAATTATATTAAACATTGGCATCCCAGAAATGTGTTAGTTAGTGATAGTTTAATTCCCTGAAATAAAAGGAAAATTATATTACCTGTTTTTTTATTTTTGTCCACGTAGCAGTATTTAATTTCATACCCTTTTAGTAAGTCATGGATTTCCTGCAGATGAATGAGGAATGGAAAATGTTAAACACACAGATTCAGTTTGTGTCAGGAAACAGAGCAAGAACTCAAACAAAGCAAAGTTGACTTATATTCTTGCAAACCTTGGCACAAAGTAACCCCCCCCTCTTACACCTATGCACGCTGGGGAACCGTAGAAACTTTAGCCTTTGAAGGGGAATTTTAAGTCCATTTATGTCGATAAACTGCATGCCCTTAGTAGGGCAGCCCAAAAAAATATGGCCTCACTTTTTTAATAGTCCCCACAGCCACCAACCTTATGCCACCTATGTTAAGAGTTCCCCAAGATTATTTTTAGCCCCCTCCTTCTCCTTGTGCATGTATACATACATGAACAGCTGGAAAAATAATGTACTTGATTCTTTTATTTTTAGAGTATCGATGAGAAAAAAAAGTGATAAATTATACCAGTCTATCCTGCTTTCCTGGAAGTCTAGCCGACACACCTAAAATGCCATTAGTGCCACGATTCACAAATAAAGGACAGCTATAAACCCATATCATTGATCAATAAAATGAATTGCAAATTTGTGTATCAACATCTAAAAGTGGTACATTTAAATAGGTGCAAATACATAGTAAGTTAGGTTAAAAAAAAAAAAGACACATATCCATCAAGTTCTACTCTTTATAGTAGGAACAGTTTAGTATAAAAATAAAAACTGGGTAAATAGATAGGCTGTGCAAAATAAAAAAATGTTTCTTATATAGTTAGTTAGCCAGATATGTAATCTATAAAGGCTGGAGTGACTGGACAGAACAGAACACTACTTCCTGCTTTTCAGCTCTCTAAGGGTAAGGGCACATTGGGCGAGTTTTAGTCGCCTGGCGGCAACCAATCTCCCCGAACGCCTTCCCTCACTCTGCGCCTGGCTAAAATGAAAAATCGCCCACATTGATCACACGCAGCGATTCGTTTTCCGAAGTCACCCGAAGTTTCCTCATGAGGCAACTTCGGAAAACAAATTGATCATTCGAATCCGACTAACTGCACGATAATTTGACGGATTGGTCGGACTGCACTGAAATTGGTTGTTCACCAAAGAAGGAACGGTCACGTCTATGGGGAGCTTTAGTCAGCAACTTTAAGGGGGGCCACATGGGACATAACAGTGAGTTTGCAATTGATCCCTAACATGTAGCATAGATTCAAAAGCAGTTATGACCCGTGTGCCCCCCCCCTCAAGTCACTGATTGGTTACTGCCTGGTAACCAATTAGTGGAAACCGAGAGCTGCAAAGCTGGAAGTAGTGTTCTGGCTATTATGTTAGACATCCAGTCACTCCAGCCTTTATACATTACATTTTTGGCTAACTAACTATACCAGAAACATTATTTATTTTGCACAGTGTATCTATTTACCAGTTTTTATTTTTACACTGAACAATTCCTTTAAAAGGGTTCCCTGATTTGTAATACATAGTAACAGGAGTCAGGTCTTCTCCAGGCCCAAGCCGGGTTCTACTCTACTGTTTCAGGAGACCGTAGTGGGGACTTTGAATTACATTTTCTTTCATTACACAAAAATACATTTTGCAAAAGACCACTTTAAAAGAGTTAAAAATAAAAAAAAAAACAAATAAGGAAACCACTATATCATGTTTTTCTTATTTTGTAAATTCTCACAGCCTTCAAAACTTTTGATCTGATTTATGCATTTTCACAAAAACACGTATGCAGTCCAGTTGATCCCTTCTGCCAATAAAATGGTTAATATTTGAGAAGTGCTCACCCTCTTTACCCTTCAAAGGAACCTTAGACGTAGAGCATATGCAAGGCTGGAGAATGCAAGCTGATGAATTATTCTAGTTACTGAGCCTGACATTCTTTTATTTCTCAGGCACATGCTGTCAGATGTTTCATAAATAAAACATAACACTACCCAGTGGGCTGAAGACATTCTCATCTAAGAAAGCAAAGCACTGGAGCGTATCATAATAAAACCCAAATGCGCAAAAACATGCTTTTATAACTAAAAGCCCCCATACAAGGGCTGATAAAAGCTGCAGACAGACCGAGTTGGCAGCTTATTGGCCAGCGTGGGAGGCCATTTGAGGGGCGTCCCCGATCGATATCTGGCCGAAAGTCGCCAGATGTTGATAGGGCAGGGTAAAAAATCTCATTGGATCACGGCTGCATCTGTTAGTTGATGTGGTCCCGCTATCCAACTGCCGTATCGCCTCCATTCTGATCCGATCGTTGGGCCCTAGGGCCCACGATCGGATCAGCCTGATATTGCCCAGCTCAATGTGGGCATATCAGGAAGAGATCCACTAATTTGGCGCCAACACCACACAAGCGGATCTCCCTGTGTATGGCCACCTTTAGGGGAAGAATCTGCCCTTCACAATCATGTGTCCATATGTAGCAGATACAGTTCATACACAATGTTTAGTCAGTAACCGAACTCTAAAATTTGTTTGTCAGTGTTTTTCAAAGCATTTAGGTTCAAGTGTCAAGTGAATGGGGGCCCTGAATTGGGAATGCAGTGGTCCTTCATATCGTTGGGATATCTTTTTTTTTTATATATCTTTTTTTTTTAATCATAATGACCCACTATGCTAACTGACTAATCAGATTTCAGCATTCCATAGAGCATGACCATCAGTTTACCCAAAAATCCCACAACTCCCATCTAACCAATCAGATTACACTTACATATTATGCATTAAACAGTATTGCAGACTTTCTAAGTAGAAAATACATAAATAGGGGGCTAAGATTTAATCTGCCATACACTACCCCAAATGTACTTACCTCCCATATAACGAACCAAACTGTAACATTCCAAACTATTGTAAAACTACTTAGCAGGACAAAGGACAAAACATTTACCCTGATGTATCAAAGATACTGATCTTCAACCTGCCATTTAGGCCAGACAGGTGGCAACCCCAACACCCTGTAACCTAACACGACTGTATGGAGCTTTAATCTGCCATCCATTTAACTAATAACCATACACCTGCCATCTGACCAATGAGATAGTGCCATACCCCACTACCATGAAACTATGCAGCAGCTCATTGGAGCAAAGGACAAAACATGCACCTAGTGGTGTTCAAAGGTGAACAACCCTTTTAATGCCTACCATAGGGGCCCAACTGAGCTGTGTGCCTGCCAGTATTGCCAATCTTGCATTTATCAGAGGTCTGATAGAGACAGGTCTTTGCAATTCCATTTTTGTGCAAAAAACATCCTGCTGTTTGCACTTTGCCCCGATCCCTTACATCAACTTAATTTGATGGGATGAAAACATTGTGGATTCAAAAATGAAAGGCATATTTTATTGACCTATGTTTATTTATACATGTGTGGGACTACAAGGGCTGGATATTTACAACTTTGTCTCATCTGCCCATTTAGCTATCTAGAATATTTAACTGCTATCATCTATGATTTACTTTGAACAACTTGAACGCGAGTCGCACACAATATGTAACAATCGCTTGGCCAGATTTAGATACATATACACCATCAGAGCATTAGGGTAATGCTACAGTGAAAAAAAGCTGGCACTAATCACATGCGGCGATTAGTTTTCCGAAGTTTCCTCGTGAGGCATCTTTGGGCAAGTTCGGAAATTGAACAGCCGCTTGTGATTAGCGTCAGCGTTTTTTCATTTTAGCCGGCGCAGAGTGAGGGAAGGCGTTTGGGGCGATTGGTCGCCGAAAAGACGAGCTGATTAGTCGCCAAATCTCCCCAAAACGCCCAGTGTGGCCTTTCCCTTATGTCTGTTGCAAACAATCAATAATGCTACATAAGGGAAACATTGTTAAATACAATACTATATGCAGGCAAATGACAGTGGTCTCATTTTATAGATGGGGTATCATGTTTGCAAGATGATAGCACTGTGTAACATTGTGACGTCAATGATAATGTACCCCACCCCCAAACAAGAGAGCAAAACAAGTCACCTTGAAGTCTCATAACCTATATAAAGTCACAGGCACATGGAGCCTTAACACAAATCCAAGCTCCATAGCCATACGGCTATTAAAATAGAATATTGTAATGTTGCACAAGCTGTAACTATAGCTATAAACCTGCTGTCAATGTAAAGTCAAATAAAGGAGCATGGGAAGCTGCCTGTGCCTTTATATGGTCACAAGTCTCCTTGCTTCTAATGCAGTATAGCACAAGGTGGCTGATTTCAGATTTTACTTCCAGTCATGGTAAAAGAAAGCAGAAAGAGGTAGGAGACAGTGAATAAATGGAAAATACACACTGCATTGTTACGCCCCAGTGACCTGCTTAGGAAATCCATCAGTAGTCCTAAGCAAAACACAAACACCCGCAGACAATGCAAGTAAAATATTGAAAAAAAATTCTGGCTTTATTGGTAGACCATATAACAACCCCCACAGTTTGAGAGGATTTGGCAGTTTATGTAGGATAATGAACAAACATAACTCAACAAACACAGGTAAAAACCCTAGTGCTGTGACATATAGACTGATTAACTCCTTCCCTGCCGACAAAACCAAGAACTCTTATAATGTAACGTTCTGTATGTTAAGAAACAACCAAATCTTGGGGGGGGGGGGGGTCTGAGGCTACCCATGGCTAGTTTTCGGTTTATTTTGTTGGAATGTATTTAAATAACTACACATTCCTATGCAGGTATAGAGTGATGCATTTATGATGCAGTGTAAAAGGAGTGATTTCAGTTGCTGATAGTGTAGGACAATTTACATATAAATCCACAGGCTGCATGGCTAACCACTGAGAAGCTTTCTGAATGACCGCACAGAAAGTGGTGCAGTCTGCAGCAAGCAACTAAAGAGGAAAGAGGCGTTTGTGTGAAATGAGTGTGAGGCCTGAGGTGGCAGTCAGGTTAGGTGGCAGTCAGGTTAGGTGGCAGTCAGGTTAGGCAGCAGCAGTAGGCAGAAGTTGGTAAGGAGCTGTGTAAATCAGCGGGGCACCTGGGGATGACGGGGAAAGTGCAGTGGCCACTGTGGGTCCCTACTCACCGCCCACACTATTTGCCTACAGTGGAAGTTGAATGGGTGCTGTTCGTGGGATCATGTCCCTGTACACTGATAGAAAGAACCTCGCACCCTAGTTACCGCCCCTCCCCCCTTCCTCGCCACTCACTGTCCCACCTGACTGGTGCAGTCCTGCGGCAGGTTCCTCATGAGAATCTTCCTGCGGTTCCTAAGCTCCCACCGGTTTGTCTCTAATCTCTGGGTTTTCTCTGTCTCGTCCAGCGCAGGTAGAGTTGCGGCTGTCCCCTCACTACACGCAGGCTGCTTAAGGCCGTACTCCTGCGAGTCGTGGAAGGCTGCAGTATCGGGTTCCGGGTTGCCATCATCTTGCCCAGAAGACATCAAGAGAAGCCCGGTACCCCGCGCCGCCATTTTGCTGCGGCTGGCTTTGGAGTAAAGAGTTGTCTGGGCGGGCGCTGTCACTGGCCCCGCCCACCTTTTCTTTACAGCAGGAGCCAAGTTGCCTCTGGACCGCAAACAGTTGGGAGGGGATTCCTGGTGGTGTTTCCTACAATTACACAAACTCGCACTACTTTCAGCCCCGTAGCAACAATATGTAAGTGCGGGGAGTTACAGCAGGTTTAGCGCTAACTGTTGTATGTTCTCTTGTGTGTTTATTCCACGCTTACACTCTACACAACAGACTCGTTCCTGTCTCCGACTTTGCTGCGTCCACTCTCGCCTTTTTAAAAAAAAAAAAAAGGTTTTTTTTTCACCTTATAGTTAACCTTTAGTATGATGTAGAGCGTAATAGTGTGAGGCAATCTGCAAATTAGTCTTCAATTATTTATTGTCTTTCACTTATTTAGCTTTTTATGAAGCAGCTCTCCAGTTTGCAGTTTCAGCCACCTAAGGTTCAAATTACCCTAGCAACCATGCAGCGAGCTGAAGAAGAGATTGAAATATGAATAGAAAAAATGAGTAATACAAAACTAGCAATAATGATACATTTGTAACCAGGCCCAGACTGGAAATCTGTGGGTTCTGGCAAATGCCAGAGGGGCTGCTATAATGTCCTATAGAAAGTCACTATTTAGTGGGCTGGTGGGAGCTGTTTGGGCCTCTATTTGGGCTGATGGGCCTCTGTGTACCTGAAATTCCAGGGCCTATTTTAATTCTCAGTCCGGACCTGTTTGTAACCTTACAGAGCATTTCATTTTTAGAGGAAGTTTGATAAAGAGGCCCACATAACACAGCAAGCCCTAATCTACCCATCACAGTTACCGGTTTCTTCAAAAAGTATAATTAAATGCTATTTTCTATGCTGAAATCCTTCTGTTTAACAGTTCTTTGCTTTAACCATCATTTGAAATCCTGGCAGGGAAGGAGGGACTAAACACTGATGTTACAAATTGTAACAACTTCACCACAGTTTACAGACAACATGCAGGAACTACATAACCCACAATGCATTGCACTGGGATGTTCTGTTCCTTATTGAAATCACGTGTGCAGGGAATTGTGGGGTTTGGAGGATACAGGCTAAGGACAGATGGCTGCTGATACAAAGTAACAGTAGTCAGCCAGCTCAGCAGGAGAGCAGGGGGCAAGGCTTAGGGAATTGTAACAAACAATTAAAAATCTTAAAAAAAGTCTGCATAAGTTTTAATTGATGTACATTGCAAAGTTGCTTGAAATTATGTTTACTTTTCAAAAAGCTTAAGTTATGTTTGTGGCGTCACTGTATGTAGTACATCTTAGAGTGGTCGTGATAGGTTTCCCTGTCTCCTGCTCTGTCTGACTTCCTTATGCTCCCTGTGTGTGCCATACTCTAACTGCCACTATTCTCCCTGGGTGTGCACTATACTCTACCTGCCTTTTGCTCCCTGTGTGTGCCGTTACACTGCCTGCCCTATGCTCCCTGTGTGTGCCCTGCTCTGCCTATGGAACATTAGCCTGGTATGGGGTTGTTCTGGGGTTTGTTAGCATTTGAAAATTGTTGTTAGGGGCCCCTAAGGTGTTTAATCATGTGCTGGGGGTGCTGTGTTATCCACAGGGAGGATGAGGCATATGGATTTAAGGGTATGTCTTAATGACTTTTTTTCAAAAATGAGTGATATCTCTGCAGTGAGCACCAACCATTTGGTTTTTTGGTGTGCTACACGGCCTTGTAATAACCAGGGCCGGAACTAGGGGTAGGCAGAGTAGGCACGTGCCCAGGGCGCAAAGCTGGAGGGGCGCCAGGCACGCACCTTCTCTGCCTCTCCTACCCCCTAGTTGACCCGGCACTGGTGGTAACACAAGGTTTAAAGTGTGTGTGGTTTCAAAACAGGGAGTGGTTAAAACTGGATTCCATTATGGCCCCTCCACCATGTAGGCCAGAAAAATTCCAGCCATAGGTGCCACAGTTGGACAGCACTGCTGTAGACAATCTGGGGTTCATTTAGAAGCACATTTCAGAGTTGGATTGGGGTGTATTGGGCTCACTATGGCTGCCATCTCAAGTGCCCCACCCTATTTGTGAGCTTCTCCAGACACTCCTCCCCTCTGAAAGTACCTTTAACTTCTTGTTGCAATCAGACAAGAGATTGAAGGGAGCGCCCACAGTTTCCAGTCAGGAGCAGGGCTGGGTCAATTGGGTTTTTCACCAGTGTTCCACCGGCCCAGTCCGACACTGCATGTTTAAATAGCAATCAATCAACAAGTAATTTTAAACAATTTACTACAAGGTGTTTGCTATCATTTTCTGATTGGCTCTGAATCAATAAGTTGTGACTATGAAGTCTCTGGGTTTTGGGAGAAGCTTATTTACTTTGTATTATATATCCCCTGATAGCGAGTAGCTAAGGGGCAGATAACTACAGGTCTTTTGCACAGGGGTGTTTCTGCTTCAGACAGCATTGCCCCACATGTTACAAGGGGAAGCAAAAATTAGCTCCTGGTAATGTTTTTTTTTATTAAGGAACAGTTCAGGATACAAATAAAAACTGGGTAAATAGATAGAATGTGCAAAATAAACAATGTTTCCAATATAGTTAGCCAAACATGTAATGTATAAAGGCTAGAGTGACTGGTTGTCTAATATAAAAGAATAGAACCCAACTTTTCAGCTCTATAACTCTGACTTAAGGGGGGGGGCACATGGGACATAACTGTTCAGTGATTTTGCAATTGATCCTCAGCATTCAGCTCAGATTGAAAAGCAACAGATATGACCCATGTGGCCTGCCCTCAAGTCTCTGATTGGTTACTGTCTGGTAACCAGTCAGTGTAAACCAAGAGAGCTGAAAAGCAGGAAGTAGTGTTCTGGCTATTATGTTACACCTCCAGTCACTCCAGCCTTTATACATTACATTTTTGGCTAACTAACTATATTAGAAATGTTTATTTTGCACAACCTATCTATTTACCCAGTTCTTATTTTTACACTGAACAATTCCTTTAAAGCAGACATTTGACTCTTCTAATGCAAGAACAATTGCGCTCTCTGAGCTAGTGATGCAGCCCCCCCTGGACCCCATCCAGCAATGTGGGGGCTACCTCAGGCAGCTTTAGGCCTAGAATCACCCCTCCTTTTGAAAATTAGTCTGGCATTAATAGCCAGCAGAAATCCTAGGAGTGAGGAAATAAAAGTTCCTTAAGTTACTATCAACCTTAAAGGGGTTGTTCACCTTAACTTTTAGTACGGTGTAGAGAGTGATTTTCTGAGACAATTTGCAGTTGGTTTTATTTTTTTTTAATTATTTTTTGTTTTTGAGTTATGTACCCTCTTTATTTAGCAGCTATTTGATATTTAATTTGCTATTTCAGCAATCTGGTTGCTAGGGCCCAAATTACCTTAATAACCCTGCATTGCTTTGAATTAGAGACTAGAATATGAATTAGAGAGGGCCTGAAAAGAAAGATATGTACTAAAAAGTGGAGATAATATGTTTTTAGCTTTACATTATTTGTTTTTTAGATGGTGTCAGTGACCCACTATTTGAAAATTGGGAAGTCGGAAGAGAAAGGCAAATAATAAAAAAAAAGACAACAAATGTAAATGTTGACTAGAATTGGGCACACAAATGTAAACTGTGCTTAAGTGAATCCCACTTGTCACTAGCACCTATTAAAGTCATCAAAAATATATCTTTTATAAAAAAAATTAATTGCAGTTGTTACACATTTTCACTTGAAGCTACTCAAATTACACTGGGAATAGAACAGCTTTATTGACAGATCTTAGATACAAATGAAATGTTACAAAATAAGACACTTATGTACAACCTGACAGTCTGTGTCATTTACATTTTTCAGGCTACAATCTCTACAACAATCTTTGCTTTATGATGGAACTGCACCACAAGTCTAGGCTCAGAAATGTCCATCCTGCAGTTGCTGTGATTCAACTCCCAGTTTCCTTCAACAAAATTCATGAGGGAATTTTGGGAGTTGTAGTTCAAAGACATTAGAGCTGCAGGGTGGGAACTTCTGCCTTAGGGCTAAGGCACTAGGAGCAATTTCAGCAGGTGTTTACCCTAGAAATGACTGGGAAAGTGATTTAGTAATGTATATATAACAAACAAAATAACAACATGTGCCCTTAAATATAATTTTTAGAAAATATTTGTCCTTTCAGTTATTTTTTCACAAACCTCATATGACTTATGCCACAGTACATGATTTCAGTAAATTTAGGAAATGTCTTAGAATCCCATAAAAGAAGCAATTTTGCATTTTTTATTCAAAAATAAAAATTCTGTAGTTCTAGCCTTCACCCTCTCGTGCCCCAACTGGCAGTACAGGTATCATGCAGCTCCAGCACCCTGAACTTAGTGGGTTGATTTTTTTAATCCCTCTAAACAAATCAGAACTACCACAGGTTTAAAATCACTGGGTCCCAGTAAGATTTATCATTTTGAGTGAGTAAATGGGCCAAAAACATGTGACAGAACCCATGCACATTTATCAAATTCCTGCAAGTTTTTAAAAACTCCTATAAATTCGACAAATTTAAATTCATTAAAAAAAATGTAATTTTTTAAACTTGGATAAATGGAATCAACCCGAAAACTCAATCAAATTTGAATCTAATTCGATTCTAATTTTAAAAACTCTATTCAATGCCAGGAAGGCTGCAAACAACTCAAAATTGATCCTTGGACCTCTCTAGTTGACTTAAACAGCAATTCAGCAGGTTTTAGGTGGCAAATAAGTCAAAATCGAGTTCTTAAAGGGCCAGAGTATGATAAATCTCTAGAATCAAATTTGATTAACTAGGGATGCACCGAATCCACTATTTCAGATTCGGCTGAACCCCGAATCCTTAGTGAATCCTAATTTGCATATGCAAATTAGGGGTGGGAAGTGAAAATCATTTTAGAAGTCAAGTGATTTCCCTCCCCAGCCCTAATTTTCATATGCAAATTAGGATTCAGATTCGGTTTGGCCAGGCAGTAGGATTCGGCCGAATCCTGCTGAAAAAGGCTGAACCCCGAATTGAATCCTGGATGTGCATCCCTATGATTAACTCCATAGTTACATTTGACAGTTTTGACCATAAAAATTTGAAAATTCTAATTTTTAATTTGACCCTTAATAAATCTACCCCTTAAATGTAACATTCTCTGTGGATCAATATTTGGAAGGGTAATACAATCATTGGCAGTAAGGAAGCATTTTGTAAAAGGTCCACAATCGATAACATTTTTCACTACATAAAATTGTACTGGCAACTGTATTTTGTGGCAGATATGTTTGCAAATAAACACAAAAGAAATAATAGTCATATACATTTAAAGGGAAATCTAAGGAGCTGTTTTGTAATTTATTTCAACTTAAACATACAACATTGTATGAGTTTGGGGTATTTATCCATGGGGATTACTAAAAATTAGCGCATAGACATTTTCATTGATCTGCAATAACAGACGGACACCTACTGTAGCTTGTGTGTACAGAGAGCCTCAGTTTACATGTGTAATTGCATATACTAGAATAATATTTTATGCACACAAGATGTTTGTTATTTTTAATCATGTTTTCCCACATGCAGGCTATTGTTGTGAATGCAGGCTGCAATGATTTTTTGAAACTGGCACCCCAATGGAATAACAGGGAAAACATATACAAACTGATGCATGGGGTATAGAGTTCATTTGAAGCTAGGCACTAAACTGGGTGCAAAAATGTTGCACTGTGGGTAAAAAGCTGGTGAATTTTGTACTTTGCCCATGTTAGTTAATGAGCCCTCATATCTTATCTGCACAGACATTTGTTGTCATATTGTTTGCCTCAGCTGGGGCATTCCCTGTAAATACTGATAAGGACAGAACAGTATATCATCACTTAACATTTGTCTACAGAAAAAAATTGTATGGTGTCTATCAGGACAAATATGGAGACAGAGAATATTCTGTTCAATAAGCTATGCCAGTAAATTTAAACCTTCCCATACCAGATGTTGCTGGACTAAAGCACCCAGCACGAATGAAGGCTCTTATAGACAAGCATTTTGTACTGTGTTGTCTTTTTATTTGTTTCACTGCAAGGGCATGAGTTAAAGCAGGCCATTCTTTTTTATAGTGTCTGTACTCACTGCACTCCACAGAACCACCAAACTCAGGAAAAACATTATTGGGCTCTGCCTGCATTAGTTAAGGGGTGGTTCACCTTTATATTAACTTTTGGTTTGTTATAGAATGACTAATTCTAGGCAACTTTTCAACTGGTCTTCATTTTTTTTTATATAGTTTTTCTTCTGACTCTTTCCAGCTTTCAAATGGTGGCCACTGACCCCATCTAAAAAACAAATGCTCTGTAAGGCTACAAATATATTTATATGGCTACTTTTTATTAATCATCTTTCTATTCAGGCCCTCTCCTATTCATATTCTAGTCTCTTATTTAAATCAATGCGGGGTTCATAGGGTAATTTGGGCCCTAGCAACCAGATTGCTGAAATTGCAAACTGGAGAGCAGCTGAATAACTCAAAAATCACAAATAATAAAAAATGATATCACTCTCTACAACATACTAAAAGTTAACGCAAAGGTGAACAACCCCTTTAATACTTTCTTATATCTTCAACCCAACTCAGCATAATCCACACAATACAATTGATACAATAGTGGCTAATGAACCACAGTTGCTGCTGAGAAATTTATCTACAAAATGCAGCAAATAGTAACAATTCAGAATCTGCACCTGAATATCTGAGCTGCTAGACTGAAACACCAGACACAGGAACATTAAACTTTATAAACTCCAATTTTGGAAAAATGCTCCAAATAAGGTTTAAGAGTTATTTCGGTACTTATGTACTACTTGAAACCAACTGAAATAAGTGTTTTGAAGGGCAGGTAAAGAGAGATTTGCCTGCTAATGCAACATTAGTGGCAGCATTATGGTGACTACACTCCAATTTGCAAAAGTACATAATATTAAAATGTACCTGTTTAACACTTAATACATGGTGACTGTATCAACATGCCAAGTTAAACATATCTGTAAGGATCAGATGTCCGAATGCTAAAGAGATAAAGACTAATTAATAAACTATACATGGAAAATTGGGAATCTCTCTCACAGGAGCAATTTTCTTGTCTTGGGCTTTAGTAGATTTAACTATATAAATGCCTAAGTATCATTTTACCAATGTATAAAAATACAATGTTTTGTAAGGACTGTCAGCAAGAGTATTAATTAGCCAAATTTAAATTTTTATAATTTGTTTGCATTTTTTAAACACATTCCAATTGCTATTTTTATCATCAGATATACAAATCTCGCAGTCAGATTTAAAGGTAAAAGAGTCCCCAAAAAACAAAGAATGCTAAATAAATAATCCATCTACATATCCTAAATAATGATATAGTTGTATTGCAACTTGCATATATTTAACAATACATGTATGTCAATTCAAATGTGGCCACGCATACATAGAATCTTGTGGCTAAATGATGGCAAGACTGAAAATAAGGAAAACATAAAAAAAGACTTTGCAGTGCCAAAGCCCATTTCTAATTTCTTTCAATATGTTATTAATCTGCCTTTTGTTCTTATGGCCAAAAAGACTGACATGGATAGCGTGAATTTGTTGGTGGCTGTGAAGTCTTGTGAAATATATTCGAGTGTGCTGGGTTCAAGATTGTGTTGTTACAGATGTGGGCCAGATGCTCCAGGGCCGTAGATGTGCCAAGTGAGCTCTTTAACCAGCTGTGTTGACCATGGAACGCCTAGCTGGATTTTTATAGTTTTTCAAATACTGCTTGAACCAGCAGATTTCAAAGAGTCTCAGTATGGCACAATGATTTGCCATTTCAGCCAAGACCAGCTATACTGCTTCACCATTTCAGTATTGTCAGCTAAAAGGAGAAGGAAAGGTTAAAACGAAGTAAGCTTTATCAGAAAGGTCTATATAAATACACCAGTAAACCCTCAAAGTAATGCTGCTCTGAGTCCTCTGTCAAAAGAAACACCACATTTCTTCCCTTCTATTGTGTACACATGGGCTTCTGTATCAAACCTCCTGTTTTTAACTTAAACCTGCAGGGCTTGCTCAGTTTCATGCTCTCTCGACCTCCCCCCAGTAATCTGAGCCTAGAGCTAGAGACTCAGGCAGGAAGTGATGTCACGCCAGGATAATATGGCAGCTGCTATCCTAAACTAAAGAGCTTCTAGAGCTGTTTACTAAGGTATGGTAAAGCATTCTACAGAATAAATATAGCATTCTAGCTTGCACTACTGTGGTTAATCTATTGGCAATAAACTGCCTTGGAAGCTTTCCTTCTCCTTTAAGCTCTAATAGTCACAAACGGCTGTATCAGGTACAATCTTGACAAAGAATACACAGTGGCTTAAAGGGCACCAATCATAACTAAAATCATTTCCTAAGTAAATACACTGTGAAAGTTCAAGAAATCAGATTTTTAAAACAGTTAGAATTGTTTGTATAATGTAAATCATCAGCTCACTATACCTTCTGCAAGATCTCCCCTGCAGTTCTAGCTGAGGCAGGCATCTTGGATTTCACTGGCTCCTCCTACCTATATCTTCCCAGCCAACTGCAGCTCTGAAATCTCGCACATGCTCAGTTGAAATTCCTTGTTTGCTTATCAACCCTTCTAAGCTATTTTGAAATCAGCCAAACCTCTTTGTTAGCTGCTGTACAGTAGTGCTGCCACCTGCTGGAAGTTAGTGTGTCCCCTTCATTTGCATAATAACAACACCAGCAGGGGACAAGATGATAGGGAAATCTCCTGATACTTCTAGTGGAGGAGTTTACTAAAGCTAGGCATTCTGGGTAGAATACTCAAAGCAGTGTTACAATCTGAGCATGCTCCTGAAATTTGCATATTACAGTCTCTGTTATAGTCTCAGTATGGCCTCCCTCAGTGAGAGAACCCATTTGACAAAGTAAGGTTTTTTTTTTTTTAAAACCTGCAGTTTTTTTTAAAAAAAAATATACATGTAGTTTGAGTAAACGTGTTTATGTTGTACTGGTCAGATTGTTAATATGTGTTTGATTTTGGGTGTGATAGGTGCCCTTTAAGGGGGACCCGTCACCCAATAAAATTATTCCAAATCCTATTTTATCATGTTAGTCAAGCAAAATTAACTTTAATTATACTGTGTAAATTATTTGAATCTTGTTTCCATCAGTCTGGGAATTCATAATTATAACAAGCAGGCAGGAGTCATTTTGTGGACACTGTTATTAAGGCAAGCCTTGTATCATCTCAGAATCTTGTTTGTGCACCAGAATGGGGGAACCGATGTCCATTCCCATGCCCTGGCTACACAATTAAATGGTGAAGAGAACTGGGGGGGGGGGGGGAGCAGTGACATCTAGAAAGTGCTGAATGGAAAGTGAAATTGCTTGCAGACAATATTTGATATTGACAGCTGAGATATTTAAATGAGTTTACAACAGCTATGTATGCTTTAATAAAAAATAAAAAAAAGGAATTTGGATTTCATGTTTAATTTGAAAAGGACTTTTATTATACAGCTTTTTATGTCTGGGTGACAGGTCCACTTTAAATCACACGTAACCCTCTTGCTTCAAAAGGCCTGGAAGGGTTTAAGATTTTTTTTTTTTTAATTGAAAACAAGGGGCTTAATAATATTTGGGATATATGGGAACGGAGAGGTTTGGTTGCCAATGGGTCACAAGGAATCCACCCCCACTTAATAGCCAGACATGAGGGACTTAATGTACCACTATATAACTTTAATTAGTTAAGGAGATTCACTGCACTAGAGCAATCTGCTCCAGAAATAAGGTGTCAGTTCTATTTCAACTTATCGCACACCTAATCTAATGATAGTTGCTGTACATTGAGTCTCTCACCTGGTTTCATTTGCTTGCTTCTCTGTAACTTTATTTGCACCCATTGTATACTCTAACCTACAGAAATGGAATGTTGCAATGTTTAATGTGACTTTTGTAAAACCAATAAAAAAACTTAAGTTACATAAAAAAAAATATAGTGGTTATTTTGAAGTCCGGTCAACAGTGGTTAATAGTGATTTACACCTGATTCTTAAAGGGCCAGTAACCTAAGGCTTTCTGTGTGTATGTATGCATATTTTATTTAAATAGTGCTTCTTATGCACGCAGTGCTATATACATTCCAATACCATTTACTCACACCCAGTACTGTAAAAACATTGCTGCCATTAAAGTTCTCAATTTTATCATATGATTTTTAACCTGTGTATATAAAAAACACATATGAAGACTTTGCATAGGTTTAACAGAAAGTTCAGGCGAGCAACAAACTTTATGAAATCTAACCCACCCTGCTGGGTTACTGTGAGAAATTCATGAAAATGCATACAACAGGAAGTTATATATTGCAATTTTAGACACATTTAGAGCACACACACATTGTGTTTGTAATGAACCTTTTTAAAGGTTACTGGACTCTTAAGAGGCAAAAATGAAACTGAAGCCGTACCCTATATATAAATATGTTTAAAGTGTAATTTAACAGACAACAATAACTGGGGTACAGAAAACAAAATCACTTGCTTAAACATACGAGCTGGAGCTGCCATAGATTCCTCAGCATTTTCCCTGCACATGGAAAATTGAGTTACAGCTAGAATGAAGCTGTCTAAAGAAATTAACAGAGAGAATACCTGAGCCAGGGCCCGCATTATCAGACTTCCCGCTCATAAAGAAAAACAAATATGGCACATATTTAATTTAAGTTAATTTGTTTTTGAGAGTTGTGAGGAAAGAAGTTATATTACCATGCCACCTTTTTTGTGTAAAAGGGTTGTATTTCACTGGCTTTGAATACAGAAACAGTACATTTGCCCTGCTTTAAAATGTAGTTATTAAAGAAAGACCCTGATATGAGAAGTCACCTACAGACTCAAAAAAAAACCTTAGCAGCAAGTGGCTTTAGCAAGTGATTGTAGAACAGAAAACCAGGAAGAATCTGACTGAAATAAATCAATGAGTTGATTCCTTTGTAGATAATGTACTGTAGGAAGAATCCTAACCATTCTTTGTAGAGAACGCTCCATTGCATTCACTCGCTTCTTCAGGTAAACACAGTGTTTAATGTTCTTAGGGTAGGGTTTCCACTGTCAACAAGTTTTGAATATTCAATAAATAGTAGAAAAATAATCCTTTCATTAAAAATTGAGATGCATTGTTAAGAAACTATTAACATTTCTACTCAAGACGATGAGTATAGTTTTTTTCTGTTTAGACACAATTCTTTTTTTATAAACCGGTATCTTCATTTGTTCAATACATGTCCAAGGTCAAGTGATAAAAAGTCAAGAAAACCTTGTCCTTCACTTGGGTCTGAAGTCCACTCTTTTTGCAGTTGTTTGCATATGCGTTATTCATTTTCACTATCTTCTTTGTATTGAGGTCTGTTTGCTAGAGCATAACAATTTGCAGAACTGTGGCTTTTTCTTATTTCTAAATGCCAACCCTATTCAAAAATTGCTTAAAATGCATTTGTCGACTGCAGCACTGAGTGGTTTCGTAATTTTCCATGGCCTTTTGGCAATAGTTTTAGTTCCATCAACACTCAGCATCTACAGAATGAACTGTCACAGCTGCCTGTAAATGGTGACTGTGATGTAAAGCTGGATGATGCAGTCTGTAATGGTGATGAAATTTGTGGCTTAAAAGTGCAGCAGTCTGAGGGGGTGTGTCTGGTTCTAAATCTTCATCATGGTTGCCCACATCAACCCCAGCTGATAAAGGGTCATTATTGCAAGGTGGGTTTTCACTATCTTCTTGTGGGCTCATGGTGCTATAACCTATATTAAAAAAAAATATATTTTCAGATATAAGAAAAACCTAATAATGCCATTCTTTTCACCAGGGCCATCACTGAAATGCTCAATTTCTAGCAATAAACAAAGGATCCTCTATTATTAATGCTCAAAACAACTGTCTGACATTTCATTAAATGCCTAGTCTCGTTTATAATATATATATATTAATATATATATATATATATATATATATATATATATATATATATATATATATATATATATATATATATATATATACACATATATACATACACACATATACATACAAACCCACATCTATATGGGATATATATATAGTGAATAAAGTACCCCCTCTTGTAAAATATAAGGATATTATAAGTTACCGAGGAGTTTCATGACCCTATAAAAACACGAGGCCGAAGGCCGAGTGTTTTTATACAGGTCATGGAACTCCGAGGTAACTTATAATATCCTCATATTTTACAACTGGGGGTACTTTATTTATTATAATACACAAATTTTAATGAGTCATGTGACAGAAATTACATCACTACTCACCGTTTATAACTGATGACATCACTACTCACCGTTTATAAGGATATAATTTACAAGATATTCATGGCTTTTGTGTATTATATATAGATATATATATATATATATATATATATATATATATATATATATATATATATATATATATATATATATATATATATATATATATATATATATATACACACACACACACACAATTACAATTTTAATGCTTCATATATGTAGTGGAAAGAAAAGGACAGCACTCTATTCTACTTTAGGTGCTGTATTTGTATAAACAGGGAAGAAAGTAACATTAACCAGAACACCACATAGATCTTTCCTAACTGCTCTATTCAGTTCTACTTGCCTGAAGTACAATTCCACTGAACGCAGATGAAACTTGTTTTAAACACGCTATAGTAACTATTGTATAAACAAAATAGGTAATGGCTATGAACTCCAAGGAAAACCATGGAATGTGGCCAATGCTCTGACTATCCATCTACAGATTTTGTCTATCTACAGCATTTGCCCACCTTTTTATTGTTTTGAAGCAAGCTCATCTATGCAAGTACTCTTTAGTTATTAAAAATTAATACAAAGGTAAAACCAATTGTCACTGCATTATTCAAAGCTTTATAAAAGCATGCAATAAAAATGATTGTATTGATAGAATACAATACAATACAATCCACAAGTTGCATAAGCACCACAGGCATTTTTCTGCAAGTAATGCTTGCTCGAGCAATACTGAAAGATGCACAGACACTATCTTACCATGATCACTTTCTGTACCAGACCTCCCCCAGTAACGCCGCCTTCGTTCTGGACTGTGTGCATGCCTTTCAATTACTGCTGCTATGAATCTTGTGTTACTTACTGTAAAAGATAAAGATATAGTTAGCATTGCACTGTGATACTGCTAAAAGGCATTGTTCAGTGTAAAAATAAAAACTGGGTAAATAGATAGGCTGTGCAAAATAAATAAATGTTTCTAATATAGTTAGTTAGGCAAAAATGTAATGTATAAAGTCTGGAGTGACTGGATGTCTAATATAATTGCCAGAACACTACTTCCTGCTTTGCAGCTCTCTTGGTTTACACTGACTGATTACCCTGGCTACCAGGCAGTAACCAATCAGAGACTTGAGGGGGGGGGGCACATGGGTCATATCTGTTGCTTTTGAATCTGAGCTGAATGCTGAGGATCAATTACAAACTCACTGAACAGAAATGTACCATGTGGCCCCCCTTCAAGTCACTGACTAACTCAGAGTTATAGAGCTGAAAAGCAGGAAGTTGGATTCTGGCTGTTTTATTAGACATCTGTTCCCTCCAGCCTTTATACATTACATATTTGGCTAACTAACTATATTAGAAACATTTTTCATTTTGCACAGCCTATCTATTTACACAGTTTTTATTTTCACACTGAACTGTTCCTTTAACGTTTCTATTTCTACATATAGCGGAAATAAAAACACTCACTGATTCCCCGATCCTCATGGCTGTCTTCATCCCTTTCATCTCGGTCATTTTCCAGGTTAGACATCCGTACAGACATTTCTAGAAACCACACACAAATGATAAATGCAAAAAAAGAATTAAGTACAATGTCACATAAATACTTAAAGTGAAATTTCCTAAAGCTAATACAAGTGTTGTTTATCTTATCTTCAGTATTGTGCATACTGTTGCTACATACTGGCTGTCAAATACTTTTTCCCGAGAAGCTGTGTAAGGGTACATGACATTATAGGTCAGTCCCATGTATGTGTGTACTGCTGCTTTACTCTCATCATTGTATTAAAGAACATCTACACCAAAGAGTGCAGTCATGTGTCTGTTGCTGCCAACATTGCTAGGACTTCACCCACAAATACTGATCAATACCCTTTAGTGATACTGATCAATACCCTTTAGTGACTCGTTCTAAAAACAGTTCTCAGGTTTTATAACACTGGGTGCTAGTAGAGTTTCTGCAGGGATTTAACAGCAAATCTACTTGAAGTCGCAACTTCCTTACACCACAGTGTGTGGCTGTTTAAAAACTCTGTACAGGTATAGGGCCTGTTATCCAAAATGGGGTTTTCTGGATAACAGATCTTTCCATAATCTGGATCTTCATAACTTAAGTCTGCTAAAAAATCTTGTAAACATTAAATAAACCTAATAGGTTTGCTTTCAATTAGGATTAATGATATCTTAGTTTGGATCAAGTACAAGGTACTGTTTTATTATTACAGAAAAAAAAAATACTTTTGTATAATTTGGATTACCCGGATAAAATGGATTCTACAGGAGACTGCCTTTCCGTAATTCAGAGCTTTTTTGGATAATGGGATACTGGATAACAGATCCTCTTCCTGTACTAAACTATTTGGTCACTGTAAGCAACACTACATTGATTTGGCCTCAGCATATACTTATAATCAATCACTGCAAGACTTTACACATTACCAATTATGCAATTTTTTTCTATAGCCAAACTAGCAAGTGTAACCCAAGATACCTGCTAGAGAATGGCGTAGCAATAGATCCCCAGCAATATATACTTTGCAGGAAAACACAGAGCCTCATACATGCATTGAATTAATATATCTATTGCTACTTATCTACTGTTACTACTCAGCACGTCCCCAAGGGTCAACCACTTAACTAGTATCTCAGCACCAGAAACAGCTATTCTAGACATGGTCATGCAGTATAAAAAAAAAAAAAAAAAAAAAAGAGTTGCCCGTGTGGATCTGGCACATTGAATTAATATATCTATTGCTACTTATCTACTGTTACTACTCAGCACGTCCCCAAGGGTCAACCACTTAACTAGTATCTCAGCACCAGAAACAGCTATTCTAGACATGGTCATGCAGTATAAAAAAAAAAAAAAAAAAAAAAAGAGTTGCCCGTGTGGATCTGGCACATTCTAGTTGGTACATGGCAATGATATGTGAAGTCATGTTTATTAACAGGTTTTATAAATTCCCTAAAATCTAGATATATTCAGTATTTAAAAAAAAATTACCTTGGGCTGCAAGTGGTGACATATGCTGGTGGCTCCTCCTATGGATCTGGTGACGATAGGCATATACGGCCAGGACAAGCACCATTATACAGCCCATAATTCCTCCAGCTACAGGCCCAACAGGAGCACTTTTAATCATGTTCAGCGTAATAACTTCATCCCCTGTTGGAAAGTAAAGATCACAATCAAAATTAAAAACTCTTTTTATTCTTGCCAAATGAATGCTGTAACAATACAATAACACTGTCATTAAAGGGATACTGTCATGGGAAAAAAATTTTTTTCAAAATGAATCAGTTAATAGTGCTGCTCCAGCAGAATTCTGCACTGAAATCCATTTCTCAAAAGAGCAAACAGATTTTTTTATATTCAATTTTGAAATCTGACATGGGGCTAGACATTTTGTCAATTTCCCAGCTGCCCCATGTCATGTGACTTGTGCTCTGATAAACTTCAATCACTCTTTACTGCTGTACTGCAAGTTGGAGTGATTATCACCCCCTCCCTTTTCCCCCCAGCAGCCAAACAAAAGAACAATGGGAAGGTAACCAGATAACAGCTCCCTAACACAAGATAACAGCTGCCTGGTAGATCTAAGAACAACACTCAATCGTAAAAACCCATGTCCCACTGAGACTCCTTCAGTTACATTGAGAAGGAGAAACAGCAGCCTGCCAAAAAGCATTACTCTCCTGAAGTGCAGGCACAAGTCACATGACATGGGGCAGCTGGGAAATTGACAAAATGTCTAGCCCCGTGTCAGATTTAAAAATTGAATATAAAAAAATCTGTTTGCTCTTTTGAGAAATGGATTTCAGTGCAGAATTCTGCTGGAGCAGCACTATTAACTGATTCATTTTGAAAAAAAAATTTTTTCCCATGACAGTATCCCTTTAAGAGACATCTATGGCATTTCACAGGAAATCCCACAAATTTGGAAAGGTCTGCTAAGGCACAGGCAATTTTTCTATCCAAAAGCTCTTCTAAAAATTTTTGACAAGGAAAGATTTGTACCAGGGTTTTTAGGCATTTTGAATGCAAATAAATGAGCACTGAATTGTATGCTGCTTTTAAGCAGACTGGCTGAGAGGGCTTACACCTACCATCTGCCCTAAGGTAAACAAAGAATCCTCATTACAAAAGGAGAGAGGCGGTGAGCATACAGATAAAATCAAATAATGATCTGTTTTTTTTCAAACACTTTAAAAATAAATAACACATGAATGAACACATTTTTAACAGAAATGTTATTTATTGTACTCCTGTTGGAAAAAAAAAAAAGATATTGGCGACTTTTACACTGCTAATATAATACAATTAAAACAATAATGCCACCTGCTGGTCAATGCAGACAGCTATACTACAGTCAGAGAAATATTTCAGAAGAGAGGAAACTCTGATATGCCTCTGCTTAGCAAACACCAGAGAATGACTCTCAGATGAACAACTACACTTTTATTTGTTTTAAGGATTTATATATCTTTTAACATCAGATGGATTGTGGTAGTAGTAGTAATTGAAATGTAATTACCTATTGAACTCATATCATCTGCATATGGGCTTTTAGCGCCAACAATGCCTCCAAAGCATTCCTTCTGGAGTGCACAATATGGTTTGTCAATGTGAGTCTTCCCATCACTGTCCACCGTGCACCATTCACAATCCAGAACTCCAAAGCAATAACTATAGGAACAAAATAGCCAATATTAAAAAATAGTTTATCAGATTAAATTCAGTACATCAACAGCAGCAAAAGAAAGGCATAGACACAACTAGGAATCTATTCATCAGCTAACATCAGAAATGTAACTTATTTCTAAAACAGATAAAAAAAATTTAATTATACTGAGTAACTGACCAAGAATATATGAAAAATATGATTTCAAGAGGTAGTTCACATTTATGTTTTAGGATGTTATACAATGTCCTATTCTTAAGTATTTATTTTTCATTACATGCCTTTTTCTTCTGCCTCTTTCCATCTTTTAAATGGAGGTCACGGATCTCGGCACCCAAAAAAATGATTGCTTTGCGAGGCTTTATTATTGTTACTTTTTATTATCTATCTATTCAGGCCCTCCTATATGATTCTCTCATTAAAAACGCTGCCTGGTTGCTGGGGTCAATTGGACCCTAAAAGAGATAGCTACTAAAATTCTAAACTAGAAAGTTTCTGAATAAAACGCACAACATGTAATATGAAGACTAAATGCAAATTGTCTCAAAATATTACAGTCTACAGAATACTAATAATTAGAAGGTGAACTACCCCCTTTAAAATCCTCACATAGGATAATAGCATTTCAGTAGAAGATAATAATAATGTCCTGAAGGCGGCCCCAGTTAGGGTGCCGAAACGTTGGAAATAAAACACCATTTTGTTTTGATCACTTTACAAGTCCTTACATTAATGTTTTGATCAGCACCCAGGCAGCTGATTGTTTTGAGTCCACCAGTCTGGCTATTTTTATTTATATTATATATATATATATATATATATATATATATATATATATATATATATATATATATATATATATATATATATATATATATATATATATATATATAGAAAAAACAAAATCAGTCTCTCGCACACCTTCGAATGATCAAGTACCAGGTGTTGCTGCCGTGTCAATTATTCAGAAGTCCATCAGTAGAAAGCAGCGCACACTGGAATTTTTTAAAAGTTTAATTTATTTATCAAATTTTAAAAGATATTTTACATGTGTCACACTGTGAGTTTTGAATAAATCATTGAATTCTTTGGAAAACGGAGTGCTGGTCCTTTCTACAATTTTATATACCTAATTTTGACCAAGCACCCGGCAAAACGAGATGTGAAGGAGTGCGGGTATCATCTGCGATTTCGTTATATATATATATATATATATATATATAATATATATAATATATATAATATATTATATATATATATATATATATATATATATATATATATATATAATACACAAAAGCTATGAATATCTTGTATAAATGGTGAGTCCTGATGTCATCAGTTATAAACGGTGAGTTCTGATGTCATTTCTGTCACGACTCACTGAAACTTGTCGTGAAACACGGCCTCGTGAAACTCCTCGGTAACTTATAATATCCTTATATTTTACAAGAGGGGGAACTTTATTCACTATATATATATATATATATATATATATATATATATATATATATATATATATATATATATATATATATATATATATATAAAATAAAGATCTTGAATGTTCTATTCTAGAATAGATATAAAAAGTGCCAAATTCACCTGCTTTCCATCCTTTGTGTGCATCCTGTATTGACACATTGAAAAAGTGCATCCTGTAGACTGGGATCAAGCATGGTGAAGGTCATGGGTTCCTGGTGAACTTCACAACTTGGATTCCTGCAGGGTGAAAAACGTCAAGGGAACAGCTCTGCTATATACTAGTAACTATTCACAAAAATTCTAATTGATATTTATTCAGACACATGTTTCAGACTGGAACCTGCATAAGAGTAATTTTTAATTCAAAATATTTGTAATAATAAATGTAATTGCAGCTGGCTAATGACAGAAACTTATACTTGTCCATTAATATTCAAAAACTGCTATTGTTTTTCTATTGAATGGCAATAACTACAGCAATGTCCTGAGTGCACAATAAACTACACTCATAGCTTCCTATTTAAACTATTTAACAAATCGCCAGGTGTAAAAAATGGCATAATTTCTTTATGCATATTTTCTTAGATTGACTTCAACCGGAACGTAATTACAAAGTTCTGGAGTAGTGTTCAATAATGGCCGCAAATCGGGCGTTCACACAGCTTAAAATAAAACAAACCTTCATAAATTCCCATTTATTTTACACTACTTTTTCGACTAATGGAACCCCACAATATATGTTTTCTATTTCCGTGTCTGATTTTAGTACAATACCACATCTTTACTGAATTTAAATCTCATTACTAAATCAGGTAATATAAAATAAAAACAGAAAAGGCTACACATTTTTTACATGTGTAACTTTACAATTGTATAACAATATTTACCTGCTTTCTGCATTTGTAAGATTCCCAGTGCATTCATTCACCTCCAGAGGGCACTCACATGGGCATTCACACTCATTCTGCTCCATCCTGACAAATGGCAATTATGAATCTCTGATCAGTACATGATATACTGCACAATGTTTAAACTTAAAGGGGAACTCCACGAAAACATAACTTAAGCTTTTTGAAAAGTAAACATAATTTCAAGCAACTTTGCAATATACATCAATTAAAAAATATGCAGAGTTTTCATGATTTTTAATGGTTTCTGACAGTTCCCTAAGCCTAGCCTCCTGCTCTTCTGCTGATCTTTCTGACTACTTTGCTGAGCTGGCTGACTACTCTTACTTTGTATCAGCAGCCAGTTTTCCTCAGCCTGCATCCTCCAAACCCCACAATTCCTTGCACATGTGATTTCAATAAGGAACAGAACATCACAGTGCAATGCATTGTGGGTTATGTATTTCCTGCATGCTGTCTGTAAGCTGTGGAGAAGTTGTTACAAGTTGTTTTAGTCCCTCCTTCAATGCCAGGATTTTAAATGATGCAGGAAGAGAAGAACTGTTAACCAGCTGGATTTCAGCATAGAAAATTTAATTTTTTCATACTTTTTGAAGAAACAGGTAACTGTGATGGGTATATTAGGGGTTTCTGTGTTATGTGGGCCTCTTTATCAAATTTTGGTTTGGAAGCCAGAGCTCCCCTTTAAGGTATTACAAGCAATGTGGAAGATGGTGGTTCAGGGATTTCAATTGTAACAGAATAACCATTTAGCATGAGTTTAAGAAAGAGAGTTGGACTTGGAGTCGCACAAAGTGTTAATGAACAGGCACATAATATTATTACTAATAACATGTATTTATAAATCACCAACACATTATTGGGAGTTGTACATTACACGGATGCATCCACTGAACATACAGATTAAATGAATGCAGTCTGAAAGCATGACATTGACAGAGAATTTTTGCTTTGGCAAGTAACAGAGCACTCTGTTCCAGGTTCGGAGGCAGGCTCCAGACTCAAAGTGGACCAGGAATTCCATTTGGCATTGCCTTTGTCAAGTGATACAAGTATACTTTGCTTAGCACTGTCATGTACAAGAGCCAGATTACTATTTAGTCTCCTGATATTATATATATCTGTAGCTTTGCTGGGAATTAACCCTATTTGATTAGGGTGGACATTTTCATCCAAGTATTGCCTGTTAGGATATTAGCAACTATTTTCATGTCTTAGATGTCGCAAATATCTTTTACACTAATAAAGCATGAGTTGTTCCTTATGCCGTTGCCATGGTGGACCAGTATCATTTGCCCCTATACTTAACACTTCGCATAATAGGTCTTGAAGTAAAAGTTATAGATATCCTACTATAAAAAATAGTTGCCAGTGAGTGCCATATCTATTCTAGCATTTAGGATCTTGCGCTCTCTCTCTTTTACCATCATGTTGGTTTATTTACCTGTGACAGTTGAGGCACAGCCGGTCTACCATGCTGCAGGCACAAAAAGCAAGAGAATCACATGTTTCATTTACAATTCCCACAAAAGCATTTGTCCCTGGTACTCTGGTCAGTCGATACTTGGAGCAGTGACTTCCGTGAACGAGGTTTGTCAGGTCCCCCTAGTGGATGCAAAATATACTGATAAAACAATTTGCACATGTTGCTTAAAATTTGCCATTCTATAACATATTAAACGTTATTAAAGGGGTGGTTCACCTTTAAGTTAAAGTATATTTTAAAGCCACACACGTGTTTCAGTGCCCCCATGTTTAATAAAAAACATTAAAGGAGAACTAAATCCTAAAAATGTATATGCTACTCAATAGCAGCTTCTCAATAGCAATGATCCAGGACTTCAAACTTGTTACAGGGGGTCACCATCTTGGAAAGTGTCTGTGACACTCACATGCTCAGTGGGCTATGAGCAGCTGTTGAGAAGCTAAGCTTAGGAGTCGTCACAAATTATCAAGCAGAAAATGAGGTTGGTCTGTAAGATAAGCTGATGCTACAGGGCTGATTATTAAATTCTGATGCTAATTGCACTGATTTCTGAGCTGCCATGTAGTAATTATCTGTATTAATTACTAATCAGCCTTATATTGTGACATTTATATTCTATGCGTACTGTATATTGTGAGTGGGTCCCAGAGCATGTGCAGCGAATCAGCAGAAGCGAAGATGGGGAGCTGCTGGGGCATCTTTGGAGACACAGAACTTTACTGCTAAAGTGCTGTGGTTGCCTTGGACTGGTACAGAAGCACAAAACATAATGTACAAAATTTCTAGCGACTTTAGATAGGCTTTAGTTCTCCCTTAAGTTTGCCCAGGTGCAGTAAGCATAGTAACAGGTGACTAGTAACTGTTCACTGTTCTTTAAGGGCAACGGCACATGGAGCAATTTCTGTTGTTTTGCATACAACAGCTCACATATGTGAAGCCAAATTGCTATACACCATTGCCTGTATGAAAACCACATTGCTTATCTAAGTGTCATTTGAGAAGAAACTGAAAGCAAACACTTCCAGGTTACTGTAGTACAGGGCATGCTGGTTAGGGCCCATGCCACCAAAACAGTACATATATATGTTTAAACTACTAAAAAACATGGCAGGCATTTGAAAACCACCAGTGAGACATTGCTCTTAGACTTGCAAAATATTTTTAAAGAGGTAGTTCACCTTTAAATTGAGTTTAAGTATGATGTAGATTGTAATAATAAGGATAAGAGACACTGGTAATTAGCATAAGAGAATCTTACATGTTATAACATTTATAAAAGTTGTAAGCTTACCGCAAGACTAGTATTGAATTTATAAAATCTCTGTACAGTTCGGTCACTGAAACTATTACACAGATTCTTCTTAACAAAGTTGGGGTGGTTTAGGATGTCGTTTGCCACTAATGGTTCCTGTGAAGCAAAATGAAAGAATGTGGTTATCAGTAAAAGTACAGAATATTCCCGATGTGTTCTCTTAAATGAAAATGCTCCGGCACCTTGTGGGTAATGTGCTGCTGCTCCACAGGAGCGTGGCCTTTGGGATCAATTAAAGTCGGGTGAGCAACAAGATAGCCTCTGTCTTCCATGATAAAGCACCTGACAAAGAAAATTGGGTTGTTACAACACACATCTAAAAATGCCACCAAAACAGTACATATATGTTATGTTCTTAAAGAGGAGCTGTCATTGTGGTTATTATAAAGTCATTTGATGGTATGAACTTGATAACATGAAACAACATAGAGCAAGGATCTTTACTATGGGGCTGAAAGAACGATTGAGACCAAGGCAAGCAAATATGGTAAAATTTACAGTTTATACATTTTTACCGTTCCGCATACTGTTGGAACAACCCTTGCTTAATATAAGTGGTACAATTTCTGGTACAAAGTAACAGCACATATACACATAGATATCTGCATAATATATCTTCCTTGGGTAACTATACAGTACATTTTTTAAGTTTGTACCTTATTTTGTTGCCTCCATCTTGATTGCAAACTGGAAGCAGCTCCATGAGCACTTTGTAAAAGTACCTCAGAGTAAAATCTATGCCCATCACTGCCACTGTGTTTCCAGAAGAGATCTTGGAACTGAACAGCACACAGAACAGTAAAATAAGAAGAAATCAATCACAGAATCATTTTACATTAAATCTGGAAACCTTTCACTGATTATCCTGCAAGTAACACACACACACCTTGCAGCCATCTAGCTTTTGCTGGCATATAACTCCAGCATTCCCAACTAGAAATGGTAGGTGCTGTAGAGTATAGATCAAAACTGAATGGACAAACAATTTACACTCCTGTATTAAGCCACAGAATAAAGGCAAATTTACCCTATGGGACAAGTCACACTAATTGCTAGTTAAAATAATAGGTGTCAATAGAGATAAAGATAGTGATGAGAAAGCAGGAGGCAAGAGATTAATATCTACTGGAGCAAAAGGGCCACTGGTCATTTCTACACTTAAAAGATCAATTCTCTGGAAATTTCTGTGAGTTATTTTCAACTGGCTACAGGAGGAGGCAGCTCAAGCAGATTATAACTTAGAAATATATGGTAATAGCAGTGCACCATGGGCTAGTATTAGAGATGCTATGTTGATTGATTAAATGTCTGAAAATAGGGGTCATTTACTATAGCTTAGCAAAGTAACTTCACCTGCCTGCTCCACCTAGTGGAAGAATGCAGAGTTTACTAATTAACTGAAATATTTAATTAAAGAAAAAAAAAACCACAGTAAATATTAAGAAGAAAAAAACGCAGATATATCTGCTTCAAAAGTGCCTTTATTCACAACGTTATGAGCTACAAAAGTTATTCTCTGCAAATCTATTTTAAAACTGGCCATCTGCTAATGTACAGCATGCAATTACGGAATAAAACAGCCAACGCTCTGACTCTGCTTTGATATACTGAATATTAAAGAACTGTGATGTAAGGCAGCCCCTCAAACAGGGAAGCTAATCCAAGAACAGCAGGGTCAAACTGGGTGTGTTCCAGCACAGTCCAATTGTTTCAAATGAATTAACATGAGAAACACAAAGTATAGTTGCAGGGACCTCATCACACATCATGACCCAGACTGTAGCTGGGTTTACTAATTTAATAAATTATTTTTAAATCTTGACAAAGGAAAAAAGCTTCCTCCATACTGAAGTACAGATCTTGAATATCCAATAACACAAATAATCCTTACCTGGAGGAATGTATAGTGTGACTTATGGTGACAACATAACCAGCTCCTCCAACATCCAAATAGGGACCAGTAAAAGTGATCAACCCAGGGTTTGCCAAAGCGTGTAAGTACCTATCATACAAGGAATTTTAAAAGCTATTAGCTATTAAATAAAAAATTCTTATTTAAAACTGCTTTTTATGAAGCTCACACACATTTAACACACTCTGACTTATGTTAAATATTATAAATCTGAAACTTACCACGGCCTCCTAGTGGGATCAAATGCTTTGTCCATAAGAGAGCCAGGGTAAATTCGGAGCACCCCATTGGGCGTTGCTATGTAACGGCGCACAATGTAGCTGTTCAAGCTGCTCATTTCCATTTGGGTCATCCATTCATCTGTGACGTGACTGGTAGCCATGACTTCATTTCTGACAGAAAACTGAAAGACAAAGAGCCACATAGCAGGGGTTCCCTTAAAACTCACATGAAAAAGCATTAATCTGCTCCTGGGGATTCCTAAAAAGATTTGGAGAAATAATCTAATCCCAGATACCTTTTATGTCTACACTGAATGTGCGTGTTCTTGGTGGAATAGAAGAAAATAGTTTCCAAAGATATAATAGGCACTAGCATAGCAATACACATTTATTCAACATTTTCAAGGGTGTAAACCAGCCAATGCATTCCCTGATCTGGAAAGAGAAGCATAGTTCATTTCTATGTTTCCCTTTCTTTTTATGAGAATTTGATTCTGTATGTTCTGTATTGTTATGTTGCCTCTCCTCTTTTGTATGTCACTAGTTACTACTTATTGTACACATTCACAGGACAGGACTTATAGAGGATATTATGGCATTAGGACAAAAAATAAACATATAAACATAACATATAAACATAAAAATAACATATGTCATCATGCAGCAGCTAACATTATATTACTTTAACCTGCATTCTAACAATGCACAATACACTTCAAAGTGTATAAAATAAATAAATAAAAAATCACTATTGGTACCATCATTGAGAAGTTTCATTGGCAACCCCAACCCTAGGTTTACAGGCTTTTAGATTCCATGTTTACACCATCAAGTTTCATATAAAAATGTTATGGGGGAATGAGTCTAGTATTTCTGTATTCTGACTCTCTAAGAGCCGCAATAAAGTAACTACCTGACAATCAGCACAGAACAGACTCATGTCTCCCTACAGCTTATAAGGATATGAAAAAAAAAATACCTTCAGGCCAGGATTTGCAATTAGCCGCGTATTATCGCTCAGGTATGCTGTATAGTGCTCAACCATCCGCTTTGTTTCAGGCTGACTCAGGTGCTCATAAGGTGAAGAAAAACTTCCAGCAGCTAACATTACAGTTGGACTTTCTGAAAAATGACAATTTAGTAAAATAGTTTGATAAAATTCTGGGGAAGTAGATAACCATCATCACACACATTAACCAGTTACCTACCTAAAGTGGCAAGTTGCTTGAAATGGAGGCAGGCAGAGGACTGGCCTAAAAGATCAAGGCGATGATACAATAATTTGCTACTGGGGACAGTGTTCAGGTTTTTCAGTTGTTTGACTGGTATCTCAGGTTGAATTACTACGATGCAAAGAATGAAGGATGTGTCCTGAACCTAGAGCAAAAGTGCAAAATTGCAAACAGATAAACAAATGAATTCTGTAAAAAGGATTACAATGGTCTTCTTTGACAACACTGCATCCTGTGATTTAACAGAGATGATCACAAGAATAGGATAACATAAATAAGAGGAAATAGGCCACAGGCAGGTAGTTGTTCATAATATTTTAAAAAAACTCTTGAAAAATGTAGGCTACTACTGTCAAAAGTAAACGATGAAACCTGAATTTACCAACAGAAAATATTTGTATGAATCATAACTCACCAGAGACTAAAGCTCCATTATTTACAGGGATGCACCAAAATCCATCATTTTTGGATTTGATCAAATGTCATATTTTCCACAGACGATCTGACCAAACACCACTAAATATGAACCCTAATTTGCATATTAAAATTTGAGATAAACAAAAACACTTGCATCATCTATTAATGAAAAATTGTTAAAGAAACAGTAACATCAAAAAATTAAGTATTTTAAAGTAATAAAAATATAATGCAGTGTTGCCCTGCACTGGTAAAACTGCTGTTTGCTTCAAAAACACTACTATTGTTTATATAATTAAGCTGCTGTGTAGCAATGGGGGCAGCCATTCAAAAGAGAAAAGGCTCAAGTTACACAGCAGATAAGCTCTGTACAACATAATGGTGTTACGCATTATCCACTATTTATTCTGTGTCATATAGCCTTTTTTCAATTTCCGCCATTGCTACACAACAGCTTGTTTATATTAACTATAATAGTGTTTCTGAAGCAAACAGATCCGTTTTACCAGTGCAGGACAACACTACATATTGCCATTACTTTTTGGCATTACTGTTCCTTTAAGTTCATTTATCCATATGACTGAAGTTTTCTGCCAAAATGAACCCTGCATAAAGTTCTAGGACTTGGCTGAATCCCAAAGCAAATCCTGGCTTCTAGGCATCCTTGTTATTTGAGGTTGTGTATTTGTGAAAGCTGCTTTAAAGGACAGTATACACTTAGCATAAGTATAGCCATGTAGGTAATGCTTTATTTTAAAACATATAGAATATACTGTTGGTCTAGATCCTTAGTCGTACCATTTTCCAAGCGTAGCTGACATTATATGCTTCTTTTCCAGGGTCTCGCAGTTTGTTGATGTGCCAAGACAGCGATGAGTTTACAGGCACCGTAATAATCTGGCTGCCCAGAGGGAGGCTACATGGGAAATAGACACCAGTAAGTTCCATGAAAGGAAATCTTAGAATCAAGCTGACAGAAAACTAACTGAGCACTCTCATTGCACAGACAATAGTTATGATGTGCAAGTTCCACCACAACTCATCACATAGCTTCAACTGCGGTATTGCAAAATAACAGACAAAAAGCAAAACATTGTACCCAGGGAAATAAAGAGGGCTTTGTGTTCTTTGTGATAAACTGCAAATTCCTATTTGGCAAACTAGACATACTTGTCTGAGAGAAACAGGGTGTGTATGCTGGGAAACACTACAGGTACCTCTGCAGACTTACAAACAGGGATGTCAACATAAAAAGTGTCTAAGGTAAAGTTTAACGTTCTCTTAAAAAAAGATTGAGAACCTCGGGTCTTAAAAACAGCCAGTAACATTATATCCAATGTAACAAAAAATAGTACAATAAGTACAGTAAATGCAATAAATGTCAGTTTTCAATCCTTTAAGAGATTCACATTTCCTTAAATGACATATTTAGTTATTGGGTCTGTTTCCCTATAACTTGGTGAAGTGTGCCCCAACTAAATGAGACTTGTTTTTTTGTTTTTTTAAATGTGTGCCCCTGCCAATGAAGTGGAGGGTGGCTGCCAGAGATATTTAGAAAGTAAGTGGGGATTGAAAGGGGGCTGTAAATTAAGATCGATGGCACACATTTTTCAGAACCCATGGACTTGAAAGAAAAGCATGCTCAAAACATTCTAGTGAGCATTAATCATCGACCTTTAATATTTGTCTTATTGCAAGATTACCATATGTATAATTACCTTTTATTGATCTCCACAGATTGATTTATTGCAAGTATGGTGTCTTCGTCACACATATACTAAAGGCAAGCCCCTGTTCTGCATGTAACTATACCAATATGTAATACTTTATATTACCTGAGGATGTTCTGTCTCACCAAGGTAAACTTGGGGATATTTTCATAATGTATGATATCTGTGTGCAGTGGAGGTTCTACCAGTAAGTAGGGTCTTGTGAGTGAAGGGTGCATCAGAGTGTAACCTTGGAGGAGAATAGATTTAAAATAAAATGTTAAAACAGCATGCCAAAAATAAACCACCCATCACATGCACTAATTAGCTTGGTTATACATTTATTTTAACTTTTTACATTTTCACCAAAAAATGGCATGCATGTTTATTACATATGATGGAGAATTGTTTATAGTTTCTATAACAACAACCCCCCCCTTACCTTTGTTATCTATCAGAAAGGTGTATGATGCCAAGGAATCCTGGTAGTAAGTCACATCTTCAAGTATATATGCAAGGTTGACATCTACTCCAACAATTCCCAACAACAAATTTCCAAAGTAACAAGGCTTGCTGACTGTCATGATCAAACCTGAAACAGACAACAGCACAAAACAACAGATGTTATAGAATGACATCACAGAAATTCCATATCTGAGAAAACCTTTACAAGTTCACAGTTCGTTTTAAATGGTAAGATGCATCCGGTTTCTAAAATTGATTTTCTCTTAACAAATCAGTACAATAAAACTTAACTGCATGCACTGAACATTTGTTCTATATTTTTGCCTTTAACACTTTGTTAAAAAAAATCTCCATTGAAAATAAATATTTATTACTGACCAAAAGATTCTGACATTCTGATCAAATATTATATATGCACAGAATCCATAATCTTTGTACCAAATACTGACGCTTTCGCCAAATAAAGAACCTAATCTGAACCCTAATTTGCTTACTCAACTGTTTAACACTCTAAAAATTACTTTTACAAAATGGCTTCATGGTTAAAAACAGGTCTTGTTTGATAGTTTAAAGCCTTGTGACATTAAAGGTTTGGATTTGGTTCACTAAGGATGCATTTGAATCTGGATTTTGCAAAAAGTCCTGGCCAAAGCCAGCCCAACAAAAGTTGCCCCAGAAATAAAACGTAAGCAAAATAGATCAGACAGGGCTGGAACGGTCAGTTGGCAAATTTAAGAAAATCTACAGTCCCACATGCTTTTCAGTTAAAACCTGTATGGGGTGTGCTTCAATTTTTGTGTAAAAAGTCCTCAAAAACCACAGTTTAAATATGATTTAAAGCTCAGTTTCCTTTATTTAAAAAAGGAATCGTGGAACTAAGACCGTGCAATCCTATAATTAATGCAACATCAATGCAGAAACTATTGATGACCAATAAGCTTATGGCCTACCAGTACAGGATGATCAATAAGTAGATAAGGAATTTACATAGACATCTACATTTGCTGCTTTATACAAAATTACCAAAATTCCAATGTTAAAATTTTCTTACCATCACCCATTTCATCAGTAAAAGGTAGACTAAACACAGCTTCATCAATCATTCGATTTGGAAGGTTGGTATAAAATCGTCCCACAGTTGTCTCCAAGTTGCTGAGCTGATTTAGCACCATCATGCTTCCCTTTGTAACAGGAAGGCCCGTCTTGTCAGACACACCATACTTTGCAGAATTTTGCTCTGCCAGGTCGCGAAGAAATGCTAATTCTTTCAAGCCTGTAACTCCCTCTGTGAAGGAAACAAATAATATTAATAGATGTGCACTTCTGAACAAATGTCTGGGCATTGGTATATGAACTTTCCTCAAGAATAAGTTTTGGTTAGAAGACCAAACATCTTCTTCCGTTTAGAATTTTAGCAGTTAGAGATAGGCAGTGGTATGAATGAAAGACTTGAAGATCAATAAGATATGGCCTGAATAGAAAGTAATAAAAAGTAGCAATAACAATAAAACTGGCTGCTTTTGTCAGTGACCCTCTTCTGAAAGCTGAAAAGAGGCACATAAGGAAGACAAAACAATACTATTAAAAAATACTAAAATACTAAAAGTTAATTGAAAGGTGAACCACCCCTTTAAATCCACATGACAAAGTGTTAGCATTCAGTTCTGCTAAGGATTTAGAGAAAAGCTTGCAAGAAATTCAGGAACTCAGCTGAATCCAAACCTTATCCAAGATTTGGGGGATCCTCATGAAGAATAAATAAAGCTGCTGTTCTAATTTTATTTATTGTTAAGTAGTTGCCTTTCTTTTCTGCCAATTTCCAACCTTCAATTTATACAGCATTTTCCTGGTGTAAGTTAATTTAACAAAAAGTCTGCTTATCTCTGTATACTTTGTGTTTAATCCTTCTAGCCCTTGTGGGTAGTAATTCCATGCATATGCTGCCAAAAGTATGTTAAAACATGGATAGATATACACAATGTTTATTGTGCACTTTTACACTGATTTTTCCAATATACTGTTGTCTGCAACTACCGTATATACTCGAGTATAAGCCGACCTGAGTATAAGCCGACGTACCTAATTTTACCTACGAAAACTGGGAAAACTTATTGACTCTAGTATAAGCCTAGACACAACTACATCCCTGTCTCCCAGCAGCGCACATTCTGCCAAAGCGACCCCCCCAGCGATCAACCGGACTTCTTTGCAAAGTTGATGGTGACAGAGAATTGCCAAACGGATTACTGTGTGCATTGTCCCACTGTCCCACTACCATGTGCAGGGGGTGCTGTTTGATATTGCCATCACTGTTAATCTTTCGTATAACCAACAGAGGGCACTGTGTGATATTGCAGTCACTGTTATTCTTTCATATAACCAACAGAGGGCGCACTGTTATTCTTTCATATAACCAACAGAGGGCGCTGTGTGATATTGCAGTCACTGTTATTCTTTAATATAACGAACAGATGGCGCTGTGTGATATTGCAGTCACTGTTATTCTTTCATATAACCAACAGAGGGCGCACTGTTATTCTTTCATATAACCAACAGAGGGCATTGTGGGATATTGCAGTCTCTCCCCAAGTGTACTGTTGGTATAGGAATGATTAAAAGTGACTGCAATCTCAGCTACTCGGGTCGGGTACCGCTGACCCGAGTATAAGCCGAGGTAGACTTTTTCAGCACATTTTGGATGCTGAAAAACTTGGCTTATACTCGGGTATATACGGTACGTATTACAATCACTGTGTTTTTCAAATTGGCCTATTTCTAATAACTACATGAGCTTAGCTATTTAAATCACTGGCAGAAGTCAAAAGGTAAATTAAACAGTTATTCTATAACACCAGTGCAGTTTATCCGGAGAGGAGCAGTGGCCTGGAGAAAAAAGTAGCAATTTATTTTACTGGGAGGTGGGTAAAATAATAGTATACCCCAGTGATATGTGCTTTCATGTCCTTTAAACTATGTCAGATGTATTGGGAAAGACAAAACTACTGATTTACTATCACCTTACCAGAGCAAGATGCATTTTCTGTCTTCAAATCTGATTTATAGTTTTTTATTGTGTGCATCAACAGTATCAACTGGGTCTAATATATTCCAGCAACTTCCTTCTAAGGAAATATTCAATAAGGCGCTAAAATGTTGCCAATACTTGCATAAAGGACTTAGATTATTTTCTAACCATTATCCTTATAAAGTCTCAAGAGTTTATCAGAACTCTCTACATCCTTTAGCCTCACCATTCATAATAGCGTAGGTTAAAATCATTACAGAATTGTTCAGCAGACTGTTCTCTTCACTTATGACACGTAAAGTAGCTTTTTTATCCTCTTCAGAAGAATCTTTAGATGTGATACCAGATGATAAATAGATAATCACTATGTCTGTATCTTAAAAGAAAGAGGAAAAACAACATTAAAACTGTTGTAAATTATTTCCACATAAAACTATACTCTAACTAGAACAGTTATTGCTTGAGTCATTTTAGTAATGTTTTATAATAGACATCACCCTTTATATCATATATTATTACACTTGCACTACTTAGCACTGTGGGGCATTTGACTGCGTTTGTAACCAAGTCAAAAAGGAACAAATCCGCCTATCACCAATTCCCACAGAGAAACTATGAAGAAACGTGCTGCAGAAATTGTTGGCACTTTATAAATATTTTGTTAATAACAACATTTAACAGTACAAACAAAAGTGTTTTACTATCACATGTATATGTTGCTAAAGGTACTCAAACTGCAAGATATTGAAAACATTATTATATTTATTGTATTATTTATTGTATACATTTTGCTTTGGATAAACAGAAATTAATGGTGCTAAGCACAAAGTTACTATAAAGCATTCTCTGCTTTTCCAAAATTGTGCAGTATGCTTTCTGGGCAAGTCCTCAACAGTCATGACAAGTGACATGAAATCAAGCAAGTAAGTAAGGCTCTGCACCAAACCCTGCAGCAGACAATTCAGTCATATGCAATTAGTCTCATGACAGCTCATAATCCTTAAAATCAAAAAACATTCTTCTACTGTTGTCGTATCTTGTTCTGGAGCTAACTTATTCTGCCAGATCTAAAAATGAAGCAAGTCACCAAACTTCTTACTTGCGTGAATTCTTGTGCCATTATTGGTATTTCTGATCAATTGAAAAGCTTTCTGAAATCCAAGGGCATGTTGAGTAGGGCTGTCTGAAGACTTAACAGACGATACAAAGCTTGCCATCTCTCTCTTGGTTTCGCTGGTGGCAGGAGACAGGAACGTCTTGTAACACTGATCCAGAGAGCATGTTCTCGCAATATCAGCTACAGTTAGAACGGAGATCTGCACGAGAGTGAATCACATGCTTAACAACGCCACATATACACCAAGCAGAAATGCATTTAAATGTGCAGCATTACTTTTGGTCCCAAAAATTACTCTGTTCTGCCATGTATCTAAGAGAAGATATTCGATATTTTCTTGTATATAGATTGTAATTCCTTTAATTTCAGGAAGGTGCAATCTTTACATGCTTTGACATTGCTGACTGAGCCACTGGCCAATTTTGCAGACAAAATATGTGTATAAGTACACTGGTCAGCAATCTTTCCATTTACCCACTGGCTTGAACAGGCAGGTCTGCATGTACATAACCTACTTCAGAACTCATTAGACCATGCACATTGACAACAGCCTACCTACTATACTGATCCCTAAACTGGCTCCTAGAAGATGAACAGTCAAGCTCCTGCTACTGAAGAATACTTGCTAAGATGAGGGTAATGCTATATTTTACTAAGCATGTCCAAACACAATGCTAACACTAGAGTTTCTTTTCAGACTGTAGCTGGACAAATATATTATTGCTGATAAATGATTTAATAAGCAGGGAGAATGCCTACTTTGTCATGTTCATCAATTGAATTCAAGATAACGTGTGCTGCGTCTCTTGCGATCTGGAGTTGTGTCTCTGTAATGGAAGCTCCATGGTCCACAATAACAACAATATGTTTTGACTGAGGGCGAACAGTGGACACGTAGACTGGTCTGTAGGGAAAGAAATAGTGTTATCTGCATTCTATTATTTTACTTAAAGTATTCTCCCCCTTCCCAATATGTGAAGAATCTGATTTATTTTAAAGTAAACTTCAAATTAGTTTTCCAAAACCATGAAAATTTTGACCGACACGGTTCCTTTAAAAACAACAATGCTTTGCATAGAATTTGGGCACATGCTGAATTCCTCAAAGCAGAACAGGCGAGATACATCCTCAAACAGATTGTTTGACCACTTGTGTCTAAAGTGTTTCTGGCAAGAATTTCAAATATTGCTCTAGAAGCCACTCAAACAAATAAATGTGTTGGTTCAAGTAACCTTGGACCATTTTGAAGTGAATGGAAGGGGAAGGGGCAATTAAGTTACATATATTAATTTTAACACCAATCATCACTATATAAACAACTCAATATTCACTCAGCCCTAAGACTCCAGACAGCACTGGGTAGACTCCAGATAATAAACATATGCATATATACACATAACGTACTCATCGTGGCATTCAAGAGTCAGCCAATAAAAGTAATCTAAAACTAATCTCAGATACTTGTCTACATAAACATCTTGTCAAATGAGCTGCAACATGTGGCTTAAAAATTAGCCAACTCAGCGGCTAAGGAAATGATCGGGTCCAAGCTGTAACAGGCCAGTAGTACAATTAGTTATAAAATTAATACACGCTTCAGCATACAAAAATAAGAAGTTTCCTAAATATAATCAATTAAAAATTCTGTACTGTTTCTAAAATAATAACATTTATCTTCACTATTCATCTCTCAGCATCTGTTTCTCTTCATTCTCTCTTCATGCAGCAGTTGGGTGTCAGATATTCATTGACAGTTAAATCCAATATATCTTATGAGGGGGGGGGTTCCTTTTGCCTAGAAGATGTATTACAGTACACTCTATTAAAACCACCAGAAATCATGTCTCTCTACATGCAGGATTTGTGCTATTTGTGCAGTTATTTAGTTAGATTTTGTTTGTACTGGAATCAGTTATTTGAGTGAGCTCTAATTCATCTGGTAGAAAAGGAAGCCCCCTATAAGATATACTGGATCTTACTGTCAATGAATATCTGACATCCCAACTGCTACAAGAAGACAGAATGAAGAGAAACAGATGCTGAGAGAGGGATAGTGAACATAAACTTGATTATTTCAGAAACGATGCAGAATATTTAATTGATTGAATTTAAAAGTTTGATGAAGCTTATATTAAATTTTAATTTTCGTGATAGTTCCCCTTTAAGCAATCATTAGTATGTTTCTTTATGTACAGTAAATTAACAAGTAAGGAACAGACAGAAAATTCCTCAACTACAACTACTACTTAATCTCTTTTAGTGACAGTAACCAGGGATAAAGGATGTGGACTGCAATTTATTTTCTGTGAAAATAGCAATACCATCTGGGTTTCTCTGGTATGTTCCTAATTGCAGGGGGAGGCAGATTTACTACTACTTCTGTTCTCAGAGCCAGCCCACATGTAAAATTTCTGTGAAATACTCAAAGGTCTACCAAAGAATAAACTATTGATCAGTATGCACACAGAATACATTTAACTGAAAAATAGACATTATATGGTGAATAAAATTACATTATCTCATAACAGTCATTAAAACATTTTCATTCAGCGATTCACATTTTATCATTACCCATATTAGCAGCTATGCAGGGCTTTGTAAAAAATTCTTAACCAACTTGATTACATCAAAGTGAAATTGTGCATTATGCTGGTAGAATGGTTGCTTAGTTTTAACATGAAATAATATTTAAATGAAACATTTACACTATTTTGCATAACAAAAACTTCATGCCAGGCATTACCCTTAATAGTTAGATAATAATAATAATGCTCCTTATTTTGTTAATCTGCTACTAAAATTAAGAAAATAAGAAAATACTTAAATGTCACACATGCTTATTAAAAAAGCATCTCCGTAAATGCAACGTCTTCTATGCTACATATTACAGCCTTTCTACTTTGAATGGCTGACCCATTGCTACACAGCAGCTTATTTATATAAACAATAGTAGTGTTTCTGAAGCAAACACAGCAGTTTTACCAGTACAGGGCAACACTGCATTATATGTTTATTACAGGTATAGGATCCCTTATCCAGAAACCCGATATCCAGAAAGCTCCGAATTACAGAATGGCTGTCTCCGACACTCCATTTTATCCAAATAATCCAAATTTTTAAAAATGATTTCCTTTTTCTCTGTAATAATAAAACAGTACCATGTACTTGATCCCAACTAAGATATAATTAATCCTTATTGGAAGCAAAACCAGCCTATTGGGTTTATTTAATGTTTAAATGAATTTCTAGTAGACTTAAGGCATAAAGAACCAAATTACGGAAAGATCCGTTATCCGGAAAACTCCAGGTCCGATGCATTCTGGATAACAGGTCCCATACCTTACAAATTGATTTCATTTTTTGAGGTTATTGTTGCTTTAAAGGGGACCCATCAACCAAAAAAAATATTCATAATCATATTTTATCACATCAGTCAAGCAAAATGAACTTTTATTACACTATATAAATTATTTGAATCTGGTTTCCTTCAGTTTGGGAACTCATAATTATAACAAGCAGGCAGGAGCCATTTTGTGGACACTGTTATTAAAGGGATACTGTCATGGGAAAAAATTTTTTTTTCAAAATTAATCAGTTAATAGTGCTGCTCCAGCAAAATTCTGCACTGAAATCCATTTCTCAAAAGAGCAAACAGATTTTTTTATATTCAATTTTGAAATCTGGCATGGGGCTAGACATATTGTCAATTTCCCAGCTGCCCAAGTCATGTGACTTGTGCTCTGTTAAACTTTTTTTTAAAAGGTTTTTATTTTTGTTTTTAACAACACACAAACAAGACAGTCACAGTCCATGTACAAGTCAGGAGAAACCACACAGCATTATTCACTGACAGAGCAATCACAAAGCTTATACAGTACAGGAAAAAAACAAAATAGAAGGTAGCAATACAGGTCAAATCCTGACGAACGGTCTGAGTACGACTACCAAGAGAATCTAGACAGGTGGTGTCTCCGGAAGCTCAAGTGTTGGGTTAGCATCTAACCAAGAGGCCCAGATATTATTGAATTTAGTAGGTGAGCCTCGAGCTGCATATGTTAGTTTTATAAGTGGTAGAGTTTTGTTCACCAGTGTAACCCAATCCAGCAGCTTCGGTGACTCAGAACTCATCCACTTAATGGCAATTAGTTTTTTTGCATAAAATAAGACTGCCCTCATCAGTTTCCTGGAATCAGCCCGAGGGAGGAGGTCCTCCACTACTCCTAGGAGACACACCTCTGGAGACTTAACCCTAGGCAAAGCCAGATTCTCATCTATGTAACCCATCACCTCAGACCAATATCTGCTAATGTGGACACATTCCCATACCATATGCTCAAAGCCGGCATCCACAACTTGGCATTTTGGGCACTCGGCATTAAGTGATTTCCCCATAAATTTCAACCGAAGTGGAGTGATATAGACCTGGTGGAAAAATTTAAATTGTATAAATCTATCTCTCGTGGCAATGAGGAAGTCATATATGTGAGCAGTTGCTTCTGCCCATTGTTCCTCGTCAAGGGCAGGAATCACCTTAGTCCACTTAAGACGTGCTGTGGCAAAAGGGGTAGGTGTGGCTGGCGGCAGTAATTTGTATAAATGTGAGAGTAACTTATCTGCGTCGGGTTCCCAGAGCCTATCCTCCCATACAGTTGTGCCCAAAGTCGGTTTGAGAGAACTAAATTGTGACTGAAAGGCATGACGCAACTGCAAATATCTAAAAAATTGTAGACCGTGATTGCCCAATTTCTCTTTCAGCACTTCAAACTGGGGGAAAGTGCCGTCCACTATTAGATCGGATAGCCACTTGATTCCCATCTGGGGCCAGTAATAGAAGTCAGGAAGATCGAGAAACTGCTGGAGATTAGAGTTTCTCCAAATGGGCACATGCGGGGAGGTACCACTGCTGACCCTCGACTTTTGTCTCATTACCTTGTCCCATACTCTGATAGGGGTACTAAGAACTTCAGGTATTTCAGGTGAGTCTTTAAGGGATCTGTATGGCGCATTACGCAGGGCCTCTAGCGAACCCATAATATTACCATGCAAGACTGTTAAGGGGTTATCAGGATCTGGATTGAACCAATTATGTACATAAGTTAGTTGTCCGGCAAAAAAATAGTGCTGCATATGAGGTAAGGCAAGGCCTCCTGTGTGATACGAGGCTGTTAGAGTGTCCCAACCGACTCGCGGGGATTTATTTGCCCAAATAAAGGACCTCATTTCACTATTAAGTCTAGTAAAGAACCGGTTTGCCAGCATTACCGGAGCATTTTGGAGCGGGTAGAGGAATTTCGGGAGGTAGATCATTTTAAAAAGGTTTATTCTGCCCCAAACCATTAATGGTAGTTTAATCCAGTGCAGAGCATCGTTCTTAAATTTGGCAACAATCGGATCTAGATTGGTTTCACAGAATGTGGATGTATCGCTAGTAATTTCTATGCCTAGGTATCTGAATTGGGAAACCCATTTGAGACCATTGCAAGTATCCCCCACTCTTGAGTCCGCCAGAGAAAATAGGTTGCTCTTTTGTCTATTTATCCGAAGCCCACTGTAATCACCAAAGATTTCTACTGTGGTTAAGGCTTGATCAAGGGAGTCACCATCATCATTCATTCAATATTGAACGTGAGTAAAGACTCTTCTCAGGTTCAAGGAAGTAGTTTTTTTAGGCATAAAACCCGACTGATCACAATGTATCAGCTCTGTTATGACTCTCCCAAGTCTATTTGTTAGTGTTTTTGCCAAAATTTTCGTATTGAGCAGGGAGATAGGCCTGTAAGAGTCACAACGGGTCGGATCCTTCCCAGGTTTAAGAATCAGTACGATCACCGCCTCATAGAATGAGTCAGGGAGCATATGGGAGTCTAAAGATGCATTAAGGACCTTAGCTAAGTGGGGAGCTAGTTGTTTGCAGAGGAGTCTATACCAGGCAGCCGGTAGACCGTCCGGGCCAGGGGTTTTGTTGGAAGGTAAAGCCCGGATTGCCTCAGCAATTTCCTGAGGAGAGATAAGATTATCTAGGAAACTACTTTGCTCAGCAGACATCCTGGGAATGGGAATGCTGTCTAAATAGTTCTCTAAATTGGTTTTGCCATTAGGGTGCTGTTCAGCATAAATGTCACTAAAGTACGAAGCGAACACAGTAGCTATTTGTTGAGGGTTTGTATGAGGACTGCCGACATTGTCAGTAACAGTTGAAATCACCGTAATATCCTCCTTAGTTTTAGAAAGGTGGGCCAAGACCTTGCCATTTTTGTCCCCCGATTCAAACACTTTTTGGCTCTGGTACAATAGTTTCTTCCTAGTCATATTCACTAATTGCATGTCTAATTCCTTTTGGGCCTTTACTAACTGGGCATGTTGTTCCTCCGTTTTTCCCATGGCAAATATGGCTTGGGCCTCTTGCAAGTCTGCCTCTTTGCTTCAAGACCTCCTTAGCATCCTCCCTGGCACATTTTATAGCAGTAATAAGAGACCCCCTGGACACTGCTTTAGAGGCATCCCAAGTTATATTAGTACTCGCAGTGTCGACATTAGCCTCCCAATATTGGTCATAATCTTGAACACATTTGGATGCGATTGATTCGTTAGTTAACCACAATGGGGAGAGACACCATAAAGCATGTTTGGAAGCTATACCCAGAGAAATTGTAAGCTCAAGTGGGGAATGGTCTGAGTGTGCCCTTGGTAGATATTGGATCTCCTGGAGAAATTGTGCAAAGTTAACGGTGCCTAATGCCAAGTCAATGCGTGACAGCGTGTGACATGAGAATTGTGTTTCTGCTGGATATTTAGTACGCCATAAATCAAGGAGCCCTAGAGCTGCCATCCATCCCCTGAGATGGGCGGCAGATGCTTCCACACCTGAAAGTCAGTTTCTGGGTTCACCGTGCTGTTAAAATCACCTAAGTAGCAGATAGGATCAGCAGGAAGGGCCATCACCTTTTGAGATATCTGTTCTAATAGTGTAAGGGAGAACGGAGGAGGCATATATATGTTTACAAGGATCAATGGCTGATTGTGAATCTTGCAATGTAAAATTATAAATCTACCAAAGAAATCAGTATGGAGGGCGAGTAGTTCAAACGGTACCCCTTTTTTAATCAGTATAGAGACTCCTCTGGAGTAGGTTGAGAAAGGCGCATGATATGCATGTCCCACCCAGTGGCGTTTGAGGGCTAATAGTTTTTGACCAGTCAGGTGGGTCTCCTGGAGTAGGACCACCGCCGGGCGCCGTTTATGAATCAAGTTAAGGACGAGCGCTCTTTTGAATTTGGAATTGAGTCCTCTAACATTCCACGTTACAAGCGTCACATTCGCCATGATAAAAAGAACAAAATGAGTCGCCACCAGAGCCAGATGCCCTGTCGTAGCCTGTCAGATAGCCAACAATGCAAAGACTGTGAGTACATACAACAAAAAACACGACACATAAAACCCCAACTTGATGTACAGATCAGCGTAGTGCGTCTCCTTACGAGACTTTCCATAGACTCGAGACCCCCCCCCACCCTGCCCACCCCCCAAACCTGGGTGGGCCTATACCAAGAACTGTTAACTTGATGAGGATGATGTCCAATTAGCAAATCAGCTACTCGACAACCAACAAATGTATAAGCCAGGAAGGCGAAAAAGTTAAGTTCCAATTACACCGTGCCGTTGCGCACGTCTTGCTTCACCACCATAGAAATAAGTCTGGAACCAAAAAATGTAATAGGCAACATAGAACAAAAATGCAGAGAGACTCCTTGCAGAGGGGATATGGCGGGCACTGCCCAGGCCTGCGCAGCAAATGCTCGAGGGGGGGGGGGCACCGTTAGCTTACAAGTACAGGTATCTACTCAGTTCAACGATGAATGTGCATAGTGGCCATCAAATGTAGGGCTGTCCACTATCATAATACATCCGGACTGATGGAAGTGCGGCTGAGGTGCAGGCATTAGGGTGGGGTACTCCCAGACTTGCGTTGACAGCCCTGCAGTCTCCATCTGTCATTTAGGAGCAACTGGAGACAATGATGCAGCTGTAGGTGCGATGCACGATGTGTCGTTGAATAGGAGCAGCACCTGCCCAAAAATACAAACAACGGTGGTTCACAACGGAGCCCCCTCACCAGGATCTTCACCCTCTCGTTGTAGGTCAGGTCGGGGAGCTAAACGCAGTGTGTCTAGCCATTGATCAGCTTCTCCTGCTGTTTGAAAAAAATGTGTGCGATTCCCCTGAATGATTCGCAATTTAGCTGGGTACACCATCGAGTAAACAATGCCAGCGCCCCTGAGTCTCCGCTTTACCCCTTGATAGGAGGCCCGCAGCTTCTGCACAGCCTGGGAGTAGTCGGGGTATAGTGAAATGTTCGCGCCATTGAAAGTCAGTTGGCCTGTTCTTCGTGCAGCCGCCATAGCTGCGTCACGGTCCCGATAATTTAGGATCCGCATTATCAGGGGCCTAGGAGGAGCGCCCGGTGGCAGGGGGCGCATGGGGACACGGTGTGCCCTTTCAACAACGAAAATGTCAGAAAAAGTGTTCTCACCCAATGTCCGCTTCAGCCAGGCCTCTACGAAAGCTTCAGGGGAGTCGCCTTCACTGCCCTCCGGAAGGCCCACCAAGCGCAGGTTATTGCGCCGATTGCGATTCTCCGAGTCCTCTGCCTTAGCCGAGAGAGCCGTAACTTGTTGCTGTAGAGTAGTTAGCATTCTGGGATAAGGGGCTACCGTATCTTCCAGCGTGGAAATACGAGTCTCTGCTGCAATGGTCCGCTCCCGCAGATTTTGTAAATCTTGGCGTAGGAGAGACGTATCCACTTTAATCGCTTCAAGCTGCGCCGTGGTGCTGGAGTGCGAGCTGGTAATTGCCTCCAGTAGTTCAGCATTTGAGGGCTCACCGGCAGGCAGATCTTGACTAGAGGCAGGTGGAGGGGGGGACCCAGGCCGCGAGGCCAAGCCATCCTCGTGGTCCCGCTCGGGATGTGGCGTCTGCAGGTATTTGTCCAGTTTCTGCGACTGTTCAGACTTCCCTCTCTGTCCATACTTTCCCATGGTTGTTATGTAGCAGTAACAGCATAAATTACTTGCCGTTCCAGCTGCTGTGGCAATCAGGATAACTGGGTTGTTAGAGAGCTGCTCTAAACACGACCGTTCAGATCGCCATCTTGGCCACGCCCCCCAAAAAAACTTCAATCACTCTTTACTGCTGTACTGCAAGTTGGAGTGATATCACCCCCTCCCCCCCCCCCAGCAGCCAAACAAAAGAACAATTGGAAGGTAACCAGATAGCAGCTCCCTAACACAAGATAACAGCTGCCTGGTAGATCTAAGAACAACACTCAATAGTAAAAACCCATGTCTCGCTGAGACACATTCAGTTACATTGAGAAGGAAAAACAGCAGCCTGCCAGAAAGCATTTCTCTCCTAAAGTGCAGGCACAAGTCAAATGACCAGGGGCAGCTGGGAAATTGACAAAATGTCTAGCCCCATGTCAGATTTCAAAATTGAATATAAAAAAATCTGTTTGCTCTTTTGAGAAATGGATTTCAGTGCAGAATTCTGCTGGAGTAGCACTATTAACTGGTGTGTTTTGAAAAAAACATGTTTTCCAATGACAGTATCCCTCTAAGACAAGCCTTGCATCTGCTCAGAATCTTGTTTGTGCACCAGAATGGGGGACCTCATGTCCATCCCCATGCCCTGGCTACACAATTAAACGGTGAAGACAACGGTGAATGTGGGAAAAGCAGCAATTTCTAGGAAGTGCTGAATGGAAAGAGAAAGTAATTGTCTGCCCCGCCTCTATGCCCAGGGCATAGAGGAGGGGCAGACAATATTTGATTGACAGCTGAGATGTTTAAATGAGCTTACAACAGCTATGAATACTTTAATAAAAAAATAGAAATTTGATTTCATGTTTAATTTGAAACTGACTTTTATTATACAGCTTTTTGTGTCTGGGTGACAGGTTCACTTTAAACATATATGACAATGAACCTGCTTGCTGGGAAAGTTTGCTGTTAGTCTAAGGGTCACTGGCTAGTTTACTCAGAAGTTTAATACAGGTGTGGGACCTGTTATCCAGAATGCCCGGGACCTGGAGTTTTCTGTATAATGGATATTTCTGTAATTAAAATCATGTAAACATTAAATAAAGCCAATAGGCTGATTTTGCTTCCAATAAGGATTAATAATATCTCAGTTTGGATCAAGTACAGTTTTATTATTATAGAGAAAAATGAAACCATTTTTAAAAATTTGGATAAAATGGAGTCTATGGGAGACAGTCTTTCTGTAATTGGGTGCTTTCTGGATAGTGGGTTTCCGGATAACGGATCCCATAACTTTATTTATAAAAGGCAAAATTTGATATTTGCCTTTTTGCTTTATAGTAAACAGTGACTGTTGAGACATGTAAAAATGAAAAGGGAAAATATACTGTTACAGTTGGTTTAACGTTCTAATTATTCTATATTCAATAGATAATGAATAACACAGACAGCTTACTGTACATAAAATAGTCCATTAAAGAATTGAATGTATTTCTTTAACATTTGCCTTTATTTTTGATATTAACCATACAGTTGAGTAGAACAATGAAACAATATATTTAGCCTTATTTTACTATATATATATATATATATATATATATATATATATATATATATATATATATATATATATATATATATATATATATATATATATCCAAAACATTCTCAGTAATACTAATGTTGTCTTACCTACTGCGATGCTCGTAGCTGCTTTTACATCGAAACTTGTGCGCAGGGAAAACTGTGAAAATGCCTTCTTCTGAGCTGAAATACTGCCATTTAATTCCAGGGTTGGATTTCAGATTATCAGCAAGCACTAAAAGACAGAGGAATAAAAAAATATGAGAACTAAAACCTGTAAAAATTAAGCATGATTTCAAAATATAAAAGGGGAGGGAGGGGAAAAAACGATGTACTTCCAGTTATGCTCTCTGGGTTATTTTTCTGGACAAAATAAATGTTTCTATGAGACTATCCAAATCTATGGTTGCCAAAGGGACAGTTTCTCATGGGTGCCTGTCAAACTCTTGAAGCTTTATTTGACCTATTAACATATATATTGTTATTCTCCCCTCCTTTATTACAACCTCATTCAAAACATCATCAATCAAGTGTAAGCAAGTGTTTACTTCAATGATGGGGTCAGTTTCTAAGGGACTGAAAGATGAATTAAAACCATGAACTTTGAATCCTACATATTATTTTTAAACAATCCGTAAGTGCCTGGAGCTGAGCCCCTCATGAATGTAAACATAGAGCCAGTAACTGCTTTTAGCAATCACAGTATAAAGGCAAAAACAAAAAAAAAATGTAAATTTAAATTTTCCTTCTGCTACAAACATTCCATCAATACATGATTGAAAAGGGCAAACAATACTAAAATATAAGAATGATCCCTAAACATTTAAATGTTATGTATTATTACCTTGCTATTGCTACTTGTGACACCCCAGATCTCTTCACATTCAGTAGAATCAAGAACACTATTTTGCCCAGCACCCGGTTCTAGTGCTTGAAAAGGTGGAAAGTAGACCCGTTTTATAACCCTGAGGTCTATGGCACATGGATGTTTTGACCACCCGTGCCATCGGACAGTGGCAGTCAAAGTGACCCGTCACCACTTGCAATGTACAGTAAATCAGTGAAAATTACTTTGTCCAAGTTCCCTGAAAAAATGTAGCTTCACAGAGATATTTACAGAAATCTATATGACAATTTGTGAAGGTTCTTTAAAGGGATACTGTCATGGGAAAAAAATAATTTCAAAAAGCATCAGTTAATAGTGCTGCCCCAGCAGAATTCTGCAATGAAATTTCTCAATTTCCCATCAGCAGAATAATGGGAAGTTAACCAAATAACAGCTCCTTAACACAAGATAACAGCTGCCTGGTAGATCTAAGAACAGCACTCAATAGTAAAATCCAGGTCCAACTGGTTACATTAAGTAGGAGAAACAACAGCCTGCAATTAACAGCTCCATCCTAAAGTGCACAGTGTAAACAGTGTAATTTACAGTCCGTTATAAAATATCATCTATACTAACTGTATAGTTTTCCAAACAGAACCCCTCTAGGCCTCCTTCCATTTTCTTATTTAACAAAGCATTCTGACCACAAAGTTTGAGTGAGAAAGGGAATTGTCACAAAGAAAATAAATCCTCAACATTATTGTTTGAATATATGTACGAGAGAGAGAGAGAGAGAGAGAGAGAGAGAGAGAGAGAGAGAGAGAGAGAGAGAGAGAGAGAGAGAGAGAGAGAGAGAGAGAGAGAGAGAGAGAGAGAGAGAGACTATTGAACAGTGTGGCACCCTCTATTTTTCCAATTGGCTTGGTGAACACAATTTTCTTTCTAGCTGCCTGCATTACAGCAGCTGTGTAAAAGCAAAACAAATACCCATTGAAATTAAAAGACCAATTAAAGTTTGCTACCAACCTGAGTTTAAATCCCGTCCTGGATTAAACGCTCGACTGTTTACAGTTGTAGAAAGTCGGTCGCAGCTAATAGTTTTGGACACATTTGTATTAAAATTCCCATCAAAGCTGAAATGAAATAAAATAAATGCAATCTTACTATTTCATGCAACAATAAAATGTAAATGTTGCAGAACCTGCATGAACAAATATTGTATTTTCTTTGCTGTATGTTCATGACCAATAAGAACCAATTTGCACATTAAGGACAACCAAAACTCTTTATAAATTATTGGGCTACAACTTGGGTTTGCTCCAGTAAAAATCATCCACCATTATATAGATGATATGTTGTCAGTCAGGGGAGTGCACAGGGATATCAGTGCTGACTGCTCATTTTGATAGGCTGTATAAGAACAGCACTGCATATGGCCCACTGATCAATCGAACACTTTCCTCCTAAGCGGTTAGTGTCTCCAGAAAATTCATCTTAGCAGCAGTCTAAGATGGAAGTTTCCAGAAAAAGATTTATTTTGTCCCTCAAACAAAAGAAGCCCCTTATCACCAACTGTAATCTTGCATTATTCAAACACACAGAGAGCCAGGTTGTACAGAATGCTTTCTGATGCAGTTATCAATTAAGGAATTGAGAGAAAGATAGTGCTAGACAGAACAGCACCTGTAACAAGGTAAGCCACATAAATCATCCTACAATAAAAAGCAATGACATAAAATGCTTTAGAGCAGCAGGCTATTTCCCCAAAGAGTTAAAAGAGTTGAAATAATGGCACTTGGATGGATGGGCACTTCTGCTGATGCAGTTGGCATGCACACACCATGACAGGAATGTCAACACTCAAATGCATCTCTTGAAAAACAACACAAGGTTGCCTTCAGTGGGGAGAAAAACACATTTATTTGACCGTAATTGGTTTCTTCGCTTACTTTCATCCGATCAAAAAGCCGCCTGAAATTCATTAAGGAAGGAAAAAATGGGGAGAAATAGAAGAGGTGAAAAGTGCCTTCTGGATTCACTTTAATGAAGAACTGATCGAAACTGCATCCCAAGGGAGAAAACAGTGCAGTGACTCCCACTTTGATCTCCTCCCCACAGTGAAATCCGCTCCCTGCATAGCTTGCAAGATGCTTGTTTGATTGACGTCTGCTCTGATGTGCAGACTGCTTTGAACTTCAGACATTAAATTCCCATCAGGCTCCAGTCATTTTTATTCTCCTTCAACAGGATTTACAAGCAGGAGATCAGCAATGTAGAAGATAAAATAAAATTGCAGATGCTTTGAATCTTACATCAAGCTAGTGCTAACTTCGGCTTGGACTATTTTTGATGTGGCCTAAATTCACAGCGTAAATTGCAGTTACTCTAAAACAGTTATAAATGTAAGGTATAAAAATCTAAAAATGCTAAGAAAACAAAAACCAAAGAGAATCACTCTGCAATTAGTATAAGGCACTAATTACTTAATGTCAAGTAAAGATATCTCACACAGACCACCACGTTATAGAATTTAGTGTCACATGAAGCATTTTGATATCTGCAATAGTATTCTTTTTAGTGCATGTGGGACAATAAAGGGGTGATACACCTTAAAATAAATTTTGATGTTGATGGTGGTATTTTAAGGCACTTTTACACGTGCAAGTCTAAGGGACACCTGGGAAAGTAAAGAAACATGGTAGCGTATAACTATGTTACTTTTTTTCTCAGGCTGTTTTTTTCCCCAAAAGAGGAGCACCAGGCCAGGGAAAAAAGTTTAGATATTGAATTCAGAGGGATACCTAACAAATTGGAACCTCCCAATGAATTAAGTTTTCCTTATAAATACAAAAAAAAATCAAAACCTGAACAAACTATTTTTCAAAATTAGCAGTTATTTAACCTGACTACAATGCCTTCCTTTGTAAAATGCTTTGAGGGATGCACATAATTTAATATTTTTACATTCAACTATGGAGAACTACGGATCCTCCAGAAAAGATATGACAAAATACTGAACCAAATTGTAACTCCAATTTAAACGTTCAGGTTTTAGCACAATCTATAACATTGTATTACCTGGAAATAATAATTTCCCCTTATATGTCTGCTATTTAATCTGGTATTAAATTTCAGAAACAGTTTAACTGCGACTAAAAAAATGTAGCCAAATCTGACCCTTGCACAAAGAAAAGAGATTTGTCAGACTCCTAAATCAAATAATGAAATAAAGGACGCTTGCAATGAAACCTGTTGTGAAGCATTTGTATGTTTACTAAAGCTGGGTGACATAAGTACAAGTACTAAGTGATTCAACCCTTTTGTATGTGAGCTATATAAGTCAATCATAAACCATCTTGCCACACAGCTTTCAGATTGGTGAAGGGGGTGAAAGTGTCTCTTGCCAATGAAGGGTCAACAACTATTTGGAATGGAGGCAGTTCAATGCTTATTTTTTGTTATGGTTATGACTAAAGGTTATGATTATCAATCTTTGCAGTACAAATAGTAGCTTACTCCATCATGGAAGCCGGAATAGTGCAACAGTCTTGGATGGCCGTCAATGGAGATGTCAGGTGAGCAGTGTAAGATGCTTCTACAACCAGCTTGTTGCGTGTCACCACATCTAAATATCGGTTAAATTTTTCACGGATCTTCTTGGCCAGCTAAAAGAGAGAGAGAAAAACATGTATAAATGTCACTGGAACAAAGAGAAGAAGAAGCTGAACAAGATGGCATCTAAGAGCTTCTACAGACATATTCTAGACTGGTGCAGTTTTTAGCGAGGATCACCAGGCTGGGGTATCAGATAAGCGATTATAATCACTGGGGGTGCCCAGTGAATATACCTTTAGTTCTCCTTTGAACCCTATATTTAATTGAAAAGTGAAAAGTGACAAAGACAACATATCAAATGTTAAAATTGAGAATTGTTTTCAACAAATGTGTTCAATGGGTGACAGGTCTGAACTGCAGGCAGGCCAGTTTAGCACAAGCTGCTTTTTACTATGGAGCCTTGCTGTTGTAATAAGTGCAGAACAGAGTTTGGCTACTGCATTAATGGTGCCTTCCCAGATGCTATGTGCACTAATGCACTCCCATTCCAACACAAATGCTGGTTTTTGAACTGTGTCCTGATAACAAGCCAGGTGGTCTTTCCCCTCTTTAGCCTGGAAGACTTGCATATGCAAATTAGGGGTGGGAAGGCAAAAACATTTTTTTATTCCTTGTTTTATGACAACAATCACGTGATATCCCTCCCTGCCCTTAATTTGCATATGCAAATTCCGATTTGGTTCCGTCGAAACCGAGTCCTGCTGAAAAAGGCTGAATCTTGGCCGAATCCCGAACCGAATACTGGATTCAGTGCATCCCTAGCTTCTAGATGCAGCTTATTCTTTACATGGTATTTGTGATCACAGTTAATGGTTATTGGAAGTATTCCTGAGTCCATGCACTACTGCATCATGTCTGTCTTTAATGAAGTGCCATCTGAGGGCCTGAAGATCACAGCCATCCAATACAGGCTTCGGCCTTGTCCCTTGACAGAGATTTCTCCTGAATATCTTAAATTTTTTAATGCTAGCATGTACTGTATCTTCACAATTTTATAGCGAGGAACCTTATTCTTAAATTGTTGCAATATTTGCCTGTGCAGTGTTTCACATTGTGGTGTACCCCTCCCCATCTTTACTTCTGAGAGACGCAACCTCTCTGGGATTTGCTCTAGTAAGCATTACACAACTTTTCCAGTCTTTTCTTGCCACTGTCTTAACGTCTTTGAAAAGTGTTACTGGAATCAAATTAAAAATGAGCATACATTTTTCAGAAAACAATAACATTTCTCAGTTTCAATATCTGATATTTTGTGTCCCCAGTGTCCCAATGTTTTTGAAAATCTCTAGACAGTAGACAATTGGTTTGTAATATGATACATCAAAGGAAACACTATTTTTTAAAGGGGAATTAAGTGAAAATAAACTTCTTAAGAGTACTCATTTGAGCAATTTACATACAAATTATCATTTATATACATTTATGTACATGTTTTGTTTATAATGATTTCTAAGATATTGCAGTTTTGTGGGGTTATGTAATAAAAGACACTAAGCTTGTCTTGCAAGCTATAGTAGCCAATAAGCAGGTAGTACCGGTAGGGGACATGTTATCCAGAATGCTCGTTACCTGGCCCTGGGGTTTTCCAGATAACTGATCTTTCCATAATACAGATATTCAATAAACCCAATAGGCTGGTTTTGCTGCCAATAAAGATTAATCATATCTTAGTCTGGATCAAGTACAAGGCACTGTTTTATTGTTATTGGAAAAAAAGGAAATTTTTTTAAAAGTTTGTATTTTTTGGAAAAAAATAGAGTCTATGTGAGACAGGCTTCCTTAATTGTGAGCTTTCTGTATAATAGGTTTCCGGATAACAGATCCCATACTTGTATTTAACAGAAAACCGTTCTAGTTCTGACTGGTTGCCATGGATTACTTCACCTGGGCAAACGTAGTGCTTTTTATTACATATGGGGAGGTTAGAATGGCAATATCACACTTATTCTCTTTCAGAGCTACTCACTCTCACTTAATCCCTTTAAGTGAGGCAAACCTACAATCACAGTACAAATAATACACAAGCAGAAACGGACTTTAACTCTTTCAAAATCATTTTTTTGCCAGTGTTACTTTCGATCAAGAAACCTATCTTATACTCTAAATGCAAATGTGTCTGCCCTTAACATGAAAAATGCAGGATAAGTGTAGCTATCACATTCCAAGCTCCATATAACAATACAACATATTAGTGCGCATCCCATTAACGCACTCTTTCGGGTTAGCCTCTGCATGTGCATATTTGCCAACTTGTACCTTTTATTTAATGTAAATAGAGACACACACACACACACACTTTTTCTAAATAGTAATCCAATTTCTCCAATTAAGAACCCCCAGCTGGGACGTTGAGAGCGCAATGACAAATGTAATTCTTGAGTATTTCTAGCAGAACACTTCAGAACACTTTACTCCTAGGAATGAGTAATGGCTAAACAAGATGCATTCTTCCCAATGGCTTTAATCAAAATCTACAACTCAATGCAGGGTCTCTAAAGAACCAGATTGCTAAATGAAAACATTTCTGGAACAAAGCTATTCATTTAATTATCTTTAATTGGTCTTTGAGTATGATATATTTCAAGTACAGAATAGACCAATTTATCCCTGCATAACAATTATAATTTTTAGATGAGGATGCTGGGAATAGATTTTATATTATAAACCTCTTTTAAGCATAACATTTGTCTAGTCCACTGATCATCATATGCTTTTTAAAAATGCAATACCTTTAAAAGAATTGTTCAGTATAAAAATAAAAACTGTGCATGATAAAACAATTTTCAATGTAGTTATTTAGCCAAAAATGTAATGTATAAAGTCTGGAGTGACTGGATGTCACATACAACATAACAGAACACTATTTCCTGCTTTGCAGCTCTCTTGGTTTCCATGATTGGTTATCAGTCAGTAACCAATCAGTGACTTAAGGGGGGCCACATGGGTCATAACTGTTTGCTGTTGAATCTGACCTGCAGGGGGGCCACATGGGTCATAACTGTTTGCTGTTGAATCTGACCTGCATGCTAAGGATCAATTGCAAATTCACTGAACAATTATGTCCCATGTGCCCCCCCCTTAAAGTTGCTGGCTAATTCAGAGTTAGAGAGCTGAAAAGCAGGAAGTAATGTTCTGTTCTGCTCACTCCAGACTTTATAGATTAAATTTTAGGCTAACTATATTAGAATCATTTTTTATTTTACACAACATATATTTACCCAGTTTTTATTTTTACACTGAACTGTTTTTATTTTTACATTGAACTGTTCCTTTAAGGGGAATGTAATTTTGGGTTTAAAAATAAAAGTATGCAGACAAACTACATAGGCAAAGTATCCAGACACAAGTTTATGGCCAATAGAACACATTTCTTTTTTTTAAAATTGCATGCCGTAAGTTGGAATGCTCGCTGCAGACACACACAGGTTGCTCTTTCAGCATTTCCCTACATTTTTCACAATCTATACTGCTTTCAAAGGAACAGTTCAATATAAAAATAAAAACTGGATAAATAGATAGGCTGTGAAAAATAAAAAAAAGTTTCTAATATAGTTAGTTAGCCAAAAATATAATCTATAAAGACTGGAGTGAGTGGATGTCTAAAAGAACAGAACCCAACTTCCTGCTTTGCAGGAAGTAGTGTCCTGGCTGTTATGTTAGAGCAGTAGACAACAGGGAGATTTGTCGTCTGAAATTATTTTTGCGCTACTGCAGGCAGCAAATCTCCCGAAAATGTGTCTCCATTGGAAATAACTGAAATCGCAAGGCAGTAAAACCAACATATTGCAAAGTCGATCAAAGTTCCTCCAGAGGCAACGTCACGATATGTTGTTTTTACTGGCGGCAATTTCAGTTATTTCTAATTGAGATATGTTTTCGGGGGATTTGTCACTGGTAGTCATGCATAAATAATCACGGGCATCAACTCCCCCATCAGCCACTGCCCTTAGACATCCAGTCACTCCAGAACATATGAGGCTAACTAACTATATTGAAAACATTTTTTAATGTTTCACAGCCTATTTAGCCAGTTTTTATTTTTACACTGAACTGGTAAGTAAATACATTCACTTGGGGGTGCCTAACATTTCACACCCTCAAGTGGTAAACGACTTTCCTTCTCCTTTAAGTCTGTGCGGATACCCTCAACACCATGATGCTACCATAACCATACTGTATATGAGTGGTAGCATGGCCATAATCACAAAGCAAAAACTGGTATGTAATTCACCCAAAATACTTCCACCGTTTACAATCATGGCTCTGCAAAACAAGTGTGGGAAGTTAATATATAAAGGAGTGGTTCACCTTTAAGGTAACTTTTAGGGGCATATTTACATAGTTCGAGTGAAGGAATAGAATAAAAAAAACTTCGAATTTCGAATGATTTTTTTGGCTAATTCTACCACCCAAACCCTCCAGTACTCATAGTGTATGGATGTCAGTGGGCTGCAGCAAATGCACAGAAAAACGTTGTTTTATCTTTAGGCATATGGCCAAGTTTTAGTTCTGTGCATGTTAGCATATGGGTTCAGCCAACATAAAAGATTATCTTGCCCCATATTAGACTAATGGCATATAGAGATGACTTGGCCTGTGAATAAACACAGGCTGAGAATCAGCCCTTTCACTTGCATCAGCCCTCTCTTGTGTATGTAACCTGGAGCTACTGCCTTGTCCTGTGTGCAGGAAGTAAAATTATATACCCTGCACTGGCGAAAATGATGTGTTTGCTTCAGAAGCTCCAACGTAATCTATATAAATGTGCTAGTATGTAGCCATGGGGGCTACCATTAAAAGCAACACTACCTGGTGTGCCAGAAAATACCCTGCCATGGGGAATTGACTTTGCTCAAACACTCACAGGGCACCTGTTATCCTAAAATAGTTTCCCCCACCAAAAGTGGGGGCTAATAGAGCCCACACTCAGGTTGGTGGAAACAGTAGATTTCTCTTATTGCTTCTGGTGAGCAACCATGTTGTGCAACATGCATGAGCATAATGAGCAGCTAACGTAGACTCCCCATAATCAAAGAGGTCACATGCATGTGCATTATAAGCTAGTTGCGGCACACGTCTATCAACAATTGCCCCGGGAGCTCCCTACCAGTGTGGGTGTCCTAACGCTGACAGGGGCAATTATAAAAATAAAATAGAAATAAAAACAGTTTCTCTCAACTGGAGTGCAGGCTCTATTAAAGGAAAACTATACCCCAAAATGAATACTTAAGCAACAGATTATATCATATTAAGTGACACATTGAAGAATCTTACCAAACTGGTATACCGTATATACTCAAGTAAATATTGTCCGTTTATATTGTTCTCTTGCCATGAACCACCATTTCTGTGTGTTGCCTCAGAGAGCACCTGACCAGAAATACTACAACTCTAACTGTAACAGGAAGAAGTGTTGAAGTAAAAGACAAAACTCTATCTGTTAATTGGCTCATGTGACCTAACAAGTATAGTTTGTTTGGTATGTATGTGTGCACAGTGAATCGTATAATCCCAGGGGACGGCCCTTATTTTTTAAAATGGCAATTTTCTATTTATGATTACCCAATGGCACATACTACTAGAGAAGTATATTATTGTAAAAATGGTTTATTTATATGAAAGTGTTTTACATATGAGCTGTTTTATACAATATATTTTTTATAGAGACCTACATTGTTTGGGGGGTATAGTTTACCTTTAACCCGTGCATTTGGTGGGGAAATTATTTTAGGGTAACAGGTGCACTTTAAATTGCATATTTGCTCAAAATAACTTGTATACATTTTTGAGTGATAAGATTTGTTTTAGCAGAGGTGATTCTCAATATCCACTATGTATGGCCAGTGGCACACGAGAAACAGGGCAAGAAACAGCCCCTCTGCTCACATCCGCTTGTGTGTTTTTCTGCACTGAGTGTTGGCCTGTGTGCAGACACACAACCCAGATATTGGTATTGAAACACATAAGTGTGCATTTTTTACGCTGAAATTCACTGTGTGTGTATGCATAGTGCCTGTTAGTGCAGAGACACACACACAAGTGGATGCGAGTGGAGGGGCTGTTTCTCAGTCTGCACTTATACACAGGCTGGGAGATAGTCCCTTGTGCCTTGTGTATTTGCTGGTGCTGGTGCTCTGTGTCATTGCTATATGGCAATATAGCCAACAAGGCTATAGGGCTCACATTTAAACAGCAAATAAGCTATCTGGCTTTTGTGGAGATAAGCAGAGGACAAATTTAATCTATAGTTCTCTATTCAACTAGATGATGCAGATTTTATCATGTAATATAATTATTTTGCTGACCAATAATATATTACAGGTATGGGATCCGTTATCCGGAAACCTGTTATCCAGAAAGCTCCAAATTATGGGAAGGCCCTCTCACATAGACTCCATTTTATCCACATTTTTTAAAATGATTTCCTTTTTCTCTGTAATAATAAAACAGTAGATTGTATTTGATCCCAATTAAGACAATTGGGGTCAGTTGTGAGACTTCACAAGGAAACTTCGGGCGACTTCGGAAAACTAAGCGCCGCGTGTGCCTTCCCCCAGGAGATTTTCCTTTTAGCAGGCGGAGGGCAGGGGGAAGGCAATTCGAGGAGATTATCGCCCAGAAGAAGAGGAGATTTGCTGCTGGGGTGATTTGCTGCTCCCCGAATCTGCTCAGTGGCCAGAGCCTTAAGGTATAAAGATCCAAATTATGTAAAGATCTCTTATCTGGAAAACCCCAGAGCATTCTGGATAACAGGTCCAATTCCTTACTTGCAAATGGCGATATGGCTATATATAAATAAAAAATAAGTGTTTCCATTTGCTGTGCCAATTCAAGGGACTATTGTGCCACATTAAAGTCTAACAACTGACCCCAATTGTGAACTCAAAATTCATAAATAAGACCAACTTCAAAAACTTGTTTCCAGTACTGAATTATTGGTTTCATGTGGTATTTACTTCATACATTATAGCATATATATATGGACTAGTTTAGGTTTATGCTTGAAATACATGACAAAATTATTGTCAAAAATATTTTGTGGCAATAATTACAAATTCTTAATGAAACAAGAACAATATATAAGTGTGAGTCTGTCTTTAATAGCTAATAATACTCATTTTATTTCAGGGTGTTTATGCATTTGAGTGACTGACCACAGTAAGAATTTCACATTGAAGGAACATGCCAGCTGAAGGTTACTGTGGTTTTCCACAAAAGATAAGTGTTAATCCAAAGATCCCACTTTGAACAGGTCATGTTGCATCTCAAATTAATCAGTGCAGTGTGTGTGTGCGCATCAGTAAGGGACATGTGTATATGGTTTAGCTGTTTGTTTAAATGCGAGTGCATTCCTAGAAATGTAGCCCTAATGTACAGTCAATCACTCAAGTATGATAAAACCAGATAGGAATTTTGTGATGATTGCAACAATCTTTCATTTCTATGTGGCAGATTCAAAAATTAAAGCTTGTTACAGACAATGCTTATAAACGGAACATTATTGACATTATATTTACTACCATTTCTTTGTAACATGGACTATTGCTTGCAATTTTACAGTTAAGACTAAGGGGCTATTTTGGGGACTACAAAAAAAAGATGCTAAAAGTACCTGATGTTACTCCGTATAGCCCTCTTTTTCGAGTGTGGTTTCCCATTCATTGTCATAAAATAAACTCAAACAAACTGTTTCCACAACTGGACACTATCATTCTGAGCACTTACTTAAGGAACACTTAATCAATCCAGTACCCTGTGGCTATAACATACAGTTAAGCTGGCCACAGACTTTCCCATCTCCCGACCTGCCACTAACCATTCAGATCAAAGTCTTACCATTCTGACCAAATAAAGTAGTTAAAGAACAGATCAGCCGATGTTCTGCCCCTGACAGCAATCTTATCATAGACAAAGCTAGTTACAGTCTCCCACTGAAAATTGTACAATTGGCAATACATGCAGAGATATTACCGACAGAAATTTTCTAACCTGTCAGATCGACCAAACGACCGATCTCCGCTGGACGAAAAATGTCGTTCTGAAAATCGTACGAATCCTCGATTCATACAATGAGATCTTTGCGTCTATGGCCAGCTTTAGGTCCATAAATATTTGGACAGAGAGAACTTTTTTTCTAACTTTGGTTCTGTACATTACCACAATGAATTTTAAAAGAAACAACTCAGATGCAGTGGAACTGCAGACTTTCAGCTTTAATTCAGTGGGTTGAACAAAAATATTGCATAAAAAAATGAGGAACTAAAGTCTTTTTTAACACAATCACTTCATTTCAGGGGCTCAAAAGTAATTGGATAATTGACTCAAAGGCTATTTCATGGGCAGGTGTGGACAATTCCTTTGTTATGTCATTATCAATTAAGCAGATGGAGTTGATTTGAGGGGGGGGGTATGAGGAAGATTTTGCTGTGAACAGAAAACACGGGTCAGAGGAGCTCTCCATGCAGGTGAAACAAGCCATCCTAAGGGCTCTTACTCACGCACGTTTTTACCTGCGCTACCCTGCGTTCCGTTTTTCGGCGTTCAGCCGCAGGGGAGCGCAGGAATAGACACATTTCATTTTTTCAAATGGGGCTGTACTCACACAGGCGCATGTAGGCGCTGAACGCAGGTTGAAACTAAACATGCTGCATTTTTCCTGCGTTCGGCGCCTACACGCGCCTGTGTGAGTACAGCCCCATTTGAAAAAATGAAATGCGTCTATTCCTGCGCTCCCCTGTGGCTGAACGCCGAAAAACGGAATGCAGGGGAGCGCAGGTAAAAACGCGCGTGAGTAAGAGCTCTTAAAGGGGTTGTTCACCTTCCAAACACTTTTTTCAATTCAGTTGTTTTTAGATTGTTCCCCAGAAATAAAGACTTTTTTCAATTACTTTCCATTATTTATTTTTTACGTTTTTTCCAAAATCTAAGTTTAAAGGTGAATGTTCGTGTCTTTGGTGTTTGAGTCTGACAGCTCAGTAATTCAGGTGCAGACTCTAAACTGTTACAATTTTGCAACATTAAGTTGATACATTTCTCAGTAGCATCTCTGGAGTATTAGCAACTATTGTATCAATTCTAACAGCTGCCTGTAATGAAACACAGGAATTCTGCTCAGCAGGGACAAAGATAAGAAATGTATCAACTAAATGTATCCATTTAGAAAAGTTTACAGGATCGGCGACCCCCCCTCCCAGAGCTGCTTCAGAAGGAGAGAAATGACACTTTACACTTCAATATTAAAAAAACCGTCACACATAGAAAATAGTAAGTCATTGGAAAAAGTCGTTATTTCTGGTTATCTATCTGAAAACAAGTACTTGTTTGAACAACCCCTTTAAAGTGGTCCTGTCACCCAGACATAAAAACCGGTATAATTAAAGTCCTTTTCAAATTCAACATGAAATCCAAATTCTATTTTTTTTGTTAAAACATCCATACCTGTTGTAAACTAATTTAAAAATCTCAGCTGTCAATCATATATTGCCTGCCCCTCCTCTATGCCTTAGGCAAACCCTACATTCCCCTCCCTCAGTCCTTACCATCTAATTATGTAGCCTGTGCATGGGGATTGTCATCAGGTCCCCCATTCTGGCACAGAAATAAGATTTTGAGATAATGCAAGGCTTGAAGGGCTGAAGGAAACAAGATTTAAATAATTTATATGGTATACGTAAAGTATATTTTGCTTGACTAACATGATAAAATAGGATTTGGAATTATTTCTTAGGTCCCCTTTAAGCTGCAAAAACAGAAAAAAAGTTGCCTCTGTCCAAATATTTATGAACCTAACTGTATAAACACACTTTGATAATGGAGAGACAAGAAAACAATCAGTAGTAATATTCATCAAAAGGAATGGCACACATTTTATTACCCCAGCATTTGGCATTGCTGTGAATCTCACTATGAATGGAAACTGCCTCAGTGCTGATCACCTGTACAAAACGGCATTTGGCATTTTCAATCCCAGCTACAAATTAAAGGAATTTAGTTCAGTTTACAAGTTGCATATATGTGAGGCTTTATTGGTACTACATACTCTGAATATCATCAAGAAGTACCCCCTACATATTCCTGCATGGATATCCACTACAGCAAACTGCATCTGCCCTGGGGATTAAATAAATCTGAATGCTATAAACTGGGAGCTGCAAGTCAGATGGCAAAGTGTGAACAATGACACTGGAGGGGGGATCTCTGTAGGTTGCAAATCCTGAGTGAGGTTGCTAGCTGCTCAGAAAATACTGCTTTGTGGCCAGAACAACATATCATTTACATGCAATACATACACGCACATAGCCATTCACTCTGATAAGGCAGGGGAGGTGAGCGACTTTCATTCCATTGCTGTTATCTGAGTAAAGATGTATCTTGCTCCTTTTAAGGGCAGGGGCACACGGGCAGATTCGGGGGGATTTAGTTGCCTGGCCACTAATCGCCTCTTCTTCGGGGCGACAATTTCCCTGAACTGCCTTCCGTCTGCTAAAATGAAAAATCGCCTGTGGTAATGCACTTGTGGCGCTTTGATTTCTGAAGTTGCCCAAAGTTTCCTCGTGAGGCAACTTCGGAAATCGAAGCGCCGTGAGTGCCATTGCGCTGGCATTTTCTCATTTTAGCAAATGGAAGGCAGTTCAGGGAGATTGTCGCCCTGAAGAAGAGGCGATTAGTCGCCAGGCGACTAAATCTCCCGGAACCTGCCCGTGTGCCCCTGCGCTAAAGGAATTGTTCAGTATAAAAATAAAAACTGGGTAAATAGATAGGCTGTTCTAGCTATTATGTTACATCCAGTCACTCCAGCCTTTATAGATTATATTTTTGGCTAACTAACGATATGAGAAACATATTTTTATTTTGCACAGCCTATCTATTTACCCAGTTTTTACTTTTACCCCGAACTGTTCCTTTAAGGGTAAGGACACACTGGACGATTTGTCGCCAACGTTTTTAAAAAGCAAATCGCGGCGACATATCGCTCGTTTTGTCTCTGAACAAAACCAAATGAAAGACGCCAGCTCCTGTGCCCACAGCGCGTTTGTGAATTGCCTGTAGCTCCAAAACGCAATGAGACCCTTTTCCGAGCGATTTATCAGAAATAGCATGTAGCACTGAAATCTCCTAGACACGCACACACATACAGATAAGTAGCAGCAATTGTATTCAAATTACAATGCGAACGCAATGACGCAAGAACGCAAGCACGTAAAGACGCAAGAACGCAAGCACGTAAAGACGCCAGGTTACAGCGGGAAGCACAAACCGTTTCCGGTTTGGGTGGAGCACGTACCGCACAGAGTAATGGGATACAAATCGCTCTGTGGCAATAGTCGCTGTGAATCGTCTGTTCAAAAAAGACGATCGTCTTGTCGCCGCTATTTACTTTTTTAAAACGTTGGCGACAAATCGTCCAGTGTGTCCTTTTACCCTAACAGCTAACTACATCATACAAGGCAAATCATAAAACCACTCATAATGACAAAACACTACTGTACTGTGTCAGACATCTTTAAAAAATAAAGTATTGGTGCATAATGATACAGAGAGGTTAAAATAACATAATATCTATTATCCGTTGTTTCTGACCCTTAGAGCTAACAGTTGCAGACTCATTTGTCATATCAGAAGACCTATTGGCAAGTGAGAGTGATATTCGGAGACAATTTGCAATTGGTTTTCATTTTTTATTATTTGTGGTTTTTGGATTATTTAGCTTTTTATTCAGCAGCTCTTCAAATTGCATTTTAAGCAAACTTGTAACTAGGGTCCCAATTACCATAGCAACCATGCATTCATTTGAATAAGAGACTGGAATATGAATAGGAGAGGGCCTGAATAGAAGGATCGGTTATAAAAAAACAACAATAACAATACATTTGTAGCCTTACAGAGCATTTGGTTTTATATGGGGTCAGTGACCCCCATTTGAAAGCTGGAAAGTGTCAGAAGAAGGTGGCAAATAAATAAAAAACTATAAAAAAGACCAACTGAAAAGTTGCTTAGAACTGGACATTTTATAACATACTAAAAGTTAACTTAACGGTGAACCATCCCTTTAAAGAGAAAGTTAACTGCACATTTCAGAAGGGGTGATTGTGTGTATTTCAACACGGACATGTTATTTTTGACAGTATCTTTTTAAAATATCAAAGTCTTACCATAAAAGTCTTACACCAGTGTAGCTAACACATATATTGGCATAGACTGCCCTGTTAAACTAGCTTCAAAGCTTTAAGAATGCCTGGTCTATATGAAACACAGACTAGATGGCTTTTCTGACATACAGTTTTTAAATTCTATGAATTGGTGCAAAGTTTTCTGGTCTACTTGTCAATGAACAACATGGACACTTACTTTAAAGAAACCTAAATTATCAATGCCCTTTTTAAAGAGGAAATTTGATTGGAATCATTCCAATGTAATTTATATAATGTGTGGGATAGTGCTTCCCTCAAGGTTTTAATCAATACGTTTCTGCTTTGCTTAAAATCTGCTAGCGAAACAAACATATGGAGAATATGGGAAGAAGGATGAAAGGATTATAATTTAATTACAAACACCTCCCCCAAAAGGGGTTTGGCTGCGCTCCAGAACGATATGCCAGGAATGTATCCAGAAAAAAAAAGGTTGAAACAAAGTATAATTAAAAGAACTATGCTACCTCAAGCCAACTGAGGCAATTACTCTTATTTACATGATTTTGTACAATTCATGTAAACTATGTTTAGTGATTTTGAAAAAATATTATTTTAACAGATTAATTAAAAATGGTTTAATTTTGTACTTAGGTGATTCTAGCTGTCAAAACAACTCATGTGAGTTCCTGACAAGTGCTAGTACTTTCAAAACATTCTTAGGGCTCTTACACACGGGCGTTTTTTCCTGTGCTCCCCTGCATTGCGCTTTCTTCCATTCAGCCGCAGGAGTAGATGCACTCAATTATTGTAAAGGGGGCTGTACTCACACAGACGCATGTAAGCGCCAAACGCAGGTGGGACGCAACATGTTGCATTTCACATGCGTTCGGTGCATACATGCATCTGTGGGAGTACAGCCCCCTTCACAATTATTGAGTGCATCTACTCCTGCGGCTGAATGGAAGAAAGCGAAACGATGGGGAGCGCAGGAAAAACCACCCGTGTATATGAGACTTACAGGGGCCACCGGAGGGTAGTTGTCAGTGTTTTGACACTATGGGCAGATTTATTAAGGGTCGAATAGAAAATTCAAATTCTCAAATTTTTTTTTTTTTTTTGATCAAAACTCTCAAATTCGAATTGTGAATTATCCAAACTTGATTCGAGTTTTAATTTGAATTTCGAGATTTAACATACTCTGGTCCTTTAAGAACTCAAATTCAACTATTCACCACCTAAAACCTGCCGAATTGCTGTTTTAAATCAATGGGAGAGGTCCAGGGATCAATTTGGTGTTGTGTGCAGCCTTCCTGACATTCAAGTTTTTATCAGCGGAAAAAAAACTCGAATCGAGTTTATTAAACTCGAATAAAGTTTTTTTGATTTGAACCAAATTCTATATTTGGAAGGTATTTTTCAGCCAGCCCCAACTCAATCGACAGGCAGATTTCAGATAGAATACATAAGTGTTTCTGCATGAAATACACCATTACCTAGGGTGTTACAGGTGGGTTTCAACATAGCAAATTATGGCTGAGGGGTGTCACATTCTACAAAAGCCTTATACAGCAAGAATGGTCCATAATCACTGCAATAGGCAATTACCCTGTTGACTGAACTTTTGTTGAACAAGGGGGTTAACATTCAAGTGAGGCAAATACGTGTCTATGCAGAAGCAGAGTAAATGTAAATGGGCTTTTTTCAGTAATGGACTAGTGTCTAGTGGCTGTGTTGTTTTATATGATTTTATCTATGCATGCATGGTCAGCTTAAGTCTGGAATCACTGCCAAGTAAAGATTTTTGTTTTATTAGAAGAAGCAATCATAACTTACTTCAGAAGTAAACTATATATTTTACAATATTATACCACTATACATTATAAAATTATATTATAGTTATATATTTTAACACATTCATTTTATTTGCAGGTATGGGACCGGTTATCCAGAAAGCTTGGGAACTGGGGTTTTCCAGATAAGGGATCTTTCCATAATTTGGGTCTGAATAGGTTGGTTTTGCCTCCAATAAGGATTTATTATATCTTAGTTTGGATCAAGTACAAGGTACTTTTTTATTATAACAGAAAAACAGTTAAAAATATTTAACTATTTGGATAAAACATCTATGGAAGCCTTTCCGGACGACGGAATATATTATTTCCAGATAACTTTATATTATGACAGTATCCTTTTAAGCAAAACTTGTATTTTTTAAGAATATTTGGAACAGATTTTAAAGAAAAAAATGCTTCATTGGCTTGGCCTTTCAAGTGTTTATAAAAAGCATGATTACACCTTTTTAAGCCTTATTGTTATATTTACATAGAAATCATATTAAGCATAGCTTAGTATAATCATTTGCAAGAAGTTATCCACACAACATCTGGCCAGTAAATACAAAAATCTTGCTGCTGTAGTACTGAAAGATGGTCATGTGGACTCTGGGTGATCTCACTGGACTTATATTACAGTCTCAGATTAGGAGGCCTAACTGAGGGGAGCAAACTTTAGACAAAGTCTGAAGGAAAATCAGTATTCACACTTAACCAGTTCTTCAGCTGCAGTATTTAGAAGTAGATAAAGAAACACAGTTTAATATTTAATCTAGCCCTGAAAAAAAGATAAAACATGTTGAAGTATCAAAAGCATGTCCCCCTTTGAAAATAAATAAGAATATGTTCGTTTTACTACAAACAGCATGGCTGATGAATCCTCCATATACAAATTAAAAGGACATAGTGCTACTTACTTGCTGAACTTCAGTTTCTCCATTTGAAATCTTTTCTGTGTATAAAAAGGAGTTGAATATCCTCTGCAAGAGAAAAATATAGAAATTGAAGAAAAAGTCATTTACAGAACACACAAACAGAATGACTATGAGAACTGTATGGCAGAGGCATATTAGCATTCACATTGCTTCAGTGAGGTGCATTAAAGGAACAGTTCAGTGTGAAAA